>NC_141048.1:19285851-19383351 GCF_041138505.1 Cibotium barometz
CAATTGTCGTAGGCGAGCCCCACTATCTCCAACCCACACATCAGCATCTCTGCAACCAATGCACACAAAACACCAAGGCTCTATCTCTGGTCAGCATCCACTCTCTGCCTGCAATCACCGCCCACACAAAACTAGCTACTCCTCACCAGAAGGCGCCCACGTCTTTACAATCTCCAGAGGGCGCCCACTCTCTGTGTGTCGTGACCAGCAGCTTCACCAACCACCAGAGCCTTGCAATCTCTTCAGCACCACAAACCACTGCTCAACGCAGCATCACCTTCTCTTGCATCCAGCCAAAGCCACATCATTTCAATCCCTTCCTTTGCTTCCACAGTTAGCACCTTCTTTCACTTATGTAGCCCATCGCTACACATCCAAAACCCAAACCCTCCTTTGCGGCCAACGTTACCCCAGAGACCTCCCTTCCACCTCGCAAACTGACCTGGGCTCCTCCTCTTGCGCTGGCAGCCAATCACCCCAGTCGACCAGCAACCCTTGTGCCTTGCGCTATCGGCCCTTCAGCATCATCCTTTGTTGGCCCCTTGTACCCTTGGCAACCAACACTCTCTTCAGACTCTCTGCAGAACTGGCTGCGCTCCCTTCACACCATACGTCCACAGCTGCACAATCACCAGAGGGCGCCCCACATCAGCGTCCACAGCTGGCGCCCACGTTGCTTTGTACCAGGCGGCCTTCACACCTTCCGTAGCTGCAGCCCTCTGCAAGCTTCTGCACTATCTAGATGTCTTCCTTTTTTCCTACTACTCTCCACAAGGCGCCCACGTCTTTACGCTGCTACCTTTTCTTTGATGACCAGGGCACTTCCCCAGTTGCCGCCAGTAGAGCAGCCCTTTATACACTGCGCCTCTCCTCTTCATTGTAGCTGCCGCGCTTCTGCAAGCTTACTTGTTGCCCAGTCACACCAAGGCCTCCAGTCACCAACTCTCCACGCCTTCGCCAGCCCTCTGTAGCATCATCTAGCTCTCCACGCATCACCTCTCTGCGCCTGTCTCACTGTCCAGCGACCTCCAGCCCTAGGTGGCCACCACTCAAGACCTCGAAGCTGCTACAGCACCTTCACAAGGCCATTTACCACGTTGGCCTTCTCTCACCCTGCACTCCAGGCCACTGATCACCTGGAACTCTCTTTTTTTCTTTCTTAGAGCGGCCGTCTTACTCCTTTCCGCCTTCGATGCCTTCACCACCTTCTAGACATCAAGTTGGCCGCCACAACGAACTCCACTTGGCTCTCTATAGAGTGGCCACATAATATAAATATTTTTTTATTTTTTTAAAAGCCTCAAAACCACAAAATGATGGCTACCAATGCCTCCTTATATTTTGCTTCATTTGATTCACGTGCGGCGCCCATATTTCCAAATAAATACGAGAGCTGTCCCCTCGTCATTTCCCGCTGTTGCTACTTACGAAATCCAACAATTGCCAGTCGTCGGTACCCTGTATTTAGTAACCATCCGCACATCTCACAATTGCCATAAAAACTTCAGATCTCCAGCATTTTCTCCGAAAAAAACACGTGCAAATACCGGCTCACAACCAAACCACTCGGCCTATACACTTGCCAGGGCATTCAGGGCAAAATTTATTTGCAAACCATCCACACCATGACCAAAAATACCTTTCAGATTTTAACCTGACATACTTTGCCCAACCCCTAGCTTGCTGAATCATTTATGATCAGCAGAAAACATATGACCACGTTTCCCTCCGTCTATCCTTTGAGCATCATACAGTGTAACCAACACATCTCTGTTCCAAATGATCCAAGAAACTCTGTCATCCTCCACAGGCATAATTTTCCATCCCATATCCCACAACACAACACCAGAGCTTCTGAAAACAAAGCTCCTGACATACACACCATCCCGTCTCATCTCAATCCCAAAATCACTGATATGGTCAGCACCAATATCGGAAAACCAATGCAGCAACTCCTGCTGAGGGTAAAAATTGATGAAAGCTTCATCAAAAAAGACCTGTTGTACCATAACATTTTCCTGTCCATCCACATAAGAAGCCTCACCATCAAAACCAGCCACCACAGGCAAAACAAACTCCCTTTCAACAGGCACCATTGCCAAAGCATCCACCTCACTTCCTGTATGCTCATCTTCATCAAGGCCACCAAGAAATTCATCTATTACAGCATCCATAGACTCATCTATAACAGCAGCATCATTCAAAGTCTTCTGGTGTTTCTCTTCCTTCATGGCCTCAATTCTGGTCATGGCTTTTTTAACATTATTACACATCCGGTCATCCAGCTCCAACTCAGGCTCATCATCCTGTAGACTGTCTATATCCCACTCATCCCACACAGGTTCATTATCCAAAGACTTAAAAGCAAGCTCTTTCACATCACATGCATACCTTTGCTCATGATTCACTTGTATTTCCTCGCATTCTTCATGTATGGCTTCTTCTTGTTCAGCAACATCATCACCAAGCACTTCCTCATCAATAACCAGGGCATCCATCTCTGCATCCTCTTCATTGGATGAAGTATCATCTGTTCCCTCACTAGTAGTGGTACTACTAGTCGTATCATCACTTGAATCAACTTCACTTTCCTCTTCATCATTGACAGGCTTCTGGTTATCCATACTAAACTGCTTCTTATCCCCTCTCCTGTCATACAGAGTAATAACCCCTTTCCTCCAATCCTGAACAGCCTTCACCGCTCTCAGCCATGGTCTTCCCAAAATGATGGGGAATGCACCCATTCCTGCAGGCATAACATGACAATCCACAAGCACCTTTACATCAAAAGCTTGCAATTCCAACTCCTTAATCATACCTAAGCATTTGACCTTCTGATGATTGGCCAACCGAATACGGAATCCAGATGCTTCAGTAAAATTAAGACCAAGCCTCTCCACAGCTGCCAATGTGATCACACAAATCTGTGCTCCACCATCTATGTATGCCTCTCCCGGATTCTTCCCTTTATACCACACATTCACCACCCACCACAGGACATATATCAGGCAACTCCTGAACAGATAGAACAGTCACTATCCCTTTGGCAGGCTCCTTCTCTCTCGGGTTCATAAGTCTTTTCCACTGACGTTTCAAATTAGGAGCTAACTCTATCAATTGCCCAAAAGTAATGTTAGCCTTCCTTCCAGCCATGTCCTGCAAACTGTAGCTATCCAGTCCACCCCCTATCAGTTACCTGAAACTTCCTACGAGACTTCCGCTTCTGCTTGACCTTCACATCCCCTCCTTCCTTCACTTTACCTTTCTTCTTGCTGGGCCCTGCAGCATCCTTGCTTTCCCTTTCTTGTGGCATCCGTTTCCCCAAAGGCATCACATCAGCTTCTGCCTCTTTCGTCTTCTCAAGGGTGACCACATCTATCACCTTAGTTTTTCCTTTCTCCTTAGCTGTGATTCCACTGGGGCCTGCTTGATCCTTGATATCAATACCATAATCATTTGACCTGTCAGGTAGCTGTGAAGGTAGTGGGTATATATCACCACCCATTCGCTGAGGCTTGTCACAGTCTGTGCTCAGATGACCAAGCTCACCACAGTTCCAGCATGTAGGGATGAAACGACGGCCCCTACCGCGTCCACGTCTTTACGCTGCTACCTTTTCTTTGATGACCAGGGCGCTTCCCCAGTTGCCGCCAGTAGAGTAGCCCTTTATACACTGCGCCTCTCCTCTTCATCGTAGCTGCCGCGCTTCTGCAAGTTTACTTGTTGCCCAGTCACACCAAGGCCTCCAGTCACCAACTCTCCACGCCTTCGCCAGCCCTCTGTAGCATCATCTAGCTCTCCACGCATCACCTCTCTGCGCCTGTCACACTGTCCAGCGACCTCCAGCCCTAGGCGGCCACCACTCAAGACCTCGAAGCTGCTACAGCACCTTCACAAGGCCATTTACCACGTTGGCCTTCTCTCACCCTGCACTCCAGGCCACTGATCACCTGGAACTCTCTTTTTTTCTTTCTTAGAGCGGCCGTCTTACCTTCCTTTCCGCCTTCGATGCCTTCACCACCTTCTAGACATCAAGTTGGCCGCCACAACGAACTCCACTTGGCTCTCTATAGAGTGGCCACATAATATAAATATTTTTTTATTTTTTTAAAAGCCTCAAAACCACAAAATGATGGCTACCAATGCCTCCTTATATTTTGCTTCATTTGATTCACGTGCGGCGCCCATATTTCCAAATAAATACGAGAGCTGCCCCCTCTTCATTTCCCGCTATTGCTACTTACCAAATCCAACAATTGCTAGTCGGTACCCTGTATTTAGTAACCATCCGCACATCTCACAATTGCCATAAAAACTTCAGATCTCCAGCATTTTCTCCGAAAAAAACACGTGCAAATACCGGCTCACAACCAAACCACTCGGCCTATACACTTGCTAGGGCATTCAGGGCAAAATTTATTTGCAAACCATCCACACCATGACCAAAAATACCTTTCAGATTTTAACCTGACATACTTTGCCTAACCCCTAGCTTGCTGAATCATTTATGATCAGCAGAAAACATATGACCACGTTTCCCTCCGTCTATCCTTTGAGCATCATACAGTGTAACCAACACATCTCTGTTCCAAATGATCCAAGAAACTCTGTCATCCTCCACAGGCATAATTTTCCATCCCATATCCCACAACACAACATTAGAGCTTCTGAAAACAAAGCTCCTGACATACACACCATCCCGTCTCATCTCAATCCCAAAATCACTGATATGGTCAGCACCAATATCGGAAAACCAATGTAGCAACTCCTGCTGAGGGTAAAAATTGATGAAAGCTTCATCAAAAAAGACCTGTTGTACCATAACATTTTCCTGTCCATCCACATAAGAAGCCTCACCATCAAAACCAGCCACCACAGGCAAAACAAACTCCCTTTCAACAGGCACCATTGCCAAAGCATCCACCTCACTTCCTGTATGCTCATCTTCATCAAGGCCACCAAGAAATTCATCTATTACAGCATCCATAGACTCATCTATAACAGCAGCATCATTCAAAGTCTTCTGGTGTTTCTCTTCCTTCATGGCCTCAATTCTGGTCATGGCTTTTTTAACATTATTACACATCCGGTCATCCAGCTCCAACTCAGGCTCATCATCCTGTAGACTGTCTATATCCCACTCATCCCACACAGGTTCATTATCCAAAGACTTAAAAGCAAGCTCTTTCACATCACATGCATACCTTTGCTCATGATTCACTTGTATTTCCTCGCATTCTTCATGTATGGCTTCTTCTTGTTCAGCAACATCATCACCAAGCACTTCCTCATCAATAACCAGGGCATCCATCTCTGCATCCTCTTCATTGGATGAAGTATCATCTGTTCCCTCACTAGTAGTGGTACTACTAGTCGTATCATCACTTGAATCAACTTCACTTTCCTCTTCATCATTGACAGGCTTCTGGTTATCCATACTAAACTGCTTCTTATCCCCTCTCCTGTCATACAGAGTAATAACCCCTTTCCTCCAATCCTGAACAGCCTTCACCGCTCTCAGCCATGGTCTTCCCAAAATGATGGGGAATGCACCCATTCCTGCAGGCATAACATGACAATCCACAAGCACCTTTACATCAAAAGCTTGCAATTCCAACTCCTTAATCATGCCTAAGCATTTGACCTTCTGATGATTGGCCAACCGAATACAGAATCCAGACGCTTCAGTAAAATTAAGACCAAGCCTCTCCATAGCTGCCAATGTGATCACACAAATCTGTGCTCCACCATCTATGTATGCCTCTCCCAGATTCTTCCCTTTATACCACACATTCACCACAAGACATATATCAGGCAACTCCTGAACAGATAGAACAGTCACTATCCCTTTGGCAGGCTCCTTCTCTCTCGGGTTCATAAGTCTTTTCCACTGACGTTTCAAATTAGGAGCTAACTCTATCAATTGCCCAAAAGTAATGTTAGCCTTCCTTCCAGCCATGTCCTCCTGCAAACTGTAGCTATCCAGTCCACCCCCAATCAGTTACCTGAAACTTCCTACGAGACTTCCGCTTCTGCTTGACCTTCACATCCCCTCCTTCCTTCACTTTACCTTTCTTCTTGCTGGGCCCTGCAGCATCCTTGCTTTCCCTTTCTTGTGGCATCCGTTTCCCCAAAGGCATCACATCAGCTTCTGCCTCTTTCGTCTTCTCAAGGGTGACCACATCTATCACCTTAGTTTTTCCTTTCTCCTTAGCTGTGATTCCACTGGGGCCTGCTTGATCCTTGATATCAATACCATAATCATTTGACCTGTCAGGTAGCTGTGAAGGTAGTGGGTATATATCACCACCCATTCGCTGAGGCTTGTCACAGTCTGTGCTCAGATGACCAAGCTCACCACAGTTCCAGCATGTAGGGATGAAACGACGGCCCCTACCGCGTCCACGTCTTTACGCTGCTACCTTTTCTTTGATGACTAGGGCGCTTCCCCAGTTGCCGCCAGTAGAGCAGCCCTTTATACACTGCGCCTCTCCTCTTCATCGTAGCTGCCGCGCTTCTGCAAGCTTACTTGTTGCCCAGTCACACCAAGGCCTCCAGTCACCAACTCTCCACGCCTTCGCCAGCCCTCTGTAGCATCATCTAGCTCTCCACGCATCACCTCTCTGCGCCTGTCACTGTCCAGCGACCTCCAGCCCTAGGCGGCCACCACTCAAGACCTCGAAGCACCTTCACAAGGCCATTTACCACGTTGGCCTTCTCTCACCCTGCACTCCAGGCCACTGATCACCTGGAACCCTCTTTTTTTCTTTCTTAGAGCGGCCGTCTTACCTTCCTTTCCGCCTTCGATGCCTTCACCACCTTCTAGACATCAAGTTGGCCGCCACAACGAACTCCACTTTTAAAAGCCTCAAAACCACAAAATGATGGCTACCAATGCCTCCTTATATTTTGCTTCATTTGATTCACGTGCGGCGCCCATATTTCCAAATAAATACGAGAGCTGCCCCCTCTTCATTTCCCGCTATTGCTACTTACCAAATCCAACAATTGCTAGTCGGTACCCTGTATTTAGTAACCATCCGCACATCTCACAATTGCCATAAAAACTTCAGATCTCCAGCATTTTCTCCGAAAAAAACACGTGCAAATACCGGCTCACAACCAAACCACTCGGCCTATACACTTGCCAGGGCATTCAGGGCAAAATTTATTTGCAAACCATCCACACCATATGTACACTGACCAAAAATACCTTTCAGATTTTAACCTGACATACTTTGCCCAACCCCTAGCCTGCTGAATCATTTATGATCAGCAGAAAACATATGACCACGTTTCCCTCTGTCTATCCTTTGAGCATCATACAGTGTAACCAACACATCTCTGTTCCAAATGATCCAAGAAACTCTGTCATCCTCCACAGGCATAATTTTCCATCCCATATCCCACAACACAACACCAGAGCTTCTGAAAACAAAGCTCCTGACATACACACCATCCCGTCTCATCTCAATCCCAAAATCACTGATATGGTCAGCACCAATTGTTACCATATTATAGTAGTGATGTGTGTGAACACACTTAGGACCGCCGGGGCACTTTTTCCCTCACTAGGAGGTTTTTTCCCCCGTGCATTGTATATACGCCCATTATCTTCTAGGGCTTGTTATCTTTCATTTTTGGCACTCATAATACACTACTGTGTTGTGCTCAAGCTTCCTCATCTTCTTGAAGTTGTGTGTGCATTCCTGCAACCCTAATTCCAACAATTGGTATCAGAGCAGGCTTCCTCCTCCTGGGCAGCATCACCGGCACCTGCCGCTTCATCTCCTCCGATTGCGACGAGGTTTCACGAGCGTCTGCTAGTTAGTTTCAGAATTTTGATCTGAAGTCATTTCGCCCTCCGTTTTTGCATTCCAAGTACTGCGCAGGCAAAATCGTCCTACTTTGCAGATTTTTTGTCAAGAATAAAATCTGCAGGACAGGTGCCCATTCGTCTGTTTTGGGCTGTGCTATATAGCACAGACCGATTTTATACAGGTTTACCTCTTACAGACAGCATTTACATCTAGTAGTACAGTCATTGGCCATGGCTGACAACAATGATGTATTCCGCATGTTGGCTGCTGAGGATAAGTTGGATGGCACCAACTATCCATTGTGGGCATATATGATGCGACATGTATTGGTAGCAAAGGGGTTATGGAACATTGTGCAGGGTATTGATGCACGTCCTATTGTGGCTGGGAATGCTGCAAACACATCAGAAACAGGTACTGTTGATGATGGTGCAGACACAAGTGCTGTAGCAGCTGTTTGAGAACCACCACTTTCAGCAGAGCAGATTCGTTGGGATGGTAGAGATGCGCAGGCTCATGCCTTGATTGCGCTGTCTGTCAAACGTACCATTATCCCACATATTCGCTCCTGCAGGACTTCTAAGGATGCTTGGGATGTACTTGCCACATTGTATCAGGCAAGAAATGAGGCTCGTGTTGCTTACCTCCGAAAACAGTTGGAGAGTGAGCATATGAACGAAGGTGATTCTATGGATAGCTTTTTGACAAAGATCAAGGATTTCAAAGAGCAGCTCATTTCTGCAGATGAAATCCTGTCAGACAGTTCACTTGTGCAGACTGTTTTGAATGGTCTACCAGATTCTTATCAGGGTTTTGCTTCCACTCTTCGCTTGATGATGAAAGGCAATCCCAATGCCTTATCATTTGAGGAGTTAGTTTCTGTTTTGCTGCAAGAAGACCAGTCAAGGCAAAACAGGAATATTATGCGTGTCGCAGATCAAGCTTTCGTTGCTAGTCAGAGAAGCGGGAAAGGTAAAGCTGGCTTTTCTTCTAGTAAGCAGAAATCTGCAAATACTGCGCAACCAAAGAAGGAAGACAAAGATGAGAAGAAGGGTGACAAACAGAAGACATTTTGCAAGTACTGTAAGGGAAATGATCATGTCATCAAAGCGTGTCCTAAGCTGGCTGCGAAAGAGGCTAAGAAGAAAGAGGCTGGTATGGCTGTTGCAGATGCCTCTCCTTCTAACAATGAATCTGCTAATGTTGTGCTAGATACAGAATGGGCATTCAATGCGCAGTGCAGTTATGACCCATCTTTGCATGACACATGTATGTCTGCAGTAGATTCAGATGTATGGTACTTTGACAGTGGTGCCACTAAGCATATCACCTCGCAGCGCAGTTTATTCACTTTCCTTGAGTCTGCTCCCACAGGGAATACTGTCACTTGTGCCAATAACTCCTCTTATCCCGTTGAAGGAGTTGGACAGATTGTGCTGAATGTTGCAAATGGCAACACCTTTACACTTTTTGATGCATTGTATGTGCCAGGGATCAAAAAGAATCTGCTGTCAGTCTCCGCATTTGCCAAAACAGGTTTGGTTGTAAAATTTGTGGATGACAGATGTACTGTTCATGATCTCTCTTGTGGTGACATCATTGTAGCATCTGGTTCACTATGTCGAGGGCTGTATAAGCTCAATATGGATGGCAAATGTGTAGAGGATTCAGCATGTGCTATTATGGATACGCAGGCTATTTCAAATGCAAAACTGTGGCATGCACGTTTTGGTCATCTGAATTTTGCAAGTTTGCTGCGCCTGCAGAAATCTGAAATGGTGTCTTCTTTGCCTAAGCTTGAGGCACCTGTCAAGCATGTTTGTGAGGGCTGCATATTGGGTAAAATGCAGCGTGCTTCCTTTCCCAAAGATGGATCAGTGAGAGCTGAACGCAGATTGCAGCTTGTTCACAGTGATGTTTGTGGTCCCATGCAAACTCCATCATTTGGAAACTACCTTTACTTCGTGACTTTCATTGATGATTTTACCAGGCATGCATGGGTATATCCTTTGAAGGCAAAGTCCGAAGTGTTTTTGCGCTTCAAACAGTTTTTGGTTATGGCTGAAAATGTGTCAGAAAGTAAGATGGGCACCCTCCGTTCAGATCGAGGGGGGGAGTATATGTCTTCAGAATTTAATGCATTTCTGGCTGAGCGTGGGATAAAACACCAATGTACAGTGCCGTATACACCACAGCAAAATGGTGTGGCTGAGAGAAAAAACAGGTCTCTCATGGAAATGGCAAGATGTATGGTTAAGAGTCAAAGTCTACCACATGGTTTTTGGCTTGAGGCTGTCATGTGTGCCACTTATGTACTAAACAGGTGTCCCACCAAAGCATTACAGGTTGTCACTCCATATGAGGCTTGGCATAGCCGCAAGCCATCTGTTGGCCATTTACGTGTTTTTGGTTGCCTGGCATATGCATTAGTGCCTGTGCAACATCGCAGAAAATTGGATGACAAAGCTATCAAATGTATTTTTGTTGGATATAGTGCTGAGAGCAAAGGCTATCGTTTGTATCATCCACAGACAAAGCGCATTTTGGTTAGCCGTGATGTTGTATTTGTGGAAGATGCAGTTCAGCCCTTGGTTTCATGTACTAAGGAGACAGATATCAGCTCACGTGATGTCTATGATACATTGTTGCCTCTTTTCAGTGGTGCATAGTCAAGTGCAATACCTCATGAGGCAGTTTTTCAGCCTATGCAGGTTTTAAATGATGGCACAGATCAGCCTATATCTGATGCAGATGTGCATGATGCACTTGAGGATGAGAGACAAGAGATTGAGGGCTCTAGGAACATGCCTAGATGGCTGGTGCAGACTTTGCGTGACAGCAAGTTGGATGCCCCTTTGTCTAGTCGCACTCGTTCTGGCTCTCATGGTGCCTCTTATGCGTCAGATTGTTATGCATTGGCTGTTTCTAGTATGTGCGATGAAAGTGAGCCTGTTTCATTTGATGAGGCACAAAGTTCAGAAAATTGGATGGCTGCTATGCAAGCAGAATACGATGCTATTATGAAGAATGGTACATGGTCTTTATGTGACTTGCCCCCTGGCAAGAAGGCCATTGGCACTAAGTGGGTATACAAATTGAAGCGTAAGCCTGATGGCACAGTGGATCGCCATAAGGCTAGGCTTGTTGCAAAAGGTTATGCTCAAGAGAAGGGCATTGATTTTGATGAGACTTTTGCTCCCACATGTCGTATGACCACTGTTCGTAGCATCTGTGCATTAGCAGCTCATAATGGTTGGAATGTACATCAGCTGGACATAAAGACTGCGTTCTTAAATGGAGATTTGCATGAGGAGGTGTATGTATCGCAGCCTCGTGGTTTTGTTCAAAGAGGGCAGGAAAACAAAGTGTGCAGGTTAAAAAAAGCTTTATATGGTTTAAAGCAAGCTCCAAGAGCTTGGTATGAAAAAATACATGCATATTTGACTGCACATGGGTTTCAGAATAGTCCAACAGAAAGCACTTTGTATGTTAAACGTGTGGATGGTGTACATCTAATCATTGCTCTCTATGTCGATGACATGCTGCTCACAGGACCAAATGAGAGTCATATTGCTAATTTTAAGGCTGATTTGAATGCCTCTTTTGAGATGTCAGATTTGGGGCATTTGCATCATTATTTGGGGATACAATTTAAGCAGTGTGATGGAGGTATTGCTTTGTGTCAGACAAAGTATATTGAAACATTGTTGCGGAGATTTGGCCTTGAAGACTGCAAGCCTATTGCTACTCCAATGGAGACAGGTTTGAAGTTGAGTCTTCATGATGCTGGAGATCACTTTGATGTCACACTCTATCAGACAGCTGTTGGTTGCCTCATTTATGTATGCATTACGAGGCCAGACATTCAGTTTGCAGTCTCACAGGTGAGCAGATTTATGCATAGCCCAGGCATTAAGCATTGGCAGGCAGTGAAGCGTATCTTTCGCTATTTGAGTGGTACTCGGCATCTTGGGTTGTTTTATCCCAAGGGGGGATCATTGCCGCCAGATTTACATGTTTTTTCAGATTCTGACTGGGCTGGTTGTTATGACACACGCGTGTCCATGAGTGGTTTTTGCTTCATGCTTGGAAGCTCATGCATATCATGGTTGAGCAAGAAGCAGCCTACTGTGGCCACTTCTAGTTGTGAAGCTGAGTACAGGGCAGCTTTCACAGCTACGGTTGAGTGTGTGTGGCTCAGACGCCTTATGGCTGATTTGGGTGTTGGGCAGCCATCTGCCACCACCATCTTCACTGACAGTCAGAGCGCATTGGCAGTTGCGCGGAACCCAGTGTTCCATGCTCGTACGAAGCACATTGAGGTGCACTACCATTATGTCAGGGAGAGACTCTCTGCAGGAGAGATCAGTTTGGCTTATGTGCCAACACAGGATAACCTTGCAGACCTTTTCACAAAGGCTCTGCCTCGTGAGAAGTTCGAAGCTTTTCGCAAAGCTTTGGGCTTACTCCCTTTTGTGGATTCGTCCACATAGCTAACACTTCCCTATACATGAGTGCTAGCTCTTGTTCACCGCATCACTCAAGGGGGGATTTGTTACCATATTATAGTAGTGATGTGTGTGAACACACTTAGGACCGCCGGGGCACTTTTTTCCTCACTAGGAGGTTTTTTCCCCCGTGCATTGTATATACGCCCATTATCTTCTAGGGCTTGTTATCTTTCATTTTTGGCACTCATAATACACTACTGTGTTGTGCTCAAGCTTCCTCATCTTCTTGAAGTTGTGTGTGCATTCCTGCAACCCTAATTCCAACACCAATATCGGAAAACCAATGCAGCAACTCCTGCTGAGGGTAAAAATTGATGAAAGCTTCATCAAAACCATAACATTTTCCTGTCCATCCACATAAGAAGCCTCACCATCAAAACCAGCCACCATAGGCAAAACAAACTCCCTTTCAACAGGCACCATTGCCAAAGCATCCACCTCAGTTCCTGTATGCTCATCTTCATCAAGGCCACCAAGAAATTCATCTATTACAGCATCCATAGACTCATCTATAACAGCAGCATCATTCAAAGTCTTCTGGTGTTTCTCTTCCTTCATGGCCTCAATTCTGGTCATGGCTTTTTTAACATTATTACACATCCGGTCATCCAGCTCCAACTTAGGCTCATCATCCTGTAGACTGTCTATATCCCACTCATCCCACATAGGTTCATTATCCAAAGACTTAAAAGCAAGCTCTTTCACATCACATGCATACCTTTGCTCATGATTCACTTGTATTTCCTCGCATTCTTCATGTATGGCTTCTTCTTGTTCAGCAACATCATCACCAAGCACTTCCTCATCAATAACCAGGGCATCCATCTCTGCATCCTCTTCATTGGATGAAGTATCATCTGTTCCCCACTAGTAGTGGTACTACTAGTCGTATCATCAATTGAATCAGCTTCACTTTCCTCTTCATCATTGACAGGCTTCTGGTTATCCATACTAAACTGCTTCTTATCCCCTCTCCTGTCATACAGAGTAATAACCCCTTTCCTCCAATCCTGAACAGCCTTCACCGCTCTCAGCCATGGTCTTCCCAAAGTGATGGGGAATGCACCCATTCCTGCAGGCATAACATGACAATCCACAAGCACCTTTACATCAAAAGCTTGCAATTCCAACTCCTTAATCATACCTAAGCATTTGACCTTCTGATGATTGGCCAACCGAATACGGAATCCAGACGCTTCAGTAAAATTAAGACCAAGCCTCTCCACAGCTGCCAATGTGATCACACAAATCTGTGCTCCACCATCTATGTATGCCTCTCCCAGATTCTTCCCTTTATACCACACATTCACCACAGGACATATATCAGGCAACTCCTGAACAGATAGAACAGTCACTATCCCTTTGGGGCAGGCTCCTTCTCTCTCGGGTTCACAAGTCTTTTCCACTGACGCTTCAAATTAGGAGATAACTCTATCAATTGCCCAAAAGTAATGTTAGCCTTCCTTCCAGCCATGTCCTCCTGCAAACTGTAGCTATCCTGCCCACCCCCTAGTGGAAAATCAGTTACTTGAAACTTCCTACGAGACTTCCGCTTCTGCTTGACCTTCACATCCCCTCCTTCCTTCACTTTACCTTTCTTCTTGCTGGGCCCTGCAGCATCCTTGCTTTCCCTTTCTTGTGGCATCCGTTTCCCCAAAGGCATCACATCAGCTTCTGCCTCTTTCGTCTTCTCAAGGGTGACCACATCTATCACCTTAGTTTTTCCTTTCTCCTCAGCTGTGATTCCACTGGGGCCTGCTTGATCCCTGATATCAATACCATAATCATTTGACCTGTCAGGTAGCTGTGAAGGTAGTGGGTATATATCACCACCCATTCGCTGAGGCTTGTCACAGTCTGTGCTCAGATGACCAAGCTCACCACAGTTCCAGCATGTAGGGATGAAACGACGGCCCCTACCGCGTCCACGTCTTTACGCTGCTACCTTTTCTTTGATGACCAGGGTGCTTCCCCAGTTGCCGCCAGTAGAGCAGCCCTTTATACACTGCGCCTCTCCTCTTCATCGTAGCTGCCGCGCTTCTGCAAGCTTACTTGTTGCCCAGTCACACCAAGGCCTCCAGTCACCAACTCTCCATGCCTTCGCCAGCCCTCTGTAGCATCATCTAGCTCTCCACGCATCACCTCTCTGCGCCTGTCACTGTCCAGCGACCTCGAGCCCTAGGCGGCCACCACTCAAGACCTCGAAGCTGCTACAGCACCTTCACAAGGCCATTTACCACGTTGGCCTTCTCTCACCTTGCACTCCAGGCCACTGATCACCTGGAACTCTCTTTTTTTCTTTCTTAGAGCGGCCGTCTTACCTTCCTTTCCGCCTTCGATGCCTTCACCACCTTCTAGACATCAAGTTGGCCGCCACAACGAACTCCACTTTTAAAAGCCTCAAAACCACAAAATGATGGCTACCAATGCCTCCTTATATTTTGCTTCATTTGATTCACGTGCGGCGCCCATATTTCCAAATAAATACGAGAGCTGCCCCCTCTTCATTTCCCGCTATTGCTACTTACCAAATCCAACAATTGCTAGTCGGTACCCTGTATTTAGTAACCATCCGCACATCTCACAATTGCCATAAAAACTTCAGATCTCCAGCATTTTCTCCGAAAAAAACACGTGCAAATACCGGCTCACAACCAAACCACTCGGCCTATACACTTGCCAGGGCATTCAGGGCAAAATTTATTTGCAAACCATCCACACCATATGTACACTGACCAAAACTACCTTTCAGAGTTTAACCTGACATACTTTGCCCAACCCCTAGCCTGCTGAATCATTTATGATCAGCAGAAAACATATGACCACGTTTCCCTCCGTCTATCCTTTGAGCATCATACAGTGTAACCAACACATCTCTGTTCCAAATGATCCAAGAAACTCTGTCATCCTCCACAGGCATAATTTTCCATCCCATATCCCACAACACAACACCAGAGCTTCTGAAAACAAAGCTCCTGACATACACACCATCCCGTCTCATCTCAATCCCAAAATCACTGATATGGTCAGCACCAATATCGGAAAACCAATGCAGCAACTCCTGCTGAGGGTAAAAATTGATGAAAGCTTCATCAAAAAAGACCTGTTGTACCATAACATTTTCCTGTCCATCCACATAAGAAGCCTCACCATCAAAACCAGCCACCACAGGCAAAACAAACTCCCTTTCAACAGGCACCATTGCCAAAGCATCCACCTCACTTCCTGTATGCTCATCTTCATCAAGGCCACCAAGAAATTCATCTATTACAGCATCCATAGACTCATCTATAACAGCAGCATCATTCAAAGTCTTCTGGTGTTTCTCTTCCTTCATGGCCTCAATTCTGGTCATGGCTTTTTTAACATTATTACACATCCGGTCATCCAGCTCCAACTCAGGCTCATCATCCTGTAGACTGTCTATATCCCACTCATCCCACACAGGTTCATTATCCAAAGACTTAAAAGCAAGCTCTTTCACATCACATGCATACCTTTGCTCATGATTCACTTGTATTTCCTCGCATTCTTCATGTATGGCTTCTTCTTGTTCAGCAACATCATCACCAAGCACTTCCTCATCAATAACCAGGGCATCCATCTCTGCATCGTCTTCATTGGATGAAGTATCATCTGTTCCCCACTAGTAGTGGTACTACTAGTCGTATCATCACTTGAATCAGCTTCACTTTCCTCTTCATCATTGACAGGCTTCTGGTTATCCATACTAAACTGCTTCTTATCCCCTCTCCTGTCATACAGAGTAATAACCCCTTTCCTCCAATCCTGAACAGCCTTCACCGCTCTCAGCCATGGTCTTCCCAAAATGATGGGGAATGCACCCATTCCTGCAGGCATAACATGACAATCCACAAGCACCTTTACATCAAAAGCTTGCAATTCCAACTCCTTAATCATACCTAAGCATTTGACCTTCTGATGATTGGCCAACCGAATACGGAATCCAGACGCTTCAGTAAAATTAAGACCAAGCCTCTCCACAGCTGCCAATGTGATCACACAAATCTGTGCTCCACCATCTATGTATGCCTCTCCCAGATTCTTCCCTTTATACCACACATTCACCACAGGACATATATCAGGCAACTCCTGAACAGATAGAACAGTCACTATCCCTTTGGGGCAGGCTCCTTCTCTCTCGGGTTCACAAGTCTTTTCCACTGACGCTTCAAATTAGGAGATAACTCTATCAATTGCCCAAAAGTAATGTTAGCCTTCCTTCCAGCCATGTCCTCCTGCAAACTGTAGCTATCCTGCCCACCCCCTAGTGGAAAATCAGTTACCTGAAACTTCCTACGAGACTTCCGCTTCTGCTTGACCTTCACATCCCCTCCTTCCTTCACTTTACCTTTCTTCTTGCTGGGCCCTGCAGCATCCTTGCTTTCCCTTTCTTGTGGCATCCGTTTCCCCAAAGGCATCACATCAGCTTCTCCCTCTTTGGTCTTCTCAAGGGTGACCACATCTATCACCTTAGTTTTCCCTTTCTCCTCAGCTGTGATTCCACTGGGGCCTGCTTGATCCCTGATATCAATACCATAATCATTTGACCTGTCAGGTAGCTGTGAAGGTAGTGGGTATATATCACCACCCATTCGCTGAGGCTTGTCACAGTCTGTGCTCAGATGACCAAGCTCACCACAGTTCCAACATGTAGGGATGAAACGACGGCCCCTACCGCGTCCACGTCTTTACGCTGCTACCTTTTCTTTGATGACCAGGGCACTTCCCGTTGCCGCCAGTAGAGCAGCCCTTTATACACTGTGCCTCTCCTCTTCATCGTAGAGCTGCCGCGCTTCTGCAAGCTTACTTGTTGCCCAGTCACACCAAGGCCTCCAGTCACCAACTCTCCACGCCTTTGCCAGCCCTTTGTAGCATCATCTAGCTCTCCACGCATCACCTCTCTGCGCCTGTCAACTGTCCAGCGACCTCCAGCCCTAGGCGGCCACCACTCAAGACCTCAAGCTGCTACAGCACCTCACAAGGCCATTTACCACGTTGGCCTTCTCTCACCCTGCACTCCAGGCCACTGATCACCTGGAACTCTCTTTTTTTCTTTCTTAGAGCGGCCGTCTTACCTTCCTTTCTGCCTTCGACGCCTTCACCACCTTCTAGACATCAAGTTGGCCGCCACAACGAACTCCACTTGGCTCTCTATAGAGTGGCCACATAATATAAATATTTTTTTATTTGTTTAAAAGCCTCAAAACCACAAAATGATGGCTACCAATGCCTCCTTATATTTTGCTTCATTTGATTCACGTGCGGCGCCCATATTTCCAAATAAATACGAGAGCTGCCCCCTCTTCATTTCTCACTGTTGCTACTTACCAAATCCAACAATTGCCAGTCGGTACCCTGTATTTAGTAACCATCCGCACATCTCACAATTGCCATAAAAACTTCAGATCTCCAGCATTTTCTCCGGAAAAAACACGTGCAAATACCGGCTCACAACCAAGCCACTCGGCCTATACACTTGCCAGGGCATTCAGGGCAAAATTTATTTGCAAACCATCCACACCATATGTACACTGACCAAAAATACCTTTCAGATTTTAACCTGACAGTGTGGATCTTCCTCTTGGAAGGAGATGTTCTTCTTCTTTCATGGCTAGGGCCATGAGCTTGTCCGTCAGGTCTTCTTGCTCCATGTGAGCAACATATTTAAATGTTTTGTTGACAGTTTTTTTTGGGCTTTTGATGTTTATCTTGTATCATTATGCAATGCAGACCCAAATCTATGCGCGGGAGGTCTTACCTCTTACCTTATTCTGGACAAGGGCAGTGTCTGATCCCATATTTACACTGATGCAATGTGCCCAATACATAATGCGTATAGCATTCATTCTTATGCACATTCCCAAATGCAACTCTGGCTGTGAATAATCTTGAATTTGAGTGAGATTTACAGGCATTAACCAAGGGTTAAATGCAAAATGATGATTACCATAATTTTATCAGCATATTTTTACCAGCATATTTTTACCAAAAATTACATTAAATCAAGGGTAACCAATTTGTACGGAATGGTTGGAGTATCAAACCAACTCCGAATTGCAATCTGAAGTTATAGGGATCTGTATCAGATACCTAATGGTTAATTTGAACCCTCAATTGTACCAAAATACAGTGATTAGCTCTGATTAATCACTGAACCCTCAATTTGAACCCTCAATTGCACCAAAATACAGTGATTAGCTCTGATTAATCACTGATTAACAAATTAATCCACTGTTTTGTGTGTAGAAAACAGAGTATGCGGGGAGGGGTCCAGATCTGGTGCCTTAGACTTCAAATGAGCTCAAATGCTTTCAAGGCCATCAATAGCAATGAGTCTAGTAGAGGATTAAGCCAATAAACATAAGATTTGACCAAATATTGAATGCTTAATCTCTGTTTTACCAAAGTCACCTGCAGATTTGATGAAGAGCTTGGATCTCACTGTAGACTTGATCAAATTGAATTCTGTCTTCACAAGCTTATAGAGCATGCTTGAAAACACTTGGGGCTAAGAGGAATTAGACACATTTGAACTGATGAAGAAGAGATCTGAGTTTTTCTCCCAGAAACAGGCGCCTGCTAAATTCACGATTTCTCTTGAACCCGTTGGCGGTTTGCTGTGCTGATTTGATGAGCTTGAGTAGCAATGAGATAGCTATGTTGGGCTAGAAGGGTTTGGGCTAATTTGATGTGTGCAAGGAGAGGGAGCTCCTCCACTGGCTGGGGGTGTAGAGGTGAGTTGAAAAATAACTAAAAATTTGATTAATTTCTAATTATCTATTAATCCTAATTAATTAGATAATGGGCTCATAAACCTGATGGATTCTAGGCATGGCTTTGATACCATGTTGAAATTACAGCAATGTGATGAGCTATGGTGGATCAAATACTAGAATCAACATCATTAACAAAGTGATTAGTAAATAATTAAGAGGTGATTAGTGAGTAATTAGCAAATAGCTTAATGTAGACATGGATAATAAAAAACTAGCAAATTCTCATTAGGCCAATGCCTCAATTTATAGAGTTTACATCCAAGCATCTAATCCGGCTGATTTCTCCTTGATTCACTCCACCTCTCCCAGAATATCTCCACCTCTTTTGCTTGATTCTCTCCACCTCTTCACTTTTCCTAGAATATCTCCACACTTCCTAAATCTTCTCATGCTACCCTTTATTCTCTCCTAGTAGACTCTTCTCACCTTTTCACAGGTTCTTTCACATTTACACATTCTCTTTTACAGCCTCTAACCAAGGGCTTGTTCCCGCACACACCCTATTCACTTGTATATTTCAACACGTCTCAGTTATTGAGTTTCAAAAGAGAGGCTTGCCTCATTCTCACACATTGCTTATATTGGATGGCCCTCATAAACTGCAAACAATCCTTCAATATGATAGTTTAGTTTGTGCTGAATTACCTGATAAGGAAGTGTTTCCAACTTTGCATCATGTCATCTCTCAATGCAATATCCATGGGCCATGTGGACCATTCAACCCAAATGCTATTTGTATGCAAGAAGGACGGTGTATAAGAAAATATCCGCGTGGGTTTACACAAGAGACTACTGTGGATAGTAGTGGTTCCCTATGTACATGTGACGAGATGATGGTAATACTGTGACTATGAAGAAAAATAAAGTTGATAATAGATGGGTTGTGCCTTACAATCCATATTTGTTAGTTACTTATAATGCTCATATTAATGTGGAAATATGTTCTACCATATCAGTTGTCAAGTATATTTACAAGTACATATACAAAGGGCATGATAGAGCAACAATAAGATTTGCAAATGTGCATAATAATGGTGTTGATGTTGATGCAATTGACCAAGTTATTAATGAAATTGAAGGTTACTTGGATGCATGTTATATCTCTACCTTTGAGGCATGTTGGAGACTATATGAACTTGATTTGCATGATGAGAAGCCAGATGTACAAAGATTATAAGTACACGTAGATGGTGGTCAAACCATTATATTTAGTGACAATGACAATATTGCTGATATTGTGAACACAGAGAACTCAAGGAAGACAACTTTGACTAAATGGTTTACATGCAATGCACAACATCCAAAAGCTAATGATACATTATATTGTGACTTCGTGTTGCAGTGGGTATGGAACAAAAGAAATATGTGGACTAAGAGAAAAAACGATTAGCCGAATGTATTTTGTAGCCCCTTTTGTTGGTGAACGGTTTTATTTTCAGGTACTACTACTAACAATTTGTAAAGGGTGTAAGTCCTTTTAAGATTTACACACATTCAATGATATTGTTTATCCTACATTTAATGTTGCTTGCATTGGTAGGGGAATATTGGATGATGATTCAGAACGGATTTCATGCTTAGAGGATGCTTCTTTTATGCAAAATGCCCTCTAGTTGAGATGCCTTTTTGTCATACTATTGCTTTTTTGTGAGCCTTCCAACCCTGGATTACTATGGGAGAAATTCCATGAGCACATGATTGAAGATTTTGTTTATTCTTTGACCAAAACTATGGGTGAATCATATGTCGGCATTGAAGTCATGGTTGAGACTCAAGCTCCACTTGGAGGGATTGCTTTGTGATAAGGGTAAATGTTTGGCTGATTTTCAAGGAAGGCCCCAGCTTAATGAAAGAGATTTTTGGGTAAATGTTTGGCTGATTTTCAAGGAATGCCTCAGCTTAATGAAAGAGATTTTTGGGCTTTGGGTGGTAATAGACTCCTTTTGGAGGAGAAGGCTTTTGATTCAATTGAATAGACCATCATTTCACACAATTAATCAACAATCTACCTATGACATTGTGGTACAAGCCGTTATGGGTGATGAATGTGGGATTTTCCTTTGGATGGTCCTGGTGGGTCAAGAAAAACATATTTATATAATTGCTTGCTTTCTCGCATACGAGCTCAAGGAATTATTGCCCTTGCCACAACATCCTCAAGAATAGCTTCCCTATTGTTGCAAATGGACTACTACACACAGTAAATTTAAGATACCCCTAGATCTAAACAACACTTCAATGTGCAAAGTTCCTGTCCATGGTGATCTTGCTAAACTTTTGAGAGAGTGTAAGCTCATCATTTGGGATGATGCTCGCATGTGTCACCGTCATGCCTTTGAGGCTTTGGACATGACTTTACAAGATGTTTTATTGACAAATAAACCGTTTGGCGAGACGAGAAGGTTGTTCTTTTGGGAGGTGACTTTAGACAGATTTTGCCGGTTGTTGTGAAGGGAAGACGTGAGGATATTGTTGATGCTACAGTGTGTAGGTCTTATTACCTGTGGCAATTTATCAAGGTCTTGAAGTTGGTTGGCAATATGCGAATCAGATGGATCATTCAAGTAAATTTAAGAAATGGGTGATGGATATTGGCAATGGGTTGCATTGTAATGAGGGTAATCCAGTAGAGATATTATTGGCGGCTGACATGGTCATAGAAAGATCTAACTTTATGGACTTAGTACATTGGGTTTATTCTGATTTGGGTGTTACTATGTCCTATGTATCATACTTTAGTGATCCTGCTATTCTTGCTCCAAGGAATAGTGAAGTTGATGATGTCAATCAATGTGCATTGAATACAATGCCTAGTGAACTCAAGGAGTATTTCAGTGCAGATTTAGTTCTTGATATAGAGCAAAACTCATTCCTTTACTCCATTGAGTTTCTTAATTCTTTGAAGCTAGGAGGTGGGTATCCACCACATTGTTTGGCCTTGAAGCTTGATTCCCCTGTTATGCTACTTCACAACATAGATCCAAAGCGTGGCCTTTGTAATGGCACCAGGTTGATATGTAAGACATTTCACGCAAAGGTCGTAACGCAAAGGTCGT
Source organism: Cibotium barometz (assembly GCF_041138505.1). Classification (NCBI taxonomy): domain Eukaryota; kingdom Viridiplantae; phylum Streptophyta; class Polypodiopsida; order Cyatheales; family Cibotiaceae; genus Cibotium; species Cibotium barometz. The sequence continues at coordinate 19,308,039 of NC_141048.1, forward strand.
AGAGGTAGAAATTATCACAAGCACCAAGGTAGGTGACAAGGTTTTTATTCTAAGGATCACTTTTATTGTCACAAAGACTCAACTTCCCTTCACCATGAGAAGAAGACAATTTCCACTGTGGCTTGCTTTTGGAATAAGGCCAGTCTTTGGGCATCTTGGGTTTATACTTGGTCTCACCGGTATTTACCCCACGGGCAGTTGTATGTGGCATTGTCACCACGGGCTCACTCTCCTAATGCTGTGAAGGTGTTGCTTTAGGATAATAGAGATAGACATTTAGCCATAGCTGCAACTCTTGAAAGCCATATGTGCACGACAAGTAACATTATATATAGAGAAATTCTACGGGCTTGAAAGTAAGTCATTGTTTTTTGTTTCTATAATAGATAGAATAGATACGTATTCATATTGCGTGTATAACTTGGTCGTGATTTTTTTGTTTTGGCAGATATGTCCAAAGTCATTTATATTAATTAAATATGTTCTGCTCTTATAACTTTCCCTCCCTTTCATTGTCTCTCACACATAATCGCACATACACATGGTTGATGTGTTATTGTTGCATATTTATAGACATAAGAGTAATGTTAGAAGCAACTTTCAATATGGGGATGTCATGGATATAAATTAGAAAAACCCCAAGTAAATAATAGTTTTCTTATTGTTTTTTTGCATTATTATCTATCCCACATGACATACCTTTGTTTTGTACAGCACCACCATTTTGGTTTGCACCTGATGGCCCTTACTTTTCTGTGTATGAGACAATAAATGCTTATCAGGATGGATAAGCAGTTTGTACTTTCCTCACTGTCTGTTTTCTTACTAAAATAGAAGTTTGAGAATTGTGTTTTGATTTACTTTTAAATGTATTGAATTTAGGGATTTACCAACGGGGGATATCTTCATATTACAAATACATGAGGATTTGTTAGAGATGTATGACATCTCTATCCTTGAGATGCCACAAGGTGTTTATCTCTTTCAAAAAGATAGCAGTTCTTTCACTGCCGATAAAGATTCTCCTACTTGGAAATTGTCATTTCTAGGATATCATGTTCTAAAAGAATGGATACAATACTATAGGAGGACAAATTTCTATTATAATGTTTTTTTCATGCCGCCTCCTGAAACGCCAATTGAACTGCCAACTATGCACAGTGATTCTTAAAATCATTAGCATTCTATTCGTCTTTGTCTCTCTCGCTCACACTAGTGCTCTTGAACGCACACCATTGCAGTTACTTTATGTATGTAAAAATACATAAATTGAACATGATATATATGCCATTCCAAACAATGGAGAAGCATAGCGCGAGCCCCGCATTAGTATTATCTATGTTAAAAAGCATATTAAAAGTAATCTATACACACATATGTAGTTATTAAAAAGCATATTAAAAGTAATCTATACACACATATGTAGTTATTATATATACACATATTAAAAGTAATCTATACACACATATTATCTATGTTAAAAAGCATATTAAAAGTAATCTATACACACATATGCAGTTATTATATTACTACATCAATGTAATTTAGAATTATATAAAATAAATAATATAGAAATTAGTTTATTTCAGCCGAGGCAAAAGTGGAGATGTCCGATGGGCTTCTTCGCAGTTGGCGTTCTGCCTTCCTCTTCACGTGCATAAGAAAGCTACCTTATGAGACTGATTGGATTTGTCTCTTCACTAGAGCGAACTCATCAGCCATGCCCACCATCGATTTGCTCTCTATCCAGCCTGGAGAGCTGCAGTTCCGATGTAAGTTCATTTGTGTGCGCGTGCGTACGTGTGCGTGTGTGTGTGTGTGTGTGTGTGTGTGTGTGTGTTAGTTACTAGTTTTACCTTACCATCATTTTTTTTTTGGGGGGCCTTGCTTGCAGTTGAACCCAAAAAGCAACTATCTTGCTTTTTGCATCTTGTCAATCAAACTCAGAACCATGTGGCTTTTAAGGTTGGTCTTTCACTTTTACATGTGTTTATTCCCACACGTGTGAGAAGCCTCACATGGGAGTTCTCTTCACACTCACGGTCCAACACTTGTGAAGAAGTACCGGAAGGGGTACCATATTTATTCTTTGGGGTGCCACATTTGCCAATGTTCACTCAACAGTTTCTTGCTAGAGGAGGCAAAGGAGGGCTGATGAACCCGAGTCCACGAAGCTAATTTGGTGTTGTATTCATGGTTGATGATGATGCAACACACTTCAAATCATACAAAAAGAAGTGGGCTTCACATGGATTTGAACCCACAACCTCCTTGATGGAAGCTAAAGGAGGCTGAGGCCTTGCATCCACACCTGATGTCACTTCTCCTTTTAGATCTATGTTGGCATATAGCAATTCCCTCATCAAATTTTCTAGTGGCACATTGAAATGTTGCTTCACATCATTGCATTCAGGGAGGCATTTCTTGTGTTGGTTTCTTAGAGAAGGTTTTGTTAATACAGGTCAAAACAACAGCTCCTAGAAAGTACCTTGTTCAGCCCAACACTGGAATTGTCTTGCCGGCGGCTACATGTGATGTCAAAGGTGCATGCAATGACACTCCTTAGGTTTCTCATTGATTTCTGGATGGAGCTTGTTCAAGCTGGCTGTGACTAACAGATATGGTGTAGGGCACAACATTAACTTGTCTAAAATATGACTTGATTGTGTGCCTTTCTTTCAGTTACAATGCAAGCACTAAGCGAGGCCCCTCCTGACATGGAAATCAAAGATAAATTCCTTGTGCAGAGCGTTGTTGTCCCAGATGGTGCCCAACAAGAGGATGTCTCACAAGATCTAGTGAGTAGTTTTTGTCCATATGAACCGTAAGCAATGCCTTTACTTATTTGCCTTCTTTTGGCTGCCTTTTTGTGACTCTATAGGCAGCTTTGTGACTATAGGCAATTGCCTTGACTTACCTTAAGATTTGTGAGCTAATGCATAGGTCTGGTACCTGACACATGAGAAAGAGCTTTGTGGTGTGATGCATGCCTGAAAAGATATGGATACACCAGCTTTATAGAGCTTGTTGTCATGTACACGAGGCCTCTCTTAAATATTTGTGCAATTGCAAAGTTTAGGGTTGAGAGAAGTACACATGAACACCAGATTGGGTCCTAATCCACCTATAGGTGTATTTGCTTTATTGCTTGCAAGAGAGTGAGATGTACAATGACTTGGAGTGCTGTCCATTGGACTGCACAATACCTGGATCTTCTTGGACTGTTTGGACCTGCTTTTGGGCTGATTTTGAGCCCCTTCTGCTGTGCGTTAGGTTGCTCATAGAGCCGGCATTTTGCTGCCCTGAAGATGGGCCACATTTTGGTTCTGTACTAGGCTGCCTTGATGATGTGCATTAATCTTCAGATGGCTGCCCTTTGCTTGCTGATCTGATCACCCTCCTTATGCAGTGTTTTTGCCTCCCTTTCTTACCCCTTGGCTGAGAGTACTACTCTCCTTGCTTGCCCTTGGCTGAGAGGCGTATGCTCCACAGGATAGCTAAGATAATGCACTTTCTTGTCCTAGATCTGCCTTATATATGGGTATTGATGCTAGCTCTAGTGTTGGCACTTATTGCATCAAGGTGTGCCCTTAAGCCCCTTTAGATAAGCACCCTTTATTGCCCCTCCTTTTGGTCGGGTATTGATGCTAGCTAGGGTTGGCACTTATTGTATGACAAGGTGTGCCCTTAAGCAGCACGTCTCCAATTGGCAGTCTGACTGGGAAGTAGATTGTTTGCGTGCATAATTTGTGAACTGTTGGATTGTAAAACATTAAAGTGTGATAAGCCTATGACTTTTGGTGGGAACAACATGAAATGTTTCAACTTGTTAAGTAGTAATTACAAAACTTAGGATAGCGTGGGTTGTATGCGGATAAGAAACAATCATCTAGAGTGTTCAAGATTGTTCAGATGGACTATCTTAATGATTCATGTGTACTCACAATTGGAAGAGTTAACAAGCTATCTCCCATATTTATCAAAGTAAACAAGTGATTAACAACCTTAATCCACAGCTTTTCTTTTTCACATTTACTTTCAACAAAAAGCCATCGCCTTTTTGTGTCTATCTTTATTGATTGGCTGATAGTGCATCCTTAAATTTTGATCTGGTTCGTTCTTCTAGAAACCAGATATTAAAGGAGAGTTAGTGAGATGGTTTAGCTGCTAGCAAGGGTGCAATAGCAAACAGAATAATGTTTCCTATTTTGTAACCTTGATAGGGTTCATGAATTTATACTCAGTGCAAAAGGGCCCGAATTCTACAGCCGTCAAGAGGCTATAGAAATAGAGAAACCTTTTGTTGAGGGGAGTGAAGGAGTGTAGGAACTCTCCCTAGAGTGTTGTAGACAAGAATGCGAGCAACCATCATAGTAGAGGAGAACTAGTCAGCAAACCCCCTTTTATACTTAAAGTTTAGGCCTCTCATGCTTATGTATTTTTATTAATCTTCCCAGGATGTCATCCGTACTTCTATCTTGCAGAATGTTTCAGATAAGATCATTCATTGTGGGGGGTTACAATGGCCAGTGAGATTGATTAACTTCTCACATGTTGCTTGCAATGCCTCCATTTTTTCTGTGCAATGAGGAAAGCTGGGGCAAAATTTTTGCTATTTGTAGCCATGCAAGCATCCATCATGGGAGGATGTCGGGAGAATGGAGATGGGATTCTTGAATCTATGATCTACAGTTAAGGATGTTTCTAATGTCTTTGAAATAAATATCAAATTTATATAAATCTTTGTACTCCTATGATGAATGTATCTTGCAGTCTATGCGAAGTGACATGAATTCTTTTAATAGTGTAGCTCATTGGTGAGGTATGGAGTAGGCAATGTAGTTTTCATGAACACTGTTTGGATTGCTTGTTGCCCTTTGAATTTCCTGTTTTGGGAGTTATAATACTATGTATTAGATGTTGGGCTTTGAACTATTGCTCCCTAGTGGGCAGTGTTATTTGACTTGTTAACTACTTGTTGATTTTTTGTGTAGTTCAACAAAGCACCTGGAAAGGAAGTCAATGAGACAAAGTTGAAGGTTGTGTATGTGTCACCCCTTCAGCCACCCTCCCCTGTCCCTGAATCAGTAGAGGAGGACACTTCACCTAAACCTCTAACTCTGGACAACAGCTTTGACGCTGTAAGCTTTTCTTCAATACTTGTTTTTATATATTTTAGTCCCAGCTTTGGCAGCATGTCTCATAGTAAATCTTGAGCTACAGTAACCTTTAAGCAGTCGTACATGTGACTACAAGCACATGATGCTACACATGTATGCACTCAAGGTTTTTCAAATAATATTCGGTATGGATTAAAATTTTGTATAGCTTAGTAGGCATCATTATCTAATTTCCTTTTGCAAGCAAATCCTACAATTTGTAGAGTTGTTTTTTGGAGCTTGTTTCTAGAAAATGGAATTCTTATTTGTGTGCTCATGTGTCCCGACCACCCCCAGCTCATCAGCTCCAGATTCAGGAGATCCTGGCCCACCTCGAGCAGCCTCATCCTCACAGAATACTATTGACATCTCTAGCCTTCTTGTATCACCCATGATGGACATCTTGGATGGGTCCTTGCCTGACATACAGGGTTGATTGACTGTTTTTATTCAGCTCTCCATAGCCCATCGCTTACTGTACCCTATACCTGCCATAGTAGGATCTAGGATTTTCATCTTGTATAATCTTAAGAGTCTGAGATCTTAGCTTTCAGTTTTTGGTCTATGAGACCAAAATGCTTTATCTTATTTCATCCATGACGATATTTCTTGGACACGATGTACACATCATTTTGGTCTCATAGATCCTTTGGGTCTTTTGAAAACGTTAACTTCTTTCTTTCTCTCTCCTCCCACCCCCTTAGGCGCTCTCGCCTTCTGAGATCCAGGGCATCCTCCTGTCAGCCCCAGATCTAGCATGTACTCCCTTGCAGGATGGGTAGCAGACAATCGAATGGCAAAGGGGGCTGGATGTGAGTGACAATTCAGGGAAATAGCGGCCTTCTTGCTTTGTTATGCAGTAGATTATAATTCTACGAGCTACTTTATCATGCCAAGTAACTGCTAACATCTGTTTTGAGTGGTTAGCTTAAGCCTTATTGGCTGGAGGCAACCTTTAACCATAGCTTGGGGTAAGGTCTCATGATCGAGTCTTACTTCCAGCTCTCATCTGTAAGGACACTGCTTGGTACAAATAAAAATCTCGCATTACAAAAAAAAACCCTTTAACCATAGCTTGCAATTAAAGATTATATTTGTTTGGTTTTCCAGAAAGCGGATGCAACAATGTCTGGAGAGAGACATGGCATGGCAATGAAGCCTAAACCGACATCGGGCTTTTCATTCTTGTTTGTACTTGTTGTAGGTTTGTTAGGGATTTTAGTAGGCTATTTCTTACAAGTTGAGATACAAGGTTTATAGGAAAGAAAGCAGGCAAGCGTTTCTCCCTTTTTTGTGTAAATTCTGAATAAGAAAGTAATCACAGTGCCATGTATTGAAGTTCATTTAATGAGCAATGTATAAGCTATTTTTGGTGGCTCCCTCGCTTAGGGAGAGTATGAATTTCTAAGTAGGTGGTGGTTGGGAGCCAGAATTAATTTGTAATTGTTGGAACCAAGGGACCCAAGATAAAGTCCCCTTTTCCCATCTTGTTCCTTGTTTTTTACATGCTTCTAAGATGTTCAAAGCCAACCTAGACAATATGAGACTGTTTTTTAAATTTGAGTTATCATCTCCTAAACAAATGATGGAGGCTTGTCGCGTTAATAATGATTGCTGCTCTTGTGTGTGCGCGTGCGCGTTCTTTTGTGCAATCTTTGTTTTTGGGTTGGGTGGGGGGTGGTGGTGCTTGTTGCTTTGGATAAAATTCATAATGGTATTTATACAACCATATCGAGATCATGGGTTATGTTGTTTGAGGATGCTCTCCCTAGTGTCAATGCCGGTTATTCAGGAAAATCACCCAGCCGAAATTCTTGAAATTCCTTGCTAAAAATGTATTTGTACCCAATTTTCAGCAGAACCCCTTGTACTGAATATAATAGATGCCAATGAAAGTTAACCTTCTCAGAGAAAATGATTGAAATGGTCAGGGTCGTCTTTTCAAAATATAGAGAAACCAAGCAGTAAAAATGCAAGCTTTAGATACAGGCAAGATGTGTAGCATTGACCTTAAAAGAGTTTTTAATCCACCACTGTACATTGTAGAAAGATGGTTCATGAAGGCAATGTCATGTAAAGATAGAAGATTGATGTCATCTTTCTAGACCATGAAGAATTAGGGAAAAGACATCAAGAAGAATTTCTCCTTGAGAGTTTTGAGTTAATAATGATTGTTATTCTTCTTAGTGTGAGTGCATCCAAGCACTCCTTGTTTTGTACAAGCTTGAGAAAGTAGAGGTGAGTGGGCCTCGGGACTATTTGACACCCCTTTTTTCAAAGGGGATCAATGGCGGACATTTTCGCTCAAAAATCGAGGATCGAGTGGGCCGTCGGATTTTTTGTGAACCATGTGTAATCCATGTGAAATCCAAGTGTGAACCCTGTGTGATCCCATCTTCAGGGATTTTCTAGCTATGGGTCACTGGTCTTTGTAAAAAGCAAAGATTTGAAGCATGGCATTCGTCGACATGTATAAAATAAACAAAAAAGTCTTGAGCAGTGTGGTCTTTTGGAGAAGAATGAGTTTATTTCAGGGGTGCTTGATGAGGTGTCATTTGTGGATATTATGGGTGTACTTTTTGTTATGGAAAGAGCATGCTTACAGGGTGGAGATGAGATGATAGAGGTGTCATCTGTGGGGATGTATGATATAATCTGGGAATTTGAGGGGATGGAATGTAAAAACATGAATTGTGAGATGGAAGATGGGATCACACAGGGTTCACACTTGGATTTCACAGGGATTACACATGGTTCACAAAAAATCCGACGGCCCACCCGATCCTCGATTTTTGATCGACAATGTCCGCCATTGATCCCCTTTGAAAAAAGGGGTGTCAAATAGTCCCGAGGGGTGAGTGGGTCTATGAAGGGGTTGAAAAAGTAAGCTAGAATATCGCCCAACTAAAAGAATTCATTAAGGCATTTATATGATCATATTAGGATCAAGGGGTATGTTTTGCTTGAAGATGCTCTCCCTAGAAGAAGTGCCTATTAGATTACCTAGCCTATATGCATGAATGTCCTCATTGAAGAGATCTTGTACTCAGTTATCATAACCTCTTGTAACGAGCTTAGTAGATGCCAAGAAAAGATAAAACCTTTCCATACAAATTGTCATGATGGTTGAAATGGTCATCATCAAGGTCTTTTCGAATGCAAAGCTCTAAAAAAAAAGATGTGATATAATGTTTTTTAAAATGTGATTATAATCTACTCAAATTAGATGCCCTTTGTTACTTGGTACCTCCACTTTGGGAGGCATGAGATATATATATTTGTTTGAGCTAGATGTAATATATTGTTGAAATGCTCCGCAAGATGTGGGTAGTGTGGATCCTAAAGATTTCAAAATAGTACATGAAGACAATGTCATGTAAAGGTAGAAGATTAATGACATCTTCCTAGATTAAGGATTAAGGAAAGGACATTGTAGGAAGATGGTACATGAAGACAATGTCATGTAAAGGTAGAAGATTGCTGACATCTTTCTAGACTAAGGATTAGGTAAAAGACATTGAAAAGAAATTCCCCTTGGGAGTTTGGTGAGTTATCGTAGTAGCACTTCAAATTCATGGGGTGATGTGATAGGTAAGGGTTTTAACATCTAAACAAGTTTTCTTAAAAAAAAGAACCTTGTTGAATTGGGTTTCTATGACTTTTGTGAATTAATCTTTCTAGACATGCGACTTTAAAAGTGTCATAAGAAAATAGTAGTGCCTTATGAGATTGATTGGATCAACCTCATACCTAACATAATGTGGGTAACATTTAAGCTTACTACAAAAAGCTTTCTTTGTAAATCAACTTCGAATGTGAAACACAATGTATGATGTGGTTGGAGTTTGTTAAGTTTACTAGAAAAGGTTGCCTTTTTTATTAACTTAAAATGTGAACACGTTACACATTAAATATGATTTATATATCAACCATCTAATATCATGAAAGTGGGAGAGACCGGATCCACAATATTGAATGCTCTTTAGATTAGGATTCTATATTTGAAAACTTTTCCAGTGCCAACATGCCTTTTTCACCTTCACCTTTTTATGTTGACTTATGGTAATTCTACACATCATCTTTGTTTGGGAAGGCACATACTTGTATGTGTCACTTTGTGTGACTTTAGAATTTCTAAGTACTCTTTTGACACCAAAAATTTAAAGGTGGTGCCTTTATGTCACAATTCACTCCAATTTCTTCAGGTTCCTTCAGTTTACAGGCTGCAACCATGGCGTTTGCTTATCCTGAATTTCACGGTGATAAGAATGAGGATGTAGAGGATTTCTTGGAAAAAATGGAGTTGGCATGTATTACCAACCATGTGGATAATCCGGATCAAATTTTAAGGCTCTTCTAGATCTTTTTGAAGGGCACAGCGGGTACATGGCTTCGAGGGTTTGAAGCAAAAAGAATGATTGGTGGCCCATCTCGAATGACGATGGTGGAAAACTTGAGAGAAGCCCTTACAAAGGAGTTTCAGAGAAGAGAAGATCCCAATGACGTTTGGTAGGAGCTCCAGCAGGCTGAAGCAAGGTGAAAGCCAGAGTGTGGCAAGTTATGTTACAATTTTCAGTGAGCTATGGACAAGATGGTGTTTAGCTCTTGAAACAGAAGTTCCCCCCATGTTTGTGAAGAAGAAGCAATTCATAGCAGGTTTGAAGCAAAGTTTGTTTGTAAAAGTGGACTTGAAGCAACCTTCTACTTATGAAGAGGCGGTGAGGATTGCGGAAGAGAAAGAATGGAAGTTGAAGAAAATGGCAGATTATGGGATGATCAAGGAAGACGAAGTGGTCAAGAATGGTTGTCTTGATGTGAATATGGTCCAAGTTGATTTTGTGCAACAAACACCTATTATGTACCAACAAATTGGCAGGGGAATGTACCAGGTAAATCCTAAGGTAGTCGCCAAGGATTTTGGGCAGTTTAATGAGAGCACTGTGAAGTCTATAGCCGTGGATGTTATGCGAGCTTATGGTTATGAGAATTACCAGATTTCTGATAATGTTTCCACTAGTCAAGGTGTGTTAAGTGATGTTATTTATGCTTCTAAAGTTCGAGCAGAGAAAATTCTTACAGAGAATAAGGTTTTGCCAATCATAGGCATGGATTTAGATGTCAACAGATGCTTCTCTTGGCTTAAAGAGCCAGTTCAGGAACCTATGGAGAGGAGGGGAGAGACAGAAGATGGTCTACAAGAAGAGGATGGAGTGGAAGAGCAAGTAGACGAAGAGATTGAAGGGGATGGACTGCAAATAGAGGATCTAGCACGATTTGACACGAGGGGTGAGACAAGGGAGAATCGTGAGCCTGAAGAAGATCCCAAGGTGGTTGGCAAACAATGAGGAAGTAGAGGATGAGAGTGAGAGTGAGAGAGAGAGAGGAGGAAGAACACACAGCACGTGGGTGGGGAGACTCCAAAGTGGTAGCTCCCCCTATACAGTATAATCACTATATGTATAGGGTACAGTGGGCGGGCGCCCGTGACTCGGGCGGCCGGGCAAGACTCGGGCGGCAGGGCAAGGCACATACGCCTTTACCCCAACAACCTCCCACTTAAAGGCAATGTGCCCTCAAGTATATACACAATGGAGTACATGGCCCAGTAAGGCTCATCCTATACCCATCAAACATCGGCAGTGTGCAAACCGCTCTGTAGGCAAGCCTTTTGTCAACAGATCTGCTGGGTTGTCATCCGTATGAATCTTGACAAGCTGAATCAGCTTATCATCTATCACCTCCCTGATGAAGTGATACTTTACATCTATGTGCTTCGTCTTTGCATGAAAGACAGGATTGTGTGCCAACTGAATAGCACTCTAACTGTCACAATGCAACAATGGGATATCTCCTGTAATGCCCAAGTCTCCCACTAGCCGAGATAGCCATAAGGCTTCCTTGCATGCCTCTGTGGCTGCAATATATTCAGCTTCTGTGGTGGACAAGGCTATGCACTGCTGCATCCTTGATACCCACGACACTGCACCTCCTGTGAATGTATAAACATAACCGGTAGTAGACTTTCGGTTATCTGGATGACCAGCATAATCTGAATCAACATAACCATGCACTTTTGCATCCTGCTTGCCAAAGCATATGCACAACTCCTGTGTGCCCTTCAGGTATCTCATAATACCTTTCACTGCATCCCAATGCTTCTTGCCTGGATTTGCCATATACCTGCTAACCACTCCCACTGCAAACGCAATATCAGGCCTGGTAGCAACCATAGCATACATGAGACTGCCACAAGCTGAAGCATACGGAATCTTGGCCATCTCAGCCCTGTCAGCATCTGACTGTGGGCTGTCCATTGCACTGAGTTTCACATATGGAGGCAATGGAGAACTAAGAGTCTTCCCCCCCTCCATGTGAAACCTTTGCAACACTTTGCCAATATATTCTGTCTGAGACAAATACAACAGACACTGTCCCCTGTCTCTCCGTATCCGCATGCCCAGTATGTGATTTGCATCACCAAGGTCCTTCATATCAAAGGCCTCATGCAATCTCCCTTTTAGATCATCAAGCTCCTTACGAGCCTTACCGGCAATAAGCATATCATCCACATATAAAATGAGAATGATTAAGCTGCCATTTGCAGCTTTCTTTGTGTACAAGCAGTGATCGGTATCACTTCTCCTGAAACCTTGGGACCTCATGAAGGTATCAAATTTCTTATACCATTCTCTTGGTGCCTGTTTCAGCCCATAAAGGCTCTTTTTCAACTTGCATACAAGTGACTCCTTGCCCTTGACTGCAAAGCCCTCTGGCTGCTGCATGTAGATCTCCTCATGAAGATCACCGTGAAGGAAAGCCGTTTTCACATCCATTTGGCATAATTCCAAATCCTCACATGCAACCAAAGCAAGTACAGTCCTGAGTGTGGTCATCTTGACCACGGGAGAAAAGATTTCATCAAAATCTACACCGTATTCCTGCTTAAAACCCTTGGCAACTAATCTGGCTTTATACCGTGGTCTAGCTCCAGGTGTGACTTTTAGTCTGTATACCCACTTGCATGGCAATGTCTTCATGCCCTTTGGCAGCTGCACCAATTCCCAAGTGCCATTTTTATGGAGACTGTCCATTTCGGACTTCATGGCTAGTTCCCATAGCCTCTTATCATGCATTTGCACTGCCTCCTTATAACAGGAAGGCTCTCCACAGTCTGTAAGCATTATAAAATCTGCTCCTGGAACAAATCGGGCTGGCTGCCTCCTTTGTCGTGTGGACCTACGGATCCATGGGTCTTGCTGTCCAGCCTGCTGGTCACCTAAAACAGGTGGCTGTTCCATCAAATCTGGTGGCAAAATAATGCCTGGGAGATCTTCCAAAGGTGGCATGTCCTGTAGGATATCTTCTGCCACTGCTGGCTGATTATTTTGACCTGCTGCAGCATCATTTAAAGGCTGATTACGCTGCTGTAGTGGCTGATTAGCAGGCTGCCTGAATTGTACAGGGTGTTCCAAGTCATCAACATCAATGTCTGAAGCATCAGAAGACTTACTGTCTGCCTTAAACATGCATGACTCGTCAAACAAGACATCATTGCTGCGTATAAGCTTCTTATTTACTGGATCCCATAGGCGGTAACCCATCTCACCTTTGTCACCATATCCAAGAAATATGCATTTTAGAGACTTAGGATCTAACTTGGTTCGTTCTTCTCTGCGTATGTGCACGTACGCAGTGCAACCAAAGACCCTTAAGTGCTTATAGGACGGAGGTTTTCCTGTCCAAAGCTCTTCTGGCACTCCGTCATCCAGTCTCTTATTCGGTGACCTATTTATGAGGTGTACTGCTGTCTTAACAGCTTCAGCCCAAAATCCATAAGATAAAGCAGCATGTGACATCATAGAGCGGACCTTTTCCTGTATGGTTCTATTCATGCGCTCTGCAGTGCCATTTTGCGGTGGACTGTAAGGAGCAGGGAGTTCCCTTTGAATACCTCTAGCATCACAAAAGTCATTGAATGCTTTAGACATATACTCCCCACCATTATCTGACCGCAAAGCCTTCAGTGTTTTGCCTGTCTGGTTCTCAACCAAAGCAAGCCATTTCTGAAACACTGTAAAGACATCGCTCTTCAACCGAAGAGGGTACACCCACACCTTACGTGTGGAATCATCAATAAAGGAGACAAAATACCGTGCACCTCCAAGTGATGGACTAGGCATCTCACACACATCTGTATGTACAAGCTCAAGCTGAGCATCCTTATGTCCTATTCTCCTCTTATGAGGGCACTGTAATTGTCTACCATATATGCAATGCTCACAAAACTTAAGATCAGAAAATTTAAGAGACGGTAAATAGCCAAGACGAGCCAATTGCTCCATTCCACTTATGCTCATATGTCCCAACCGGCTATGCCACATTGAAATATTCGGCAGCTCGGTGGCATGAATATCAGTATGATTACACACTTTGGCATGAAGAGTATACATTGTGTCTACCTTGGGCCCTCTGGCAATAACCAGGGCACCTTTGGTGACCTTCCAACAACCATGACCAAAGCTGGTCACAAATCCCTCATCATCCAACATACCAGTGGAAATCAGATTTTTCTTGATTTCCGGTACATGCCTGACATTATGGAGCATGAGCTGAGTACCATCAGCAAACACAAGCCTGACATCTCCAATGCCAACAATACTGCATGCATGATTATCTCCCAGAAAAACGACTCCATTACTGCCCCCTGCATACCTCACAAACAACTCTCTGTAAGGTGTGACATGAAACGAGGCACCTGAGTCAATAATCCAAGAGTGCATGTCTGCAAGACCACCTGCATGGAGAGCATGAGCATCCAAGGTAGAGAGAAATAAGACATCTCCCTCACTGTCATAACCGTGTGTAGAATGAAGTTCCTCAATCTTCACACTGCTCTTGCCCTTGCTTACTGGTACTATTGCCTTTGCATCTGCATCATTCTCCTTGGCTTTGTCCTTCTTATCATTCTTAAGCTTGAAACACTGCTTCTTGGTATGTCCCTTCTTGCCACAGTAGTAGCACTCAACATCCTTGTTGGAGCGGGGCTTGCTCCTACCTTTTCCCCTTTCCTGGGATTTGCCTCTCTGCTGACTTCTGCCTCTTGCATTCAAGGCATTGTTAGGCTTCACTGCATCTTGAGCTTTCAGCTTTTGCTCCTCCTGCAAAATCAGTCCTGTGATATCTGAGAAGCCTATGAAGGCATTTGCATTCGTCACAGCTGTGGTGAAAGTATCCCAACTCTCTGGAAGAGATATCAAGAGTGCCATACCCTTGGTTTCATCATCCACCACGTACTTCTGATTCGCAAGCTGAGTAACAATAGAATTGAACTCATTAAGATGTGCATCCATGGAAGTCCCCTCCTTCATCTTCAAGTTGAAGAACTTGCGCAACCAATATATCTTAGAGGCTGCACTCTGCTGCTCATATGTGTCCCGTAGCTTTTTCCAAACACCCCAGGCGGTAGTTTCACTGTCCACATTCCAAACAACACTCTCATGGAGTGACAGTTCAATTATGGACTTCGCTGACAGATCAGCCAATGCCCAAGCATCATCAGACATGCCTTCGGGCTTTACACCTTCGTGTACTATAGGAGCATGAAACTGCCTGAGTATAAGCACATTTAGGACCATCTTCTTCCACATAGGATAATTTGCAGCACCCTGCAACTTCTTGATGTTCAAAAGTGAGGACTCCGATGATGAAGCCATTACAATCAGCAAACTGAGTAATATGGGTGCCTGACTCCCTGCAAACCAAGTGCAAGATTGCACTTGAACTGTGCTCAAAGATCAATTCCTGCAGCGGAACAAACAGGAACTGCACTTGCACTGTATCTCCCACTTAAACAGAGATTTATCACTGTTTACTGCTTGCTGCAGTTTCCGAACAGCAACTCTGTTTGCATCATTTAATGCACCGTTGTACAACCAGCAATATTCTGAATTTACAGAAGCATCTGCCCTGCATACACAGTGAAAAAACAGCAGTGTACTTTGCACTTTGTACCCTTGTACCGTGACTGAATTCAGTCAAACTGTTGACAAAGAACAGTCCCCAACGGTACCAGAAAGTACAGAATCAGTAATTTACTGTTGGACTGTTCAATGTTGTCGATTTCAAGCTTCCAGACACTTCTAAAACTGTATACAACAGTTTAGAACAGAAATTGGGCAAAAGCCCCTTAACTGGAGACAAAAAACTCAGAATTTCGAGTGCATAACTGCTTCACTGACAACTGTTAGGCATTTCCTTGCTTCCCCCAGCACTGATATGCATCCACCTTGCAAAAGCCCCAATCTGACTAGCACATTCAGTGCTTAAATCTGCAATGTGGTACTCAATGCATCTTCCACTCCCCGTAGGTCACAAATGCATACGAAATCTGCAAGAATCAAACTCCAATCGGGAGTATAAACGCAATGCGTGCGTGTACAGGCCAATTCTTGGCACTGGCTACAAAAGCCCCTTGATTCTGCAAACAAATGTCAAGGATTTCCTCACACAGCAGGCATAAACGCGTACTACACTTGCATCTGACCAACTGTACTCACAATGAGCTCAAAAGGACTGCACCTGTACTTGCAAGTACACGGGTGCGAAAGGGAAGACAAAGCGTACCGTAAAAATGAAGAGAGAGAGGGCTGTCACTGTCGGAGCTTAGAGGCTGCGTGTCGCAGCGTGCTCCTGGAGGACCACTCGCGTGCTGCGAGCTAATGGTGCTGGTGTCGCCTTGGTGGCGATGTAGGCGCCGCTGCTGCTGGCGTCGCCTGTGGGCGACGCTGGCGGCTTGAACTGGTGTCGCCTGCTGCCTGCTGGGCAGCCTGGCGCCGCTCTGCTGGGTGTCGCCTGGCTGGGCGACCTGGTGTCGCTGGCTGGAGCAGTAGCTGCTGCTGCTCGCTGCTCCTGGCTGCTCGCTGCTGGCGCTGGCTGGCTGAGCAGCACGCTGCTTGGCTGCTGCTTGGCTGCTGCGCTGAATGCTACAGCTAAGACCCACGTTTGGGCACCGCGAAGACGAGAGCAAGGCCAAGCTACTATAGTCCAGCGAGTGGGGGGGAGAGATGTGCAATCTCGCTCTGATACCAGTTGAGAGTGAGAGTGAGAGAGAGAGAGGAGGAAGAACACACAGCACGTGGGTGGGGAGACTCCAAAGTGGTAGCTCCCCCTATACAGTATAATCACTATATGTATAGGGTACAGTGGGCGGGCGCCCGTGACTCGGGCGACCGGGCAAGACTCGGGCGGCAGGGCAAGGCACATACGCCTTTACCCCAACAGAGGACAAGATGATGCTTGAAGCACCTTCGAAAATGAGTCTCTCTTCCGAAGAGGACAGTGGAAGTGGAAAGCTGGTCACGAATGATCCTGTGACTGAGAGCAATGTTTATGTGTTGGATTCTAGGAGTTTTCTTATTGAACCGGTCGAAGAAGAACTAATGCTTGAGCAACCCGGCATGTGGGAGCCAGAGTCGGTGAATTTGGGATTATGAGGTCTGGGAATGCTATGCTGGAAAAAGACGAAAATTTTTCCACAACAGTGAATGCTTATGAGCCAGGTAATCAAAAGCCCAAGGATTTGGGTTGTAAAATGTTAATGCATATGCTTTTAACTGTGGCTGTGCAGTGGGCAAGTGAGGCCCAAGTATGTTTGGGATTGACCCAAGGAGAAAAAGATATGGATGAGGGTTATGCAGACCCAGTTTTTGGTGATACTAAGAGTGTGCATAAAGAGGATAGTCAGAATGGTGAGATACCATTAGTTTTGAATGAAAGGAACTCTCAATTGGTATATCACCTAGATGAACTAGATGGGCAGGCGTGTATAATTGGAAGAGACATGCAACAGTGGCCTTTTGACCCTGCTGGAGGCTGACAGTTTATGGATACTAACTGCTAGGACATGAATGTCCTGCAGGCTAGGTGGTTGGCAAAGTATGTTAGGAGTTTTTCTGAAAGGTATTTTGAGCTTGTGTACATATGGAATGCATGGCGTGTGAAGAGCTTTGCCCTGGAATGCCTTGGCAGATGTACAGACTGGATGGTTTTGCTGTAGGCTTGTTACAGGTTTGTTCGAAATGTGGTTGGCTGGAGGTGATATCAGCGTTCGACAGCTTGGTTGTGTATGCGTCCCAAGTATAAGTGGGCACTCAAAGTTGTATTCAAGTGTGTGGAGAGCGTGGGGAGCAATTAAAGTTGAAAGGGGCCAGTGTTGCCTTAGACATGGTGTGAAAAGGCATTTTGGGTGGCCATCCATTAGGCTTTAGGCAAAAAAATAATAATAATAATATTGAAGTGGCCAAAAAAGCAAAGAGGACGTGGAGGTTTCTGGAGGCGGCCAGCACATATTCTCGAAAGTTGGCGAAGGCGCCAGGTCAGCGTAAGTGGATGGGCCGCCGGGTAGAGTGGGGAAGAAGATCGCCTGGCACGGGGGGGGGGAGGCATAGAGAAGACAAGAGCGTGGAGCGGCAGGTGACGAGAGACTGTAGAGGGTGGCTAGTCCCCCAAGAGGATCGCCACGAAGAGAGAACTGTGGTGGCTGGCGATGGATTAAGGAGAGAGGGAGGAGCTAGTGGGTTGACGGTGGCCGGAAGGCGAAAGGAGGAAAGGAAAGGGTCCCTGGTTTTTGATGGTTGGCGTAACTGCTGCTCGCAACACACGAAGAGAAGAGGCTGACATCGGGCTACTGGTGTCGGTGATAGCTGCGCGGGCCGAGCTGGTGATGCAGTAGTAGCTGGCGGCGACTGGGGAGACGCCAAAGAACGAGAAGAGTTGAGGTCAGAGCTGAGAAGATAGCCGCCTGGTGCTCGAAGGCCTGGCTGGTGATAAAGCGGGGACGGACGGGAAGATAGTGGTGGCCTTGTGCAGAGAAAGGGTTGCGTTGGAGTGACATCTGCTCTAGCGGGTACTTGTCCAGACAGCCGCCTGGTGGTCGAAGGGGACGCCCTGGAGTGATCGTGTAGAGCAAAGGGGCTAGAGTGTAGCCGCAGGTGTGAAAGGAGCGCAGTGCAGAGAAGGTGGCCTTTGTTAGATGCGTGGCTAGTGATTCTGCAGGGAGCCAACGGAAGGTGGAGTTGCCGCCTTATGAAGAACCAGGCCTCTCGAGTGTACACTGTGAGACTAGGGGTTGGTGCAGCTGCTCTGCAGAGACAGAGGGTCTTTCAGGTTTGGGTGGCCTTGTTTGTTTGTGTGTGGCAAAGGCTGTAGCTGAAGGTGATTGTGGCTGCTGCTGAAGATAAGGTGGCAAACGTCAACAGGCTTGAAGTGTAGAGGCCAGTAGCATGCATACAGAGAAGAAGCTGGTGTGAGGGTGATCACCTTTAGGATGCAAAAGGAGGCCACTAGCTGAAGGGAGTGAAGGAAGCCGAGTGGAGCCGGCTGATTTGTGAAAGAGGGATCTTCTTTTTTGCATTATTTGTGGATAAGTGTGCGGGTTTTCATTATCTTGTGGAATACAGGGTTTTTGAGGTATCTCTGTGTGGTGTTTTAAGAAATTTCTATTTCCAGCATCGTGCTGGTGGTGCCCCTTATGTTTGTTGTGTCTTCTAAGGCTGCTGGGTAGGTAGCTATAGAGGCATTTCTTCTTTTCCCAGCCTCCCGACAGAGGGCATCCCAAAGACAGTGGATCCACCTCCCATAGTGTAGCCCAAAGCCTTAGTTGCACCATCCTCTACCAAGCCACACCTTGGAGTCATCCTCAATCAAGCCATTGCACTCTAGTGAGCTTGGTGCCCTCAACCTCTACCAGACCTGCCCCACCCACTAGCTCAAGATTCATGAGACTTTTGAGAGACATATGCACACTCAATGGTGTCGACTCTACTTCTTTATCCCATGCTAGATAACGTGGATGGGCCGCTCCCAGTACCATAAGAGTGACTTATTCAATTGATGTTGAGCAAGAGGCTCATGAATATTGATAGATTGATGCTTTAAATGAGGATTGGATAGACATCACTCCAGCTCCTGGCATGCATAGGTAGCTACCGGCATGCGTAGCTACCGGTAGGCACAGGAAGCTACCAGCATGTAATGGAAGCTTCTGGTGCATTCCGGTAGCTACGTGCATGCCTAGGTAGCACTCGCCTAATGCATAAGCCTTATGCATTAGGCTCATGCATAGCATTCATAGCTTGCACAAGGCTACACATTCATAGCTTATACATAAGCCTCATGTATACGGGTTATGTGTGAAACTTCAAGCATAAAGCTTATGTATCTGGCTTATACATTAGCCATATACGTAAGCTTTATACATAAGACGTGCATATGGCTTTATACATGGCTTATGCATATGGCTTTATACATGATGCTTATGCATACGGATAATACATAAGCCTCATGCATAAGCTTATGTATAAGGCTATACATAGACTCATGCATAAACCTTATGCATAAGCTTTATACATGAGGCTTATGCATGAGGCTTTATGCAAAAGTCTCATGCATAAACCTTATGTATAAGCCTCATGCATGAGGCTTATACATTTGGTAATGCATAAGTCTTAGGCATGAGGTTTATGCACTACCCTTATGTATGAGGCTTATGCATAAGGCTAATGCATAAGCTTTATGCACTAGTCTCATACATGAGGCTAAGGCATATGGCCACCTCTAGAGAGGAGCTATGCTATCCATGTAGGGGAGAAAAAATAACAAATCCTAAAACTTACAAACCCTATAACATGTAAAAGCATAAGAGAGGAAACATAAAAGGGAGAGATCTCTTACTTTATGGGGCTTGTATGTGTGGATAACCTACAAAATCAAACCAAATAAAGAAAAAAAGTATAAGTAACCCTAATCTTAATCCTAATAGAAAGCATATACAAAACCCTAATCTTAATGAAAGATTTTGCCCTAACTTATTGAGTCTTTCTTTTTCCCTTCTCATTATAGCTTAACCCTAACCCTAGCTTCTAAATAGAAAACATAATATAGAGCTTTGATGGAGAGCCCTCCATCAAATCTCTTCATTAGGGTTTCCATGTAGAAGCTAGGGTTAGGTTCAAGCTTCAATGAGAAGGAAAAAAGAAGAAAAGAAAAACTTAAAAGAGAAAAAAGAGAAGGGAAATGCTCACAAGAAAGCTTTAATGAAAAGCATGTTTGCATAGGAAATGAAGGAAAACAGTAGACATACCTTGCTTGAGCTTGAGGAGGATTGGGTAGGAGAGGTAGAAGTGATAGACAAGGTAAAAACCTGCAAAAAAAAACTCGAGTACAAGTTTATTGTATTCAAAAGATAAACTACGCAATGGCAAAAGAAGAGGCAAAAAACGAGATATTTTTACAGTATAGCAGCGTTTTTTTGCTGTTATAGACACTGCTGAGCAACGAAAAATCGTTACTGGGCAGCAAAATTATTACGTTGCTGCGCTGCTTAAAGCGCTGCCTAGCAGGCGAAAGAGCATTGTGGAGCATCGTGAAAACCCCCGATATTTTTCTTCCAAAAACGCTGCTAAAAATGTTACTACGCTCCCGATGTGTTGTATGGGCGACCCACAACTTAAGCTCTTGTATCTCAGAGATAATAATATTGCAGTGGCAGATGAGGACTCCATGGTTGCTCCACATGCCCAAGAAATACAAGAAGATGTGGCTATTGATCCTCCTAGAGTTGTGTGTGTGGGTTGTCTCAAGCAAAGGGATATTGTTTTAAGCTTGGTTTCACAACAAATTTTTTTTTGTTGTTGTAAGTTCACAGGAGAGTTGGCCACGTGGGGGAGTGTGAGAGTCTCCCTCTTTCCATGTGTAAAATGTGTTCATTGAATATTAATAGTTCTGGTGCTAGAACTATTATGATAGCTTTTTTGACAAAAAAGCTTAGCTTTTGTCACAGCTTAAGTTAGAGATAACAATATTGCAGCGCGGTAGATAAGGACTCCATGGTTGCTCCACATACCCAAGAAATACAGGAAGATGTGGCTACTATTGATCCTCCTAGAGTTGTGTGTGTGGGTTGTCTCAAGCAAAGGGATCATATTGTTGTAAGCTTGGTTTCACCAAAAATAAAAAATAAAAATTTTGTTGTAAGCTCATGGGAGAGCTGGCCACATGGGGGAGTGTGAGAGTCTCCCTCTTTCCACGTGTAAAGTGTGTTCAGTGAAGATTAATAGTTCTAGTGCTAGCATTCTTATGATAGCTTTTTTAACAAAAAAGCTTAGCTTTTTCTTTTCCGTTTGTCATTTTAACATGACTTAGGTAGTTTTTTTTTGGTAACGCAAGGTAGTAGCTCAATAATTCACTCTATTTTCTATATACCTCTTTTCACGAGGACTTATTCTATTCCTAGTCGCACACATGAATTTCACCTAGCTACACACACACCATCCTAACCACACACACACCCAAGTACCACAAGGGGATACCACCCTTCTAAATATTGGCCACTTTATAGGTAGTGGACAAGCTGCGCAAGATGAACCCCACAAGTTAGTCACTCGGCCGATTGGAGTGGACAAGCTGCGCAAGATGAACCCCACAAGTTAGTCACTCGGCCGATTGGAGTGAACACCCTACATAGCTTATGATAGAACTAGGTGTCATAAGTTGAGTCACGATCTTTGATGTCCATTGTAACCGTCGTCCCTGATCCAAAGCGTAAGCTTGAAGGGCAAGCATTGCACATTGTTGTCGCCCCCGCCCGCCGCCGTAAGATCGCTGAAGGAAGGTGGAAGCAAGAGCCATGACGATCGAATGATGACGGCCTAAGGAGTGTGGATGGCTGCCTATGTACCCACCTGCACACGAACACACCCTTAGTATAAGATGTCCCCAAGACGATTTGAACCCAAGACCTCCAGTAGAAAGTACAAGGTCTTATCCACTAGGCTATCGCCTTGGGGACCTATGTACCTCTTTACATAAGCCATATACTCTGCTACCAATTGTTGTAAAACACTACAAGATTCTAATATTTCCCAATTCTATTACAAGAAGCAAGTAGGATCTTCCAAGTCAGGTATGGTGTTTGCAAAACTTGTCTGCTTGCACCCAAAGTGAGCTGGATAGAACACCTTGATCTACTGGGTTCTACCAACACTCTCATGACCCATTCTTCATTGTTTAGTACATTGTATGGTACTTTGGGCATCTTGAGTTAGGCACACTCCCACCTTGCTTGCCCATGCTCCCCTTAAGTAGGGTGGAGTGGCTCATCATACTGGACACTGCAAGCACTTATATGACATTGTCCTTGCTGTCGACTTGGGTGGGTGTACTTTGGGTGTGGCATGCCACCTTGTCCACCCCCCATGCTCCACTCAAGAAAGGCTCAAGCAAGTTGGAGTGCCTTGTCGTACCGGACATGGCAAGCATTGCCATGACCCTTCTTCTTTATTACTAAATTGTCTCCTAAAAGTACTATGAGTTCTTCATTTTGCCGTGTTAAATGAAATAAGCTTCAATCAAGGGAAGTTTAATAAAACAATAATTTGAAGTTCATGAAATAACAAAGCCACAAAATAGAGAATGTCAAGCCCATAAGCCATAAGAGTAATCTAGCATATGATGAGATGACTGATCCCATGATTTGAAAGCATATACCAGGGCATAAATCTACCCATGAACTCTAATCACAAACCAAAGCCATAAAGCTACAAAGCTACCCAGAGTGAGCTTAGTTAGGGCAATTAAAGATAGGTGGATATTATGAGTGATACTACAAAGCGTGAAGAGGATCTAAGCTTAGAGAGGGTGAAGAGGATTATGTGGCTCCTAAGAGAGAGTCTAGAGGGGGTGAAGAGGAGCTAGAAGTAACTCCGTCTTCTAGTGGGTAGTGTGGGAGAGGAGGAAGACATAGAATTGACTAAGGTAGAGTAGGATGGGGGAAGACGTAGAATCAACTAAGGTAGAGTGGGATGGGGGCCCTATAAGGCATCTATAACCTCCCACGGATGATAGTTGGAATCCATGAGGTCACATAAGGATGGCCAAGAGCCTCCACCTTGAGTACATGGCGCAAGCTGTCAGATTTCTCTTAGATTATCGTTACATCATGTGAGTGTATGGTGCTCTCAAATCAAGGAGTTGCACTCAAACAAGGTGGCACAGTATACAAAACCATCAAAACATTGCTGAATGTAGCTTCCCTGAGGTCGCGCACCATCTAGGACAATGTGTGTACTACGTGCTTATACTTCACTACAAAAGCATGGAGTTTTATTTGTGCAAAGAGGTAAAACTCATATAGCACAGGTGATAAACAACATGCATGATTTTTAGAGACTCATCATGCCACTGAATCCAATACTCTAACTGGATGAGGGAGGATAGTAATGATGGTGTGATTGGGACCCCTCTCACACCCAGATGCATGGCCCAAAAGGGTAAGGGCCTATCCAACACCATGACAAAAGTGAGAGAGATGTTGTGGAGGAAATATGGGCGTCCATAGATAGGGTGCATTCATGATGGGGTGAATGTCCTCCTAAGCCTAGATGATGATCCTTGGAGAGGGGAGTACAATGACACAAGGTGGGGTAGTGGTGATGGTAACTTATGGGGCTAAAGTCACTATGAAGCATGGTGTGGTTGTGATAAGTATTATGATAAGTAGGATGTTGGGTGTAAAAAATGTAGTTGTGCACAAAGTGGCATCAACCTCCCATTTAATATGTAGAGAAGTTTTGATTAAATCTGCGAGGCCATCGGAAGGATTAATTATCCCACCAAGATTTGTTCATTTGGAATTTACCTTGAAGGAAAAGAAGGCCAGTAGTTTAGGTCTCTAAATCCACATGAAAAGGTTAGCTACAAGGTCTTCAGACATATATTCATTATGAGATTCTCTCCTATTGGAGCTAGACGATGCCCCATCGCATAAATCTATAACCTTAAACAAGGGGAAGGGAGAAACAATACGGGACTATATTGCTAGAACCAAGCATCTCCACATGAGATGCAACCCCGCGAAAGACTAGACTTATTGCTCATTGATCAATTTATGATTAGTCTCAAGAGCAAGAGGCATCATGACCATCTCTACAGGTCTAGACACTACATCTTTGATAAGTGTTTCTGTCTCATGAGAGGCAATAGACCTAGTAGATAGTCTGCAAGATAAGGATGTAGAAGTTATCCACCTAAACCAAGAGATAGGGGGCATGCTATCCAAAGCCTCAATGGGTGGCTAAGGTTTCCTAATAACCAGTGCAACAACTAGAGTCTTAGTCAAGGACATGAGCATGGTTGAGTTGGTAAAAAATCTGCTCAACCATTTAGACTACCAGTGCAAGGCTATAGCCCCAAGGGCAACCCTAGCATGTTCTTCAAGAGAGACACCCACATTTATTTCCACAAAGAGATCTAGTTTGGTGTGCAATCTATTGCTGAAGACATACAAGCACGGAGTGTGTGATGTTAAGGCTTAGACAATCTTAATGGCGAAGGGTGCCCAACCAACACACTAGCTAGAGTCTCAGTGTTAAGGATAGAAGCATGGATGAGTTGGTACAAATTTTTCTCAACCATTTAGGCTAGCAGTGGTAGGGCTAGTCCCAAGGGAAACCCCAACTTGTTCTTTAAGAGAGAAACCCACATTTATTTCTACGAAGAGATCTAATTTTGTGTGCAATTTATCACTGAAGGCATAAAGCACGGAGTGTGTGATGCTAAGGCTTAGACAACAACAATATTGTGCTCATCGCCAGAGCACCATGGGGACCATGATACGATCTGTTGTTAATACCAAGAAACCCCAATACCATAACCTATGCTCCGAGCGCTAAAGCAACCACTAGCCCTACATCCTATGAAAAATTCTTTCAACCACAACGCATAATCCACTTCCCAACCATTCGTAGGAACCTACACCAAGAGGTACGTACAGACTACCACCAATGCCATACCCAACTCTGGTATTATCATCCCAATCGGTTCCTTCTAGAACCACACCGATACTATAGTACTTGATGACTTTGCCAACAGAGTCCAGAATAGGAAAGCTACGAGTGAGCTATTGAGTCATATGAGTAGTATGATTCATATAGATTATTGAGAACAACCTCCATCCATTGAGTATGCCTCATTGTTCAAAAGCTATGGTGCAACAAAGGGTGGGAGACTTCAATAACATGTTGTGCATGCCACCTCCTCAATGTTTTCATTGCAAGGACCCGTATTGTGGTGCCAAATGGCAGCTGTACAAAGCTAAGGACCACATCTACCTACTATGATGTGTGCTGACGTTACAGGAGAGGAGCTGTACAAGCTGAGGACAACAGATAGCACAAGCGTCACAAGCAAACATTTAGGCAAGTAGAGTAGTGGCAAACATCATCATTAGTAGTTGACAAGAGTAGCACATAGCACATCAAGTAGGCAAGGTCAAGACGACTAGGCATAGCAATTACAAAGGCATGACCACTCGTGCGAAGATGTCAGGGTAAAAGAAGTAGGGCACTACGGTGGCACCTACAAGCGAAGGTGCTACTAAGATGAAAGGGAAACTGGACACAGACAAGCAACAGATGAAGATGAAGCGAAGGTTCTCCTGATGAAAGGGCAACTAGATGTAGACAAGTAATATAGATGAAGATGAAGCGAAGGTTCTCCTGATGAAAGGGCAACTAGATGTAGACAAGTAATATAGATGAAGATGAAGCGAAGGTGCTCTTGATGAAAGGGCAACTGGATGTAGACAAGTAATATAGATGAAGATGAAGCGAAGGTTCTCCTGATGAAAGGGCAACTAGATGTAGACAAGTAATATAGATGAAGATGAAGCGAAGGTGCTCTTGATGAAAGGGCAACTAGACGCAAACAAGCACTAGATGAAGATGGCATGCGACATTTTCAAAGCAATGTAGAGCAGTCAAAAATGTTGGTAGTGTATGAAGGAAGAAACATTAAAGAAGTTAGAGCCACCAAGGTGTGTAATGTCAGTTAACTAGGCGCCAATCAATTTATGAGATTAAGGTAGTGTGACTAGCCTAAGGCTCTAATACCAATTAAAATATGTCATTAGGGTTAGGCATAGGCAAGGGATATGGTGGCTCAAAGATAGCCATGGTGAAAGTGTACAGGCAGAGAGAGAGAGAGAGAGAGAGAGAGAGAGAGTTAGAGAGAAACTTAATGCTTTAGAGAGAGATGATTGCACAACTCAATAGTACTTCATATGTAATGAAGTACACCAAGTACATGATTTTATAGGTTACAAACCTTATCTTGGCTCACATAAATCACATACACATACTTATCCAGCAAGAGTGTGTTCACACCTAAGAAAGTGTGCACACACACATACATGAATAAGGCTACACACACATACATTCAAACACATAACCTTTTGGGGTTAGTACATACATGGATACATACACACTAGACTTCGAAATACCCAACAACAACGAGTTCTTTATTTTACAAAGCCATGGCCATTAGCACCTAGGAGGGATGATGTGGGTTTAAACTACATTAGAATCATTATTAGCCATAGAGGTTTTAACCTTCCAATACACATGAACATCTTGGATTTTTCTTTCATAGTCTTAGAGATTGTATTTGTAGAAAAGCTCTTAACAAATGGTGATGACAACAATGTTTGTAGCATTTGCCTATATATAGTAAAGACTCTAAGTGGAAAGTCTCTAAACTCTTAATTGCCTCAAAAAATCCCAATCTCAAATGCTACAATGTTTGTAGCATTTGCCTATATATAGTAAAGACTCTAAGTGGAAAGTCTCTAAACTCTTAATTGCCTCAAAAAATCCCAATCTCAAATGCTACAATGTTTGTAGCATTTGCCTATATATAGTAAAGACTCTAAGTGGAAAGTCTCTAAACTCTTAATTGCCTCAAAAAATCCCAATCTCCAAACCTTTTAGGCCATTAGGCTCCCAATAATCTTCCAATCATAGCTACATGAAATGGCCTCCTAAATTCAAACCATAGCTTGTGTTATGTTATGGCTCACCTAAACCCCCTTCGAAACACATCCAACAACAAGAAGATTACCTAGTGAACCACAACCGTTGTGAGAATCTTTCCATTAGCCGAGCTCGTAACCCCTCTTAAGGTCTCCAAGCTCTACAATGCCTTCTGAAGTAATTCCACCACGCCTCCCCCCGCCGTGCAAGCGTTGTCACACCGCAGCGTTGCACTACGTGTACTCATCCCTCCTCTCACCTCACTTCACTCACACACACTCACTAGCATGGATTAGAGAGAGATTAGCAAGATCAAGACTCTATTGTACAATGGGAGAGTTCTTTGTATTATGAGAGATATTCACTTATATACATGGCCATAAGTGTTCACACTCACTTAAACTATGACCAACCGAGAACTTTAGGCTTATGAGGTATAATGCTATTACAATGACCACTCTTATAATATATCCATAAAGTAAATCACCTGGGACTTCATCCTAACTTTCTACCACACGATCTTGAAGCAAAAATTGCCATAAGTATTCCATCGGACCATTACGGGCGTGGGGGTTTTGTGGCGCGAGTGATTGCATTTTTATATTTTTGTGAGAATGTTTTTATGTGGGTTATATTTTTGCTCACTTTATTTTTGGCAATCGTAAGTAAAGTTACGCGTGATTTGTGTTAGTTGGGAAACTAAGAGATGTTTATAATGAGAAGAGAAGAGAAGGAAGGATCTGGAGGAACCTAGACAAAATCATCAAAACGAGATTGAGATTCTAAGTTCCTCATTTGATTCATTGAAATGACATTCATCATTTGAAGAAATTGGCCTTTGATGATGTCCCTTTGTGTGGCAGAATTCCTAATGGGGTGAGGGTGGTGGGGATTTTGTGAGTGATTGCATTTCTATTATTTTGTGAGCATGTTTTTATGTGGGTTATATTTTTTGCTCACTTTGTTTTTGGCAATCATAAGCAAAGTTACATGTGATTTGTTTTAATTGGTAAACTAAGAGATGTTAATAATGGGGGAGAAGAGAAGGAAGGATCCAGAGGAACGTAGACAAAATCATCACATAACGAGATTGAGATTCTCAATTCCTCATTTAATTGATTGAAGCAACATTCATCCTTTGAAGAAATTGGCCTTCGATAATGTCCCTTTGTGTGGCAAGATTCTTCTCAAAGTTGTTGAGTAGGATATGTTCCTACATGCTTCTTCCCATGTGCTTTTTATGCTTTTATGTATATTTAAGTGCTGTATAAAGCAAATATACATGAAGTACATGAACTGAGTCAAATAGACTCTTAATGAGATGCTGCTTGTTGAAGTAGTCACCACTGGGTGGTGAGGCATGAAAGAATTACGTCGCTTGTGAGGCTAAGATAGACATGTTCAGGATTAGAGATCAAGGTGTTGTGAAGATTTAAATTTTCATTTGGAGAGGTTTGTAATTCGAAGGAAAATTCCAGTCAATGGGTTGTACCATTAACCAGGTTGTCGCCCACCATGGTCCCCCCATCCAGAGATATACCTGGAAAGTTGTCGATGATGAGGCTTTGATGAAAATGTCCTCCAGTGCATGAGTATGGATATGTACTCATGGAGCAACTGCTACATTAACTTAGCCAAAAGAATAGTGAGCTATAAGCTTAACAAAAATGTATTGGCTATTAAAGATCATTGGGAGTTTCTTATTATATACTACCATTTTTAGATAGGCCATGCTATGACTCCCTTTTGTATTTGTCTATTTTTTTTCCTTTAAAAAAAATGTTAACACCTTGTGAGCAACATGTTCTTTTGGCTACTCTGCTTTTTGTTCTTATGATTGTCGCGTGGCTTCTACACTCATGTTGCTCAGCCAGAGGGGTGAGAATAGCATTGTGAGTTTGTCCTTGATGTGCTCACAAGTCATTGTTGTAGACGTGGGGATTGATTCTTGAATTTATGGCTCGTGTTCTCGAGGCAGTAGGTACAGCTTCTGGTTGGTTGCCATTGGGGTTGACTAAACACGCAAGCTCTTGCGTATGTGTTTTATGCACGATAGGGGTTGAGTGGTGCTTGGGCCTCCATTCTTATTGAACTTTGGGTGAAGCTACTGGGGTTGAAGGTGTTGGTGAAACGTTCTTCCCATTGTTCGATCTTGGCAACCGTGTGATGGGATTACCATCATAATACTCTTGTTTTGTTAAAGCATGATTATAGGAACCACCGATCTTTGATGAACATTAGAAGTTAATGGTTGCTGCCTTTGAGGCTTCTTTCTTTGAGCAGGCTTGGGGCGCTTCTTGATGTGCTTGGGAATCCAAGCATTGGTATTACCTTAGTAGTACCCTTGTGTCTACAGTAATCTTTTTGGTACCCACACTTGTTGAGTTGCCATAGTTTTTTGAGGAACTCGCATCAACATTTGTGGATAACGTTGTGGAGTAATTTTATTCTTCCTTGGCTTAGTTTTGAGTTGAGAAAGAGGCTTTGATTATCGAGGCACCCAAAATTGGATTGGTGCCTTCATAGTAGTCTCGAGCTATAAGTAGTTGCTTCTCCACCCATATTTTGATACCATTAAGATATCTTGATTTTGGTTATCGTATGGTGAAGTTTTCTTTTTGGATGAAGTGGAAGGTTTGGGTCTCTCCTTGATTTTGATTATCGTATGGTGAAGTTTTCTTTTTGGATGAAGTGGAAGGTTTGGGTCTCTCCTTGACGTTGGTTGTGGCGCTAAGTTTTGCGGCTTTAAGACTCGTGGGAGTTGTTGATGATGGGGTTTGAGGCTCTTGTGGAGTGGTGGCTACGACGATGAGGATTTTGAGCTTGCAGCTCGCTCTTTTGGCGAGGTTGGTTGATAAAGGGGCATTGGCTCCGAGGCTTTTCCTTTGAGTTTCTTTTTAGAGATAGGTGGTTGTGCTTGGGGGACTTCTTCAGAAATAGGTGTAGATTGTGATGTTTTGGCATTGAACTTCATTGGTGAGGATGGAGTTGAAGGGTTAGATACTTCTTCGGAGTCGGTCATTATGCAAATGGTAGGTCTTTGTCTAGAGGGACTTCCAAGGAAGAGGCTTGTAGCTTTTTACGTTCAGCATCATAGAAATCCATTAGGGTTGGGTCCTCTTTCGTGCAGTATGGTACTGTCAACTTTGTGTCGTTGTTGACCATCGTGATGATCCTATTGCTAGCAAAGCATAGTGGTGCTTGAGCAGCAATAGTCCATTTATGCCCCAAGATCAAATCTACTCAACCACAAAAAACTTACATGTAAGAGGGTTAGATCCTATATACATTGTATGCTCAAAGTATCCCAAACATGGCATGTTCAAGTCGTGTGAATGGAATTCTTTTAGGAGATGAGCCGTGAGTGTTGATTGACCTAACAAATCCCATAACTTGAGGGTCATGAGATTGTGCTCTTGTTGTGGATAAAGTTGTTCTAGGATTGTGGTGATTTTAAAGTTCCAATCCAACCATAATTCTTGGGATATTATGTGTAAGATATATAGGAAGTTCCAGCTCCTCCAAGGTCTCTTCCTCCTGTGATAGCAATTTCACAATGCCTGCAAGAGTGTTCAAAGTGACTGTTTGCATAGATTTATCAAGTGATACAATGAGTCACGTACCCAAGTTCCACCAAGGATGAAATCATACTCAAGGAGATCTAGGGTAACATGGAATCTAAATTCCACATTTCCATTGATTGTTTGAGTAGCATAGTTAAAGCAACCTAGAACTTCAATGTTTTGTCCATCGGCACCTCTTGCAAGACTATCGTCCTTAGGGATGATTTTAGGTTGTCCTAATGATACCCAAGTGTCTATTGTCATGATGTTATGAAATGCGTGTTTGTACTTAACATCATTGCCCATAGGAAAATCTAACCATACCCTGATAGAATCTTAAAGAGAAATTGTGGATATTTTCAGTTTTTGTTTTAGCTTTAGATCTTGTTTTGGTTTCATATTCCCATTCACTTTTATCCTCTTCTTGGCTCTCAACTTTTTCAAGAGTGCCCAATGTGTACAATGGAACAGTCGGTCCTTTGTTGACGACTTTAACTGAGGTATGTGATATATAGCTTTTAAGCTCTTGGTATAACTCATGGTTAGCCTTTAAAGGTGAAAGGGCTGAACCTATGCTAGCCTCACCACCATGAGAGAAGAGCACTCCTCCTAATGATATATAGCTTTTAAGCTCTTGGTATAACTCATGGTTAGCCTTTAAAGGTGAAAGGGCTGAACCTATGCTAGCCTCACCACCATGAGAGAAGAGCACTCCTCCTAATGAGGATTTGAGAGACTATTTAAATTTTGTAAGGGATTCATTGGCTCTAATTAACCACTAATCACTAATTAACTCATACCATTGAGCAGATCATTGGATAGGGCATGAAATTGCTAAGCTATGTGAATCAACTAATGTGTAAATTAGTCTATAATTAGATCTTAATTATAGTCTCTTCTCCTTATGCAAAATTAAGCAAAAAAGAGATAAAAATTCCTCCAATTAATGAAGAAATTGATGCAATTAGGTGTTTTGATACATCTAGATGCTCTCAAAACACTCAAAAACACTATTTTCGACCTCTTACATAATCAATTTTGACCCCGAAAAACAAATTTTCTAGGTTTTTTGCTTCTTGATGAACAAGATTAATCACTCCTTAATGACAAAACCAGTCAATTAAAGAAGATTAGTCGATTTCAAGATTTTTTAAAAGTTTTTGATAAATTTTTTAATGATTAAGCTATTGCTAATACTTGCTAACACTCTTATGTATACAAATCAAACAAAAAACACACAAATTAATCAAAAATTAATTATTCTAGCTCTATGTTTAACTCTAAGGAGAGTTAAAAGTCACAAAAAAATTGCATTCTATTGCATTTTTTGATGTAATGAAAGCAAACAAAGCCTAATACACTCTATGTGCAAGCCCTAGAAACATTTAAAAAAAAAACAACCAAAACAACGATTTAAGCTAAAAATTAAACAAAAAAGCATTCTTTATAAAACAAAAAAGAGAGCTATTCTTCACCAAATCATACACAAATCACCATCAAAACCACATCTTTTTTATGGGAAACCACTAATTAAGACAATGGGAAATGGGTAATGCATAGATTATAGAAAAACAATGAAAAAAGCCAAGTGATGATTCCCTGGGGGACAGCGGCGCCAAAAATGTTATGGAATATCCAAACCCCCTTCAAAACACATCGAGCAAGAAGATTACATGGTGAACCGTAATTTTCATGAGGATCTTTCCATTGGCTGAGCTCTAACCCTTGAGGTCTCCAAGCTTTACAACTCCTTGAGAAGCAATTCCACTGTGCCTCCCACGAGCGTTATCACACCGTCGCGTTGCATTACATGTACTTGTTTCTCCTCTCATCTCACTTCACTCACACACACTTACTATCATGGATAAAAAAGAGATTAGCAGAGGATTAGAAAGAGCGAGACTATATTGCACAATGGGAGAGTGCTTTGTATTATGAGAGATATTCACTTATATACATGGCCATAAGTGTTTACACTCACTTAAACTGTGGCCGGTCGGGCACTGCACTTTAGACTCATAAGAGACCTAATGCTATTACAATGACCACTCTCATAATATATCCATGAAGTACATCACTTGTTTTGGGACTCCATCCTAACTTGCTACCACATACTCTTGAAGCGAAAATTGCCATAAGTATTCCATTGGACCATTACGAGCGCCCGTCCAAGTTGTAGATTTGGACACCATTACTTCATATCTTGAATGTATGACCTTTTGGTGTATCTACCTTAATTTCTTGATGTAAGGTAATGGTAGTAGCTTTTGTAACCCTAGGAATGGGTTAACGTGTCAGCATAAAAACAATATTCATGAAATTCTCACCAAAACTTGACCTATCTCCCATGAGCCATGCAATCATGCCCTATAAAAGATTGAATGGCTATCTCAAGGAGACCAAAACTTGACCTAGCTCCCTTGAGCCAATGTAATCATGCCTATAGATTGAATGGCTACCTCTTGTTGGGAGACATGAGAAAAACAATCCTATGACATGCCCTTTGAGCCTTTTTACATCTCTAAGTGCAATGCTTTTTAGACTCTAAAGGGGATCCATGGCTAGGACAGTATTGCATATGTAATAATCAAGCATTAATAAACTAGTAAGACACCATGGGATGTAGTCAAAATAAAAGGGTAACCTTCCCACTCTTATTAGAACTCCATAAACACCAAAAGAAAGCATGTACACCATACAAGAGATATGGTGGTTCTCCTAATAAATCCATCTCATAGGATGGCCTCATGATACATGTAGCCCCTAGTATAGGGATTGCCTCCAGTCAGTAAAATGATGACCTTTTCTTTACCTTTAGAGATATGTTGGATAAGATACCATTAGAAAGAGTATGCTGCGTGGACATAAATGTGAATCTTGGATTTCATTAAATGCACTTGAAATATCAATCTCCCAAAGCAGAAGCATTAAGAGGATAAATCATCATTTCTTGTGGTCGGCATATTCCTATTTGCAAGGCATGTGGAGATCTCTCCATTTCCTCTATCGAATATTGAGCAACCAATACTAATCGTGTTTCATGCATATCCAAATGTAGAAATACTCCATACTAAGGAACTAATAATTCTTGGTATCTATGCATGCATTATACATTTGTATACATTTGCATTTTGCATTGAGCAACCAAAACTAACTGTGTTTCATGTATAGCCAAATGTAGAAATACTCCATACTAAGCAACTAATAATTCTTTGCATGCATTATACAATTATATACATTTGCATTTTGCATTTGTGAAACAAGGAAAACCTTTGTGAGACATGAAAGGTGGAGACTTCAAGTGTACTCTTGTTCATACCTTTGCTTCCATTCCACTCCTAACTTTCTTCTAACCCTAGCCAATGTGATTATAGCCTAAGCATGGTGCCCTTGTGGCAATTGTGTGTCTTGGTTTTGTGTTTGACAACATCTTACATGAGGACTAGAAGGGGACAGCAACAAGATTCCCTAAGTAATACCTTTTTTCAAAGGATGATTTCCCAAATGCCATTTTTGAAAAGCTACTCTTGATGGTTCAGGAATGGTTTTTCTATTAATTTGTGATTCATAATTTCATTGCACAAAAGCAGGGAAGTCATGATGTAAAAAAAACAACCCTATCATACATTTCACAACATATTGAGTATTTTAGAAACTCACACAACTTGAGCTAGCTTAACTTTCAACCCACATTTGGCTATGGTGGCACCTGCATACGATCACTTAGTGTCCTACTTTCTTTATAAAGCCAATGCTATAATATACAGTTGCCATTCAAAAAGTGTCTTATATGATATATACAATTGCCATTCAAAATGCTACAATATGCAACTGCCAATGCTATAATATACAGTTGCCATTCAAAAAGGGTCTTATACGATATATGAGATGCATGTCAAACTTGAGTGAGGACACTCCACATCATTGCCTTCTAGGGGTGGCTAACCTAGTACTAACATATATTCTCACATTTCTAAGATACTAGACATCCTCCCTACTTTTTTTCACCAATGAAAAAGATACTCATCCATGCCTCTATTAGATGTTGGATCATTGTCAATGGGACGAGGCATCTCCACAATGTTAGTTACTAGTATTTTTCTTTTGTTTATCCTTTTGTGTATAAGATTACTTGCATAATCCCCCCCTTCTCTCTCTCTCTCTCTCTCTCTCTCTCACACACACACACACACACACACACACACACACACACACACACACACACACCCATTACTAAGATGAAATAGACATGTGCTCATGAGGTTGCCACCATCCCAAGTCAACACCACTCTTCATAAACCACATAGTAAATGCTCCCCATATTGCAAGAGTATCAATAATGGAAAAGAAGTGCATATAGTCCTCGGGGGGTGCACTACTAGAAAACCCTTGGTATCACGTGTGTCTAAGAGGTATTTAAAAAACCCCTTAACTAAAATCCCCCCCCCCCAATAAAATAACCCCTCTTTACCTATGAACTAACGGATTTTTTTCTAAAGTTGAATTAAAAAACCCCTCCTGTTGAACCCACGTGGTACACTAACATTTTTTGAGGTGACTCCCCTGAGATATAGTCTAGTATTACATGACTTATTGACAATGGGAAATGAAGGTGCCATGCTTGCACAAACCATGCATCAATCTTAAAAGTGATAGTTCACACACCAGAGCCTTAGAGAGTGAAAAAATAAAGTAGACAGAGCATAGCTAATACGTGATAATGTGCCAATGCTAGAGAATTAGGGATATCATACTCAAAGGATTCCACCAAATGGCTACACCATTGCCACTCTCTTCCTTCTTGCTAGAGAGCTATAAGAATTCTCAACTCAAGGATTTTAGTGATAAGTGGATATGCATAGGAGCTACACTTGTCCTTTTAGAAATATCTATTTTCTATTAATCAAATACTACATTGCCCACATGGTGCCCATATGGATTCCCAATTCCATAAATGAGACTGATATTACAAAGTTAAAATGCCAAAAACCATATGATTTTGGGAGATTATTGCACGCACCACCACTATCTATGATTGAAAGTGGCCACCTTAGCTTGCTGTGGCATCTTGCAATACATATGGACATCTCAAGAAAACTCTAATGGATGAGAGGGAGCTGGACCATAATGGGATAGTAGTGATTCATATGTGTGTAATGAACCTCATATGCAGATATAGGATAGAATGCCCCAATGGCAAGTGAAGTTGCATTAAACACAAGGGTAAAAGTATATCCATTATCTTCTCTCACATCCGGTTTTGATTACCTAGTTACATAACAATGTTCCTCGGCTATACAAGTTCTCTCCTCGGCCACATTTGACCAGAGACTACTCTATGTCAAGATTGTTGGGGAACCATGAGATTGAAGCTACTTAATATTCATATGAAACCATAGAGGAGATTAAACAAACTTATTCTCTCACTATCTACTAATGCTATCTACTAAAGACTACAATATGTAAAGATTGTTGGAGGACCACATTTGACAAGAGACTACTCTAAGTGAACCATGAGATTGAAGCTACTTAATATTCAAGGTGGACTTGATGAAACCATTGTGCATGAGAGGAGATTAAACACACTTATTCTCTCACTATCTACTAAAGACTACTATATGTAACGATTGTTGGGGGACCATAAGATAGCACTTGCTTAATGTTCAAGGTGGACTTTATGAAACCATTGTGCAAGACTACTATATGTCAAGGTTGTTAGGGGACCATAAGATTGCAAGTGCTTAATGTTCAAGGTGGATTTCATGAAACCATTGTGCATGAGACAAGATTAATCAAACTTACTCTCTCACCACCCACTAATCCTATCTAATCATCGAGTGCCTTGCGAGATGGGAATCATGCGACAACAACCCTAATTGCTCTAAAAATGGTCAAACCTTGTACAAAATGGCTAGACATAAAAATGTCAAATGTCTTGAGAACAATATGAGAATATTTCAAACAATGAGGACATGCAAAAACATGGCAAGTCCATGGAGTTGTTCTCGCAAGGGACCACTAGTAAGGGGGTCACTAGTGGTGGTGGCTCCTTTCCCTTGGCCACTAGAACTAGTCAACCAAGTAGCCACCAAAACACATTTTTTGCAAACCACCCCAAAAACCTCCTCGAAATAGCCAAAAACCTCATCCATCTCTTGGAAATTAGCTCATGCACACCACTTTGGCCACTTCAATTTACAAGCATTGGACACTAGTGTCAAAAAATCAGCCTCTCATGAACATCTCCCATGTACTTCGAAACCGAGACCCAACGAGCAACTCACAAAAACTTCCTACATTGAGGAACATGGAAGGTGACTAATTGACATGGCTTACACGTGCACACACGAGTGTACTACAAAATGGCCACACTCCCGTAGAGTCGAAACGGAAGCCTAGACATAACCTGCCTGTAACAAAGAGAGAGAGAGAGAGAGAGGACACAAACCATCTCCAACAGCACACTCGCTTGCCCCTCCTGTGGTAATTTCTTCTCTTTGTTTTTGATGAAAATTTATCTCACTGTAAGTTCCCTTTTTCTGCCAGTTCAACTGTCAGGCTTTTCTTTCCGTTCAAGGTTTTAGGGTTAGGGTTTTTAGCGCTCCGCAGTTTATTTAGCGTTTCGAGTGCTGGTTTGTTAGGGTTTTGGTGGGATGGAGGAGGAGCACGAGGTGTATGGAGGAGATATTCCGGAGGAGGATGTGGAGGAAACAGACCTGGATGGACTCCCGGATGAGGGCCATACCGACGATGCTGCTGCTAATGTACTCTCTCTCTCTCTCTCTCTCTCTACATATTTGTTTACAGATCAATGCTGCCTTACGTTTGTTCACACGATTTATGACAGATTAATGATGTTGAACCTTTACTCGATGCTTTAATTCTGCTTAGTAATCGTTCGTTTACTAGCAAAACCCTGTTTACGCTTCATGTGACCTCCACATAATCTGCTTATGCGCGTTTGATTGTGTCCATGGATCGTATGTTCATCAGCAAACTCTGTTGACCACCAGCAGATATTTGTTTTGCCGTTAAACAAAGATTGTTTAACTACCAGAAAACCCCAACAAGGTTACCAGAAAGCCCCTAATTATTCCTGACCAGGCTACCATAAAATTTTTAATTCCTAGCAAACCTTACTTAGGTTTAAAGAAAAACTTTACCTACTGGAAAACCTCAAATTGGCTTTCATGATTACTAGTAAACCAGAATGGTTTGATGAGACTAGTAAACCATGCTTAAGGGTCATTAGGTGCTGCTTAAATTTTTGATATTTTCATAATTGGATGCGGAAAAGATTTACGAAGACTCCATTCCTTACATTCAGTGGTTTTGTTTTTGTAGAAAGTTATGCTTTGGTCGAGTTTGAAACTCGCGGTGCCCGGGGGACTAGGGCCTTTGACACACTTCTTGATACCATCAATGCATATTAAAACATTTAAACATGGCCACAACCTTAACACGTATGCATCATCACTTTGCATAAAACAAAAAAGCAAGACAAAACATCTACAAATGCTGAAAATGGAGCTTGCACATGTGACACCGCATAGAGGCCGGAATGCCCCCCCTCCCCCCCGCCCCTTCCCTTGGAGTATTTTATTACCCAAGGAGAATAATATCATGGACAAGCTTTGAGGGCCTCACTATCCCCACAGGAGAGACCGGATTATCCATATACAAATGCCATAACATAGCCCAACACGAGGCAACCATAAAATTCAGCCGGCACATAGCTGTAGAAATACCGAGCCAACAATGTAAACCATATACCTTCATGTGGGTATTGATTCTTCCTCAAAAACCATGGGTCTTTATGCAATAGAGCTGGTATAGCAAGTACAACTCTCCATTCAGCTGATACAATAAGTACAATGTAACAAGTACAATGGTTGGTACACTGCACAATAGGTACAATGGTTGGTACAACAAGTACAAGGGTTGGTATAGTCGGTGCAGTGGTGGTTGGTACAATCGGTACAGTGGTTGGTACAACAGGTACAAGAAGTACAAGGGTTGGTACAACAAGAACAATGGTTGGTATAACGGTACAGTGGCTTCAGTATTTCTTTGTGATGGAAGTCTCCAAAACAGTCTCCAATAGCCGATATTCATGGGTAGCCTTCAAGAGAGAGAGAAAGAGAGTAGCTATCATTAGGGCAGCCTATAACGGTGGTAGAGGCTAGTGTGCAGTAAGAGAGCCTCCCTTAATGAAGAGAGAGGGCTCTAATTTATAGATTTGGGTTTCCCATGAGCTAAAATGGCAAGAGAAGGCCACAATGACATGTGGAGAGCCACACAATAGCTAAAGTGACAAGTGTGAGGCCACTTGTCACACTTTGATTCACTTTCTAACAAGTGTTAGGCCACTTGTCTCACTTTGGTCCACTTTCTTACCACATGTCCCAATCTAAGAGATGGGTCCTTGTCACCATTTGGCCACCCAATCGGTCCACCCGTGCTCTCTCATTATGTATGTGCATTGGACTGGCGTCCATGGCAGTTGCATATGCCGGGAATTGATGCCACTCATGTGATGTTGTGGACTTCGCTTTCCGTTGGGACTTGTGCTTGTGTGTGTTAGAAGTCATCTCCTGTCTATTTTTATACACCAGGGTCTTTGTTGTGGGTGTGTCCACCCTTATGAGGTGTTTTCTCATTTTTTCCCACTCTCCGTATTTTTTTCCCATTTTTTCCTATTTTTCTGTGGCATGGGAGGCAGTCTCGTAGTGGCAGGAGGACCTTGAACCTGGCCGACTACATCTGTAGAGACTCTGGAAGTGGCCGACTGCATTGCATGAGTCGTGGACTTCCCTTATGCTGGCCGATCCCCTTTGCTGCTGGCCGACTGTGGATTTTTCAGTCGTGGGGGTGTTTTTGTGTCCTGTCGACTGCCCTACAGCAGGCTGACTCTGGAAGTGGCCGACTGCATTGCATGAGTCGTGGACTTTCCTTATGCTGGCCGATCCCCTTTGCTGCTGGCCGATTGTGGATTTTTCAATCGTGGGGGTGTTTTTGTGTCTTGTCGACTGCCCTACAGCAGGCCGACTGCTGATGGGGGGCCATATAAAATGGCCCCCAGTCCCCTTGTCATTTTTATATCATACTCGGGATCTTCTTGTGTATATAGAGCAGAGTTACACGCCTCTCTCTCTCCCTCTCTTGTGCTGTGATTTTCTGCACTGCATTTTGCTCTTGTGTTCCCAGATCTGGTCATCATCTCCGCTGCGTATTCTGACATGGTATCAGAGCCTAGGCTCTAGATAGTTCTTGGGATTTGTGTGAGCAAGAGGGGGACTGTTGTGTTGCTGATTGGTGGATTGTTTGGAACTGTTCGGGAAGAGGAGAAGCAAGAGGACGGCGGGCTGATTTGTTGGACAGCCACTTGCAAGTGTTAGTTCTTCTTGGTTCCCACCCACCCACCCTTTTCAGAGTACATCCCCGCAATGGCAGATCTGTTTGAGATGGTCGAGAGGCATGTGAAGATCCCGACACTCCCCACGTTCCCGGTAGACCGTCAGTTGGACGGGAGCAACTATGGCATATGGAAGGTTATGATGGAATCTGTTGTGGAGTCTTACGACCTCGCTGATTTCGTCGTTGTTGGGGTTTCACGGCCGGAAGTAGAGGAAGGGGAGTTACCGTCCATCCGAAAGGACCGAGAGGCTCAAACACAGATGTGGGATCGTGTCAACGCCAGGGTCCGTTCGTTTATCTTTCTCAATTGCACATTGCAGGTAATCAATCATGTAAAGCATATGACGCTGGCCAGAGGTATATGGCAGCATTTGGCCTCTCTTTACAACAGGGTATCGCCCATGAAGAGGATTTTCTTGGAAGTACAGATGTGGGTTATGAGCCCTGCAAAGTCGTCGACAATGCGGGAGCATATTAACAAGCTGCAGGCATAGTTGCAAGCATTCTTTGCATTCGTGCATTCGCATTCGAGAATGCCGAGTTTGCAAAAGAATGCATTGAGGGTGGATGCATTCGCATTCGTGGCAGGTTAAAAAAATAAATTTTTTGGGCATAAATAGAATGTTCAAAGTCAATGCTTGAAAACACAATGAAAAACTTGAAAGCTTGAAACTTAAAAGATGTTAGAATTTAGAACTTAAGACTCAAGACTCAAGAGTGCTGGAAATGTACTCAATACTCATATTATCGCATAAAGAGTGAAGTACATAAGTCAGAGTACTAGACTGTAGTCCCAAGGCAAAGAGCCCAACACACTAAAAGTGAAGTGTGCTCACACGGGGAAAAAACCCTTGTCCAGCCAAGGTAAAAAGTGCCCGTGTGTGAGAGGTCATGTACATGGTGAATCGTGATCATTCATCATCTTCCTCTTCAGAGGAAGAAGATGAAGTAGCATCCTCATCTGTCTCAACAATATCAGCTTCAGCCTGCTCAGTACCAACTGCATGCATGTCCTCTTCTTCCTCATCCTCCATAGACTCACGAGCCTCTTGTGAAGAAAGAAGTCTCTCATCATCTTTCTCCTTGTTGATCATTTCCAAAGTTACCTCCACTTTCTCATACCCTCTTGCCTTGATTTTGGAAACAAGTCGAAGGTTGGTATGTATGTATACCAATTTCTCAGTGTTTGAAGGTTTCAACTTGTTCCTCTTTTTGGTATGAATGAGTGAGAAAGTGCTCCAATTTCTCTCACATGGGGAAGATGTAGTTCCTTGAGAAAGCACTCGAATGGCAAGTTGTTGCAATTTAGGGGTGCTTGCACCAAAAGACTCCCACCACTTTACCCCTTCATGCATTCTGCTTTCATCTAGAGCAAGTGGGCGAGAAAAAGTACCTTTCAATGACCTGTAATTATCCAACTCATCCATCAATGCACCTTGCTCAACAACATCTCCATGCGTATAACGCTCAATAAATGTCATCCATCCATTTTGCACCTCTTCATCTGCTTCTTGTCCCTTGCCTCTCCAAATTGGATGCAATACATAGCCTGTGGCATGAAGAGGAGAGTGCATCATGTCCCAACGGTCAACACATAAAGCCTTTACTTGGTTCAATTTGCATTCATCAACACCTGTCATTTTTTGTATGCTTTCCACCATCCTATCTGTGAGCTCATAAACTAATCCCATGGTGGCTCCCTCCCTATCAGCCATGCGAAGAATCTTCAAAATAGGTGCCATTATTTTCACAATCTGTCTTGCATCCTGCCAAAATCTTGTCTCTAACACTTTGCTTGTAATCTCCAAGCCAATAACTTTGTTCTTCACCTGTTTTGCATTTGTCCATTCATCGCTTACAACCATCTTCCTCAAGCCAGTGTAGACTCTCTCATCTAGCAAGTTTGACAATACAATAAATGTGTAAGCAAAACGTGTCTCTGCTGGCTTTAAAAGCTCCTTCTTGCTGTACCTTCGAAACATGTCCAAAAGAGTTGGCTTCCTTGTTATAAACTTCACAATCTTCTTTGCCCACTCAAGAACGGGGGAAACCCATGTCAAGCTGCCAATGTCTTCAAATAGCAAATCCAAACAATGGCATGTACAACGCGTAAAAAAGATATGAGGCCATTGAGCCTCGACAAGCTCTCCCGCAACCACACAATTTGATGCATTGTCCATGCATACTTGCACAACATTGGTAGGACCAACATGAAGAATAGCATCTTTAAGGATACCAAAGATGAACTCTCCCGATTTCAATTGACCGCTTGTGTCAACAGCTTTTAAGAACACACTGCCATAAATACATGATGCCAGCACATTAATGATTGGCCTTTTCTTGGTGTCGGACCAGCCATCACATACAATTGTACATCCATATTTCTTCCATTTATCTCTTACGCCAAGCAAATCTCTATCTATGCATTTGACTTCATCTCTCAACTCCTTAACAAGCAATGCCTCATATGAAGGTGGCTTGTATGAGGCTCCGGCTTCGCCAATGGCTTTGACCATATCCAAAAAATATGGACTTTTCACTTTGCAATGAGCAATGTCCTCTGCATAGAAGAAACGCCGCACTGCAATTGTTGCATTTTTTCTTGCTTGCAATTGCCATGCTGCTCCCAATTTTCCTTGAGAATGGCTACCCTTAGAGACTCTTTGTCTTTTGTTTGCAGAAACTGCCTCGTTACATGTACTAGAAGAACCACATACATTTGACATTGAAGCTGCCACATTTGATACATCCTGAGCACCATCCCCCAAATCCCCCACCGCATCATCAATTGCCTTTTTATCATACATAGGGTCAGCTTTGACATGCAATCGCCTGCATATATCTTTCACATCCTCTAGGGCATGCTCACATTTGTCCACACCGTGCCCTGAAATGGCTAGGATGTGAGCACGAATTCGCAAAGGCCCACCTATCCACTCATGAGGACAAAATTTACACCTGCACTGATACATCCCTCTTCCTTTCTTTTCCAAGCGGGTTACATATTCCCACTCCGGTCCCGAGGATTTTCCCATTCTCAAATCTCCAAGGCTTGAAGGCAGGAAGTCCTTCACTCGGTAGTAGAGACTCGAGCGAAGCTCGGGAGTCGGAAGCTCGCGGGTCGGAAGCCCCTTGGGCGGCTGGGCCTCGCTGTGGCCTGTAGGCTGTGGCCCGTGGGTGAGTAGAGACACGCAAGGGAGCCCGGAGCAGAGAGCGTAGGCGTGCAGCTGCTCGCTTCTGCTGGAGCCTGGAGCCTGGTTGACACTGGATAGCGCGGAGAGGGAAGAGCGTAGGGGTGTGCGCCGTGTACTGCTGGTCGACAGCGCGCAGGGGGCGGAAGCGCTTCCGCGTAGGCGTGTACTGCTGGTCGACAACGCGCAAGGGGCGGAGGTGTCCGCGTAATGTTAGAAATGCCCAAAAGTGGCCCAATTCGTAAGTGTAAAAAAAATTGCAGGCAAAGTTTGCAAAGGGGTGCAAACTGCAAACGTTTGCAAACGTTTGCAACGCCTTGCATTCGCGAATGTTTGCAACTATGGCTGCAGGCTCTTCAGAGCAGGAAGTTCTTCAGGCTGCTGGGAAGGAGATATCGTCTGAGGACATGGCCATAACGTTGCTGTCGCACTTGCCCTCTTAGTACTCAGCATTTTACTCGTCTTTGATTACCAGTGGCAGGCTCAGTACCATCACGTGGGAGGAGCTTGTGCCTATGGTCCTAGACCAGGAGGAACGATTCACGAACCCTCCTCAGGGTGGAGGTTCGGAGGCCTTAACTGGCCAACGGTTGAAAGGCCGTAACACGGGCAAAGGGAAGGCTTCGTCGGAGAAGTCTTCTGAGAAGAAGTCCGTTAACTGACCGCGAGAAACTAAAGGCAGAGAGGACCTGTAATGATTGCGGCGAGAAAGGCCACTATTGGAGGCAGTGTCCCAAGTAGAAGACCGAGAAGGGTGAAGATTCCTCAGCAGCAATCATGAAGACTCTGGCTTTTGTGCACCTGGAGGTGGTGGACACCGCTGTTTCATTTTCTTCAGGCAGGGAGGAGATTGGAGGACTCTCCGCAACAACGGATACTCGGGAGTGGATTCTAGATAGTGGTGCTTCTAGGCTCATGACTCCTTCCCGTTCCGGTTTACAGGATCTCTGCAGGCTTTCTGGTCACATTCTTACAGGGGATACATCCACTATCCCAGTTCACAGTGAGGGCAGGATGGAGATAGTTTTCGATGGCAAGGGGGGGAAGCAGTTTTCCCAGGTGTTGTATGTTCCGTCACTTGGTTTTCATATGTTGTCAGTGCATCAGGTTTGCAAGACTGGCGTACGGGTGGAGTTTGATGAGCATTTTGTTGCTCTCCGGGACAAAGCAACAGGCCAAGTGGTTTGGAAAGGCGGAGTGGAGAATGGAGTTTACAAGCTTTCAGCACTCTCTCTCCCAGGTCCTTAGGTTTGTGATGAGTGGCAGTCTGGTAATGGCCACTTAAGTGTGGATACGCTACAGGTGCAGGCTTTCCGGGACCAGATGGTGGATAGCTTGCCAGTAGATGGCAGCAGTTAGCAGGAATTCTCCAGTACTGATGTTGGTAGTTCTTGTGTTCTTCAGTCAGAGGAAACTGAACAGGTAACTTATGCTCTGATGTCTCATAGTATTCGGGACAAAGAACCTCCTGTAGATGAGGATGTTCTTTCCATGGGGACCTTTCGGAAAGCCAAGCAGGTGGCAGTTGATTACTTGCAGAAGGAGGTGGTTTCTCGAGGCTTTGTGGTTCCGGATTCAGAGGGGGTGGTTGACAGGTTTCAAAAGGCCTTGCGTGGTCTTCATCAGGTTTCCAGGACTTGTTTTTGCACCGTAACAGGTGTTGATCCTTGTGAGCAGTGTGAT
The DNA here is from genome assembly GCF_041138505.1 of Cibotium barometz. Taxonomy (NCBI): domain Eukaryota; kingdom Viridiplantae; phylum Streptophyta; class Polypodiopsida; order Cyatheales; family Cibotiaceae; genus Cibotium; species Cibotium barometz. The sequence continues at coordinate 19,352,915 of NC_141048.1, forward strand.
GCCTCTTTGACTCAGAAGCAGAATGGTTCATTGATTTGGTTGATGGACACCAGATTGGACGGGAGCTTCCTGATGAGGTAGTTGAGCTCATGGTTGCGGATGACTCTTTGGGAGGTAGGATTGCGTTTCCTGTGGTTTTTGCGGCATGCGAAGGATCATGGACTCTTGTACACAGGAGGGGGATTGATTGATGGAGTCCGACTCCACGGATGGAGTGACTCAGTTTGGGGAGGAGATCCAGACACGAGGAGATCTACTTCAGGCCCAGGAGCAGTTTTAAGAAGCAGTAAGAGGCAGTCATCTTTTGCCTTGTCGTGGACAGAGGTAGAGTACCGGGCTGCTTGTGATGCTGCTTGTGAGGTGGTGAGGATGCAGAGGTTGCATTACAGGTTTGGGCTTCCACTGGAGGAACCCATGGTCATCCAGAGGCACTTTGTTCGTGAACAGATCGTTGCTGATGACATCTTGCCAGAGTTCTGTTCGACGGAGGACAGTACGGTGATACTCGAGATCTTCTTGTGTATATAGAGCAGAGTTCCACGCCTCGATCTCTCCCTCTCTTGTGCTGTGATTTTCTGTACTGCATTTTGCTCTTGTGTTCCTAGATCTGGTCATCATCTCCGCTGTGTATTCTGACAGTGTGTACATGCCTGGAAATGCCTAGAGGATTGATGTTCCATTGGGTTTGGTACCTCGTGTACTTGCCTTGAGCACGTCTATTTTGGTATAGTTTCATAAACGGGGATTGTCCGTACTATTGTTGCATTGCATAGCATCTTTATGTGCTTGCTCATAAATTGAAATTGCATGATGTTTTTATGCTTGCCTGACCAATGTGTAGTTTCGGGTAAGGGGACGCCCACCCGTGATGAACCGTGTGTGTGAAACTGCCTACTGACATGGTTATGTGGCATGTGACAGGTGGTAAGTATTGGTCATAAACCTAGCGTTAGGATTTTGCACTAATTTATAAGTGAGTGTGTCTCTCTTCCCTCTCTCTCTAGAAGTAGACGCCCCCTTCATGAGGCCTCTTTGGCTGTATTTTTTGCACTTTCTTCTTTCCAACTCCATATCCAAGCTTGCTAGTGTGTTTTCTAAGCTTCTAACAGTGTTTCCAGGTGGTGTTCACTCTCCCACACACTCCCAATGACTAGAATTCAGCAAAACAGCTCTTATTTTTGCTGTAATGTCTAGTCTTTTAGCTGAAAACCCTAATTTCAGCCTTCCTTTCTCAAGTTGAACCACAAGGGAAGCCTTCCCAGGGTTCCCTTCATCCGCTTGAAGACTTTTGTTGTGAAGGATCGCGACAAATCGAAGATTTCAACACTCCAAATGCTTCCATCGCAAAGACTTCCATTGTCATCGACTCTACTCGCAATTAGTAAGCTTTGATGCTTAAATATGGAAGCAAATAGCAGAAGGGAGGAACCAGACTCCATGATCACATACTCTTTGTAGCGTTCTCTTGTCCTTTGTATGATGTGTGTGTGCGCGTGGGGTGTGTGTGTGGGAGCATATATTGATACTAAGTTAGTGCACTTAGTACATTAAAAGTACTAAGTGTACTATGTACTATAACTTATGGGCTTGTACACACTACAAGGGTGGGCATAATGCCTTGTGCCCTTAAATGAAGGAAAAGAAAAATCAGCATGTACATGATAATATACAAGGCCATATCAAGGTTGAAACTGGCCTCATCCAATGCCCATCAAGTGTCTGCAATGAGCAAACCGTTCCGGAGGCAAACTCTTTGTCAACAGATCAGCCGGGTTGTCATCCGTATGAATCTTAACAAGCTGAATTTGCTTGTTCTCTATCACCTCTTTGATGAAGTGATACTTCACATCCACATGCTTCGTCTTTGCATGAAAGACAGGGTTCTTTGCCAACTGGATGGCACTCTGACTGTCACAATGCAACAATGGAATATCCCCTGTATAACCCAAATCAACCACTAACCGAGATAGCCATAATGCCTCCTTGCAAGCCTCTGTGGCTGCAATATACTCGGCCTCTGTATAGTAGATAAGGCAGTGCACTTCTGCATCCTGGATATCCATGACACAGCACCTCCTGTGAATGTAAACACATAACTGGTAGTAGACTTCCGGTTATCTGGATGACCGGCATAATCCGAATCCGTGTAACCATGCATAATGCATCCTGTTTGCCAAAGCATATGCACATATCCTGTGTGCCCTTCAGGTATCTCATGACACCTTTCACTGCTTCCCAATGCTTCTTGCCAGGTTTGGCCATGTATCTAGAAACCACTCCCACTGCAAATGCAATGTCCGGCCTAGTAGCAACCATGGCATACATGAGACTGTCACAAGCTGAAGCATACGGAATCTTGGCCATATCAGCCCTGTCACTATCCGACTGTGGGCTGTCCATAGCACTGAGTTTCACATATGGAGGCAAAGGAGTACTAGTCTTCTTCCCCCCGTCCATATTGAACCTCTGCAGAACTTTGCCAATGTATTCCTTCTGAGACAAATACAACACATGCTGATTTCTGTCCCGAAGTATCCGCATACCCAAAATGTGATTTGCATCACCCAAATCCTTCATATCAAAGGTTTGATGCAGCCTCTTCTTCAAGGCATCCATCTCTTTACGAGATTTCCCGGCAATCAACATATCATCAACATACAAGATGAGGATCAATAGACTGCCATCCAAAGCTTTCTTGGTGTACAAGCAGTGATCTATGTCACTTCTCCTGAAATCCTGGGATTTCATGAATGTATCAAATTTATGATACCATTCCCTTGGTGCCTGTTTGAGCCCATAAAGACTCTTTTTCAGCTTGCATACAAGCTTCTCCTTTCCATTCACTGCATAACCTTCTGGCTGTTGCATATATATCTCCTCATGGAGATCACCGTGAAGAAAAGCAGTCTTCACATCCATTTGAATCAAATCCAGATCATCATGTGCAACCAAAGCTAACACAGCTCTAAGTGTGGTCATTTTGACCACTGGAGAGAAGATCTCATCGAAGTCCACACCATATTCCTGCTTGAAGCCCTTAGCCACTAACCTGGCTTTGTATCTTGGCTTTGCATCAGGTGCAACTTTGAGCCTGTAAACCCACTTGCATGGCAAAACCTTCTTGCGTGTAGGCAAATGCACCAACTTCCATGTTCCATTTTTGTGCAGAGAATCCATCTCTGACTTCATGGCACGCTCCCAAAGAGCCTTGTCTGCCCTCTGTAAAGCCTCCTTGTAACATGAGGGCTCCCCACAATCAGTGAGCATCAAGTAGTCAACCCCTGGAACAAACCTGTCAGGGGCTCTGGAGGGTCTTGTGGACCTCCGTACCCAATGACCATCATTTGCAGGTTGTTGTCCAGCCTGCGTATCACCCATTGGTGGCTCCTGTTCCATGCCATAAGGTTGAAAAATCATGCCCGGTATCTAACTATGGGATATCCATAGGGATATCTTCTGCCATCTCTGGCTGTCCATTTGGACCATTTTCAGCACCATTTAAGGGCTGGTTTTGTTGCTGTAATGGCTGATTTACAGCCCTTGGTTGTTGTCCATGATGTCCATCATCATCAAAGATGACTCTGCCAGGCTCCTGTTGCCTTGCAGGCTCCTTATACATGCATGTTTCATCAAAAATGACATCATTGCTGCGTATAATCTTTCTATTCACTGGATCCCAAAGTCTATACCCCATTTCACCTCTGTCACCATATCCTAGGAATATGCATTTGTGAGACTTAGGATCAAGTTTGGTGCGCATTTCCCTGCGTATGTGCACGTACGCAACGCAACCAAACACTCTCAAGTGCTTGTAGGACGGAGGCTTCCCTGTCCATACTTCCTTTGGCACTTTCCCACCAAGCCTCATGTTAGGTGACCTGTTTATAAGATGAACGGCTGTCAAAAACAGCGTCAGCCCAAAAACCATGAGGCAACGCAGCATGTGACAACATAGAACGGACCTTCTCCTGAATGGTCCTGTTCATCCTCTCTGCTGTCCTGTTTTGTGGAGGATCATAAGGAGTAGAGAGCTCCCTCTTGATGCCTTTAGCATCACAAAAGTCCTGAAACTGTTTGGACATATACTCTCTACCATTGTCGGAACGCAAAGCCTTCAGTGTTTTGCCAGTTTGATTCTCAACAAGAGCAACAAACTTCTGAAACACTGAGAATGTATCACTCTTCAAATGAAGAGGATAAACCCACACCTTGCGTGTGGCATCATCTATAAAAGACACAAAATATTTTGCCCCTCCCAAAGAAAGCTGAGGCATCTCACATACATCTGTATGCACAAGCTTTAACTGAGCATCTTTCTGTCCAAGAGCTTTCTTGTGGGGGCACTTGAGTTGCCTGCCATATATACAATGCTCACAAAACTGAAAACTTGAGAACTTTAGAGAAGGCAAGTAACCCAAACGAGACAATTGCTCCATTCCTTTGACACTCATGTGTCCCAACCGGCTATGCCACAGAGATTTCCGGCAGCTCGGTTGCATTTACATTAGCATGGTGACAAACACCTGCATGCATGAAGTAAAGAGTGTCCACCTTAGAGCCTCTGGCAACAACCAGTGAGCCCTTACTAATCTTCCACTTTCCACGACCAAATGTGGTAACATAATTAGCATCATCAAGCTGTCCAGTAGAAAGCAGGTTCTTCTTGATCTCAGGCATATGCCTGACATCATGGAGCATAAGCTGTGAGCCATCTGAAAACACAAGCCTCACATCACCTTTGCCAAGAATCTTGCATGCATGGTTGTCACCCAAATAAACTACTCCTTCATTGCCAACAGTATACTTGACAAACAAGTCTCTGCAACCTGTGACATGAAAGGAGGCACCTGAATCAATGATCCATGAGTGCATACCATGACCATCTCCTGCAAGAAGTGAATGGGCATCAAGTAGACGTGAATAGGACCTCATCCTCACTGTCATCTGCATGTGACACATTGACTTCTTCAATCTTGACTCCACTTTTGCCCTTTGGCTTTGCTTCTTTGGCTTCATCTTTGTCTTTGTCTTTGCCTTTTCCCTTTTTCTTTTGATCATTTTTCCATTTGTAGCATTGCTTTTTGATATGTCTCTTCTTGCCACAATAATGGCATTCCAAGTCCTTTTTGGAGCGGGACTTGCTCCTTCCCTGTTCTTGGCTTTTACCCCTTTGTTGGGATCTCCCACGTGCATTCATTGCATTGGACTTTCCAACAGAATTGTTCTTCCTGTTCATCTCTTCTTGAAGAAGAGCACCTTCCACATCTGCATATGACAGCATAGCATTTGAATTGCTAGTGGCTGCCCTGAATGTGTCCCAACTCTCTGGCAAAGTGCATAAAAGAAAGGTGGCTTTGAACTCATCGTCCATTGCCAACTTTTGATTGATTACCTGGCTGACAACACCATTAAACTCATTTAGATGGGCTGCCATAGACGCCCCTTCCTTCATTTGAAGACCTATGAGTTTCTTCAACCAATACACTTTGCTTGAGGCACTTTGCTGGGCATACAAGTCTTGCAATCTTTGCCACATTCCCCAAGCTGTCTTCTCTTTACGAATGCTGAAAAGTAAAGAGTCTGACACAGACAACATGATAGTAGATCTTGCCAGCTCATCCATATCTTCCCACTCTTCAGCAGTAAGAGAAGCGGGCATTACACCTCTTTCTTTGATGGGCTTGTGCTGCTTCTTCTGGAGCAACACATTATAGCACTGGGTTTGCCAAATATCATAATTATGTGAGCCTTCAAGCTTCTTGATGTGAAGCAATGAAGAGCTCTCACCTGTGGTTGCCATAGCAATATGCAACCTGTCAATGCTTGACTCCCTGCAAAATGTGCAAACACTGCACCAAAAGCACACAAAGTGCTCACAGTTGTTCTCCCAAAGTTTCTCTCCCACTGCGGAAGCACAAATGCAACTCTACTCCCACTGTATGTGATAAAATCACCAAAATCTGATTGCTGCAGATTTAGGACAGCACCTTAAATGTGCTCTGTTGCCCTTCCAAAGTACTGTACAGCAGTACTAAGTGCTCACCAATGATGTACCAAACCTGTACCGGCAAGTACAGCAGCTGAAAATGAACCTTTTCCTCACTCAAATCAATGTACAGCCATGCCAAAACTTGCACAAAGTTGTACCAGATCTGTACCAGCAAGAACAGTAGCAATAAATGCTCTCCTGGCTGTCCAAAAGAGTGAAAATCAGACTTTTACAGTCCCGACCACTGCATGCAACAGTCCCGAACAGAAATTGGGCAAAAATCCCTTGACTGCAAGTTGATTTTTGAGGATTCGAGGTATAAAATCTTGAAAAGCCTCTTGATTCAAGATCAATTTCTGATCATACATGGTACATAAGCGCACATGAAGGCATTCAGAGTCTTCGCAATGCTTCCCCCTGGCCACATATACATCCAATACATAAAAGCCCCTTGATTTACAGGCACATTGAGTGCTTGACAGGCATCAACACATTGCCCAAAGCATCAAATGCGAGTGCTTGCATGCAAATCAACCCAATCGGCACAAAAGCCCTTTGATCTGCACTGCAATTTGCTGCAATTTTGCCCGAATGTGAGATTGCTCACATCATACAGCATGTATGAATGCCCAATTGTACAAATACATCAAAAGCCCCAAATTTTGACATCCAATTTCTTGCAAATTGATCTTGAATGTGACCAATGTCACCCAATTTTGCCAATTTTGCTCAAAAATTGAGCAATTTGGACCTGTACCTGCTCAATTGATGATTGTACCTGCTCAATTGATGATTGAACATGCAAAATCCCAAAAAATTGAAGCAAAATACCTCGTAATTTCTGATTGCAGGGAAAAAAAAAAGGTAGCGATTTGTTGATGGGCTTTTGCAGGCTGCACCAAAGAGTTTGGTGCTACTGGTTGTTGACGTGGCGGGTGCAGGATTGAAAGACAGCAAAGGTGCAAACGGCAGTTGCTCAGGCGATTTTATTCGACTGCAAGGATTGCAGTAGTCGAGAGGCTGTCTAGACCTTTGTAATTGGGCAGCGCAGTTTGTGCAGTGGCCAACGGGACCTCCTGGCCTTGGCTTACGGCACACTGGTGGGTCACCAGCCTTCGCTCCGCACTCGTCTTACGGCACGCTGGTACACGCACCACAACGCTGTTGACGCTGCGGCTACTCCTCGCTCGCCTGCCTCCCCTTCGCGCTACGGGTATTTTCGCTACGGGTGTTCTCCACGTTCATGTTGCCGCCGACTTCGCCTAGTGGCTTTACGCCTTGTGGCTAACGCTCACACAGATTGCGCCACATTCGTATCCTTGCGCTTCTTCTCCAGTCGACTTTCACTTCACAGTCAGTCGCTAACTGACATGCCTTTAGCCACTACAAAGGTCTATTGCAGCACGTCGTCACCTCCGCCTCTCTGCTGAAGGAGAAAAGGCTGCCCTCGACTCCTCCTCTTTCCGCCCACCTGCCTGCGAATGGTTCAACAGCTCTGCGCATAGGCAACTTCCATTGCTGCAATTCTGCCCGTAGCTCTTCCACAGTCGATTTCCAGCTCTGCACCCTTGAGAACAAAACCCTAAAACCAAGGCTCTGATACCAGTTGAATGGGAGAAAGAATTAGGGTTAGGGTTTCATGTGAGAGACAAACACACAGAGAAAGAAGGGAGAGAGAGAGAGAGAGACATATGGGGATAAGTCAACTCATCAAGTGTGAGTGTGTGACTCCCCTATCACACATGTATATTTTGCACTAGTACACATAGTGCACTTAGTACATTAAAAGTACTAAGTGTACTATGTACTATAACTTATGGGCTTGTACACACTACAAGGGTGGGCATAATGCCTTTACCCCAACAAAAAACTTAGTACATAGACCTATGTATGAATGTATACTGTGTGTGTGCGCGCGTGGGGGTGTGTGTGGGAGCATATATTGATACCAAGTTCTACACCCACTATTGGGCACTTATGATGTTAGTGGGGATGCCATAGTATCTAGTCCATGCTATGCATGATGGAGTTGATGGTTTATTGTCTTGTGGATGACTACCATGATGTTATAAATTGCACTTTCTTATAAGGTGAATTTGGGCATGTTCTTGGATTCATCTAGGTATATATAATGCTTTATAATGCACATTGCAAACCCTAAGGTTTCTACTAACTCTATATGCATGAATGATTCTCTCCAAGTGGGTTAAGGGACTTGACTGACTGACTGATTGACACTCGTAAGGGTGAGGAATGACCTACGTAGCTTGTCCTGGACTGAGGATTACAATGGGGTCACGACTTATGACAATATCAAATCCTAAAGGATTCTATTGTTGTACAATGGAGCACTGATGATGAGCCATCCTGTCACCATGCACTACAATGCAGAGTGTATGTGATATGAGTGGTTTCGAAGGCAAAACTAGATGCTCAAATCATTTGAAAAAACCATGAACAGTTGAATCTTTACAACAAAGCCTTCTTGGACCCAAAGCATGCAACTCTTAGAATCCAAGAGAGTTGCTATTTTTGTCATGCTCTAATGAAAATTGTGTTCACGTCAAAACCTTCGGATTTTCGCAAGGATCAAGAGTTACGAAAGCACCTTTGTCAAATTTTTTATGAGTTGGGATATTTTTAGCATAGAAGGTTATGGAAGAATCACCTCTTAAATTAAGACATGTGGCATCTAGAACGACACTAGTGTCTCTACACTTGTCATTTCACCTTAACTTCTCAATTTAGCTAACACTTGTTAATTAGAGTAGCCACTTGTCATTTGGAGCTTACTCTTTTCATTCTAGAGCATTGAAGCCTCAAATCTATAGATTAGAGCACTCTCTCTTCATTTGGAAGGCACTTCTCATCGTTGTTTGATTCAATAAATTCTTGCAAAGGGGGAGGGGCTTGTTTTCCTCTCAGCGAGGTCTCGTTTCTCTTTTCTTTGAATCCTACTTTCTTTCATTATTTGTGATTGTTGATTAAGTGGGTTTGTTACAAGTAGTTCATCAATTTTGTCACTTTCATGTGTCCCTGTGTTACACCTTACCAGCCCTCCATGCATCCATATATGGTGTGCCTTCTATGCCCATTTTTCGACATCGTATGGTGGCGTCTACCTTGGCAGACTCCCCTTCTTGCAGCCCAACCGCCCTTACATGCAATGCCTGAATCTATCTTTTTTTATTCTCCTCAATTGTGTCATGAATAATGGTGGGCGTGTGTGGTGTCCTCTGTCTCTTGGTGACTTTTGTTCACCCTTCTCAACTTCTTTCTTCACTACTGCAGCCCACCCTCGTTCAATCTCCTTGTCGGTCTCCACAATGTCCTCCTGAAGCTTAACCTTCAGGTCTACACCTTCAGAGAGGATGGAGGGACTAATTTCTCGTGCTTCCTTCTTGCAGTCCTGTATTTCTCCATTCAGTGTGACAATTTGTTTCTCCATTCCTTCTACCTGTGCATGTTGTTCTTTCATCTTGGCGATCTCCTCTCCTATTTTTGTCATCTCTTGTTCGCGGCGATCTTCCTAGAGAGAGGCGAATTGTGGAGAGAGAAGATGTAACAATGCTCAAGAGGAACAAATTGCACGACTCAATGATTGAGTTTTATTGAAGTGATCACCAAGTACAATGCTTTTTTGTAGGTTTGGAACCTTATCTATTGACTCAACACAATCACAAACACATACTAGATTAGTGACACACGACACACTTACCTTATCTCTCTGTAAGAGAGTGTTTGCACACCCTTTTAGGGACTGTTCACACATACACACAAATGGGTACACACACAAGATGGTTACACACGCGACGCTCGGAAATACCTAACAAACCCCCCTTTGGAGTGAAGGTGGTGAGTTCTGAACGCAAAAGAAGCAACCAACCTCCAACTCTATCATATCACTGCAGAGAGGCGACCTAGCCACGTGGACCTCCCATGCCATGCTATTTTTGAGATCCCTCCAGGATTCAACCTAATACAAAGGCACAAACAAGGTTAGAGAAACCAAATAAAAGGGGTGTAGGGAAGCTCACCTCCCAACCGTAGGCTCGCGTCCGTAAACCACCTCTAAGCCAGGGGCTAAGGTTCACTACCATAGGCCAAGCTAGTCAGCCTTGGAGTCTCATACCACCAAAGCCTATCCTAAGGGACCCTTGGCAAGACTGCCTGTGATCCGCCACATCCATGGCAAGAGTAAGCCTCTTGGTCCAGGTCCAGACCACAATGAATCAATAATAACCCAAGACTCACTTATATAGTGCTTATTGCTGCCATAAATAACAATCCAGTCATAAATATCCAATAACCTTGGTTTTATTAAATTTGAATCCTAGCCACCTGAATCTGCATGCTTTCCCTAATCCCAGGGCTCCCCTAACCCTACTGGATTAGTCCCTAACCCCAAGGGTTGGTGCTAGGTACATAACATTCCTCCCCACTTCGGACATTTGTGAGTATTCGTTACTGAGCTTAATCCCATTAGTTACAGATTTAAAACTTAGAGCCATCTCTTCTTTTGATCAGGAATTGGAAGAAATGAAGAGGCGACTTAAAGAAATGGAGGAGGAGGCAGCAGCTTTGCGGGACATGCAAGCTAAAGTAGAAAAGGAGATGGGGACTGTTCAAGGTTATTTTATGTTGAGACTGTTGTGGTATGTTCACAAATGGATTTGTCAGGGTGTACTGATTTGCTCACTTAGTTGTGGTTGGTTTGAATCTAGATCCAGCAGGCGTTGCGGCAAGCCAAGCAAGTAAAGAAGAGGCAGATTCACGCTCTGTATATGTGGGCAATGTATTGTCTCATCCCCTAAATTTTCAGATAAATATCAACTGCTTTTCTCATGCATTCACTTAGATTTGAAATTTTCAGGTGTCTAAGTACTGTTATGATACTGACATGATTTTGGAGGTTTAGGTTGATTATTCTTGTACACCTGAGGAAGTTCAGCAGCATTTCCAGTCATGTGGTACCGTGAATCGTGTGACAATCCTTACAGATAAATTTGGACAGCCAAAAGGGTAATCACTTATTTTTTTTTTCTTGAAGTTTCAAGCTTAGTATAGTTTAGTAAGGCACTTTTTAGTGCTTTTTGTTTAGATTGAAAGCTCATGCCATCTTTTAGGTATGCTTACGTTGAGTTTGTGGAGACGGAGGCTGTCCCAAATGCCCTCCAGTTGAATGAGTCGGAGCTCCATGGTCGTCCTTTGAAGGTAACCCCCCCCCCCCCCCTTCTTCTTCCCTTCCTCTCTCTCTCTCTCTCTCTCTCTCTCTCTCTCTCTCTCTCCCCCCACCCTCTCCCTCTCTGCGTGTGTGCGCGTGTGTGTGCAAGCAGCTCATAAGCTACACAGGTGAACTATCCTCTGAGTCTGTACCGCACATGTTTCTTTGAGCTGGCAGGTGACGGCCAAAAGGACTAATGTACCAGGAATGAAGATGTTTAGAGGCCAGCGACCTAGTCCTTATGGATACACTCCGCGGAGGCCATATAATCCTTATGCTGGGTATTCTCCATATGGGTACGTTTTGAATCAAGAAGAACTGTTTTTAGAGAGTTAAGTTTTTACCAACAAAGGAAGTCAAGCTGTAGCTGAGTCCTCTTCTCATCACGTGTCACAGGAAATTTCCACGGTTTCGCAGACCTTCCCGATTCCGGCCCTATTATTGAACTTTGTGTGTGGCTTCGGATCATTCCCAATGTAACATGTGGGATCTCTTCATAGGATACAGGACTTGTCACAGGATACATCTACTTTACACCATTCTTGTCTGCTTTTGTTGGTAGTCTTTTGGATCTTCAAAGAGAAGGCACATCTTGAATACCTTGAATTCCATGTGGATTATATCATGATAGGTCAGGGTTGTTATTTGTTGACGATGTTCGGTGCAGATTCACCAAATGTAAGGGTTGGGATTCCTATTTTTTAATGGTATTCAGTCTAGATTCAAATGAGGGTCATCAGGAGTATGTTCATTGGCCTGTTGATGTGGATGCCAAATATGATGTTCAAATTCCTAGTGCGTAATGGTCCTGCCTCCATTTGATAGTATGTTCTTTGTCCTTATTGTATCTGGTTCTTGTTAGGGAGCTGATGTCTGCATAAGGTTCTGTGTTGCAGCAGATGGCCTATTATCTGCTGCTCTCTTTTGATGAAACAGGAAATTTTTAAATCCAATTCTCTACAACAAACCTTCGATGAAAACAGTTGTTCAAGGTAGACATTACTTGCAAAGATTTATGTGTACATGACTGTTATGTTCTTTGTCCTTACCATATCTGGGTCTTGGTAGAGAGCTGATGTGCACATGAAGTCTGTGTTGCAGCAGATGGCCTATATTTGTTGCTCTCTTTCGATGCAACAGGAAAATTTATATCCAATTCCCTACAACAAAGCTTGGATGAAAATGGTTGCTCAAGGTAGACACTGCTTAAAATGTTGTGTACATGACTTATACAGAAACCGAGTCTGAGTCTGTGAAACTGTGCACTCAATTCAGTGGTATTTTGTTCTTTTGATTATGTGGCGGTGAAGTGCATGCTATCCTAAAGATCTCTCTAGAAATGGGATGTACTTCCTTTTCTCTCGGTATACTTTCATTGGTGTTGGCCCGTCTTCAATTTGCTAAAAACAAGAATACGAGGAAGATGGCATTCAAAAACACACTCTTGTTGGATATCATGTGCAAATTTTGGGCTTCGATTTGTCAAGAATGGAATGTTTTGTATTTATACCTTTTATTTGCTGTAGGAATGGAGCTCTAGGTCCCATTCATGTCAAAATATGCAAACGGGGTATGAATCTTCTTATTTAGGTTTGCATGATGAATTAAAAAAGGTGAAGGATGCCTGGTGAAAGTGTGGAAGAGGCAGGAAAAAAGAGTAAAAAGGAGAGAGAGAAGAGAGGGAAAAATAAGATTAAGAATTAAAAAAAGAAGGGAAAAGACTTTGGGAGAGAAGGCTAGATAATTCCCATCAAAGCCAAAACTGGACATGCATGGAAAGAGTTACAAGCTTTAAAACCTGTATCTACTACCATAGTGGCTGCTATGCGTTTCTTTGGGTAGAGTACACTTTGAAGCTGAACCATGCATTAGCCGTTTGGATGCAATTTTTCTGCATTTTTTTCCTACCATCTTTGTCCTTATGTATGCATACAAGAGCAAATCAGTAAGGAGAGGGCCTGTTATTACTCTCGAATACAAGTGGGCATGCTTCTCTACAGGTTGAGGCGCCATGCTGATTTGTCATTAATTTTATGTTGGATCATTCAGTTGCGAAGCATCCTGGTTTGTGCAGTGTGTCATGTTGATACCGTCCAATGCACATAAAATTCAGTGCAGAGGTATGCCTTTGGTCGCATGCGGTTGAGCGTGTTTCACGATCGACCTTATCTAAGAATGTCAGCATGGGTATTCTGAGGATTTTCAGCAGTCAGATCCACTCATGACAGGAGTAACAGTTTGCAACGACTTTGGTGCTCATCTACACGGTGGAAGTACGAGGCACAGTTGTAGTAGCACATATTTTGAGATCACCTCTGAGAGATCAGAGAAACACATCCAAGCACACTTGTGTTGAGCTTTTCTCAGTGATGCCAACATACGAATTAAGTTCAAAATGATGAATTTGCTAAGGTGGCTTGGAGGCTTTTAGCCTCGGCACGCACTAAACCTAGCGGTAGATGATCACACTCTGTAGCCGGTGCTAAGCTTGCAGATTGGAAACTCGCACCTTGCAGCTCGAGTGTTACTCAAACGTGTGCCTGAGTGCGATATTCCACCCTTCTCAATGCAAAGCCCACAGCTCTGTTTGCCTCTAACCTCCAGATCGCAAACAATCGCCCTCTCTTATGTTTTCGTGGAGAAGATGAGGCGTGCAAAGTTGGGAAATCGCAGAAAGAGAGGCTCGCCCTTTGAGTTGCATGCAAGGAAGGGTCTTGAGCCCGTTTTGGTCCACCAATTCAAGCAATGCAAGATCCTCCATCATCAAATTGAGAGAGTGGGACGACAAAGGAGTCCATATAATGGTGGGATAACTAGGATCTACAAACTCCACCTTTGTTGAATTTCTCATTATCTTTGATGACTTGAGCCACTTGTTGCAACCCAATATCCTCAATAGTTTTCTTAAAAAAAAAAAAAGAAGGCTAGAGATGTTGATAGTCTACTTTGAGGATGAGGCTCTGGCCCATGATCTCATGAATTTGGTGGGGGTGGTCGAGGTCCGACGGATTACGGCATCTAGCTCTTTGGAGTGTGCATACCCAATCTACTGTGCATATCCCATCCAAGATGTCTATCATGGGTTATACAAGAAGGCTAGAGATGTCGATAGTCTGCTGTAAGGATGAGGGCGCTCCAGGATCTCTTGAATCTGGGGCTGATGAGTTGGGGGTGGTCGGGGTTCGGCGAATTAGGGAGTCTAGCTCTTTGGAGTGTGCATACCTGATCTAATGCGACTCCCATGGGCCTGCTACAAGAGGGCAATGTGGTATAGGCTTCCACATCCACTGTGGTATAGGCTCACGCATCCATTGTGGTGGGCTCTAGTGCCTACCTATCCACTCCTCTAGGGTGGAAAAAATTGGCGATGGGTAAGATGAGAGGAGTGTTGGGAGGGAGGATTTGTGAGTAGTGACTTTGTGTGTCGGGTGAGGTCTAGTAGAAAGAGTCCAAGGCACCTTTGATCTGGGTACTCCATGATCTAGTATAAGGGTCCAAAGCCCTCTCTAAATAGACAGTGAAATATCCCTTTGATCTCATAGAAGACTGGACATTGGCAAACATTGTGTCCTTCGACTCAACCCCCTTTGATCTTCATAGTAGACTGGACACTGGCAAACACAATGATCCTCTAACTCAACCCTCATCTGATAGAGTCTATTTTGGGGCATTTTCTCATCTCTATCAATATCTATCCTCATTCTATGGTATGATACCCTAAGCTGGCTGATAGCTATCCTCATAGCATTGGAGATGAAGACATCGAGATAACCTAGCCTTTGTATAAAACTTTCTATCACGAGTCTCGTGAAATGATCTCTATAGTACTACATCTTGGTAGGCAATGGGCCTATTGGTGTGATCCTTTGACTTAACCTCCTTTGATCTTCATAGGAGACTGGACACTAGCAAACATAGTGCTCGTCTGACTCAACCCCCTTTGATCTTCATAGTAGACTAGGCAAAGTGCTCGTCTGACTCAACCCCCTTTGATCTTCATAGTAGACTAGGCAAAGTGCTCCTCCGACTCAACCATCGTTTGATAGACTCTACATGTGATGTCCTCTCTGGGCATTTGCTTAGCTCTACCAATGTCTATCCTCAGTCAATGGGATGATACCCTAAGCTGGCCAATAGCTATCCTCATATCATGGGACATGAAATCATTGAGATAACTTGGTCTTTGTATGAAACCATCTACTATGAATCTCATGAAATGATCTCTATAGTACATCTTGGTCGGCAACGGTCCTACCAGTGTGATCCATGTGTTATGTGTGTATAGCCCTAGTAAATTGTATTGCATCACTTGGTTCTTGCCCTCATGTGTAAACCTAATGTATGGGAATTTGGATCATACAAAAACAAAGTGAGCTCATCTATCTGCGTGGTACATGTGCCTGAAACCAAGTGAGTACTATACCATACTAGGATGAGGGCACACCTCTGGCTACTATCTATTGTGATAACTGTATTGCAAGTTAGAGGAGTCAAAGTGGAAGTCGGAGGAGTCAAAGTGGATCCATTTCCCTCACCCTTTGTATATGAGTGACTGTCTGGAATAGGGCCTCCATCAACATAGGAGCCATAACAGACTCTGCCCCTCGATGATGTAATGGGGGGACATATGGTTTGTTGTGTATCATCTGTTGATAACATCATGAACTGAGGATTCTCTATTATGCACTGCCAATGTGTTGGGGATAAATGTGGTTCTATGCACTCATGATTGTGTGAGATTGGATGGTCTAAAGGGATGTGCGTGAAGTGGATGTGGGAGGGGGGTCGATGGGGTAAGTGGTATAATGAGTATTTGTGCATATGAGTGCCACATGTGTGGGTCTATGATGGGGATGGGTAAGCGTTTTTCTTGGATCGTATGCCAAGCCTTATAAGAATTCCTGCATAGGAAGAGTTGGTATAAGTCCCCGCGTGTTGTTTATGACAATGAGCTCGTTTTGTGCTCTAACTAAGGTGCAGGTTAATCTGTTAATGTCACGCTTTTGGATTTGGCCCGTAGCTAATTGATGCAAAAGACGTACACATGTAATAAGTCATTTGTTGTTATACCAATAACTCTTAAGCATAGTACTTGTGTGAGGTTTGGCGGTGGATCAGCGGTTGTATATTAAACTGTCGATGGTGGATGTGTGGATAGGGTTATGTATACCCAGATTTTCTTGCACATGTATGTAGATTGAAGAAAGCATTATCTGGGCTGAAGCAAGCACCGCATGCATGGAGTGGCAAGATTACCAGGTATCTTATTAGCATTGGATTTCATGTGGAAAATTTAGATTCTTCATTATATGTAAAGAAGACAGAATGGCATGGTGGTGATTGTCATTTATGTGGATGACGTGATAGTCATAGGTGATTGTGGGAATGACATTGCCACCAATATGAAGGCATCATTGAGTAGCCAGTTTGATATTAAACATTTAGGAGGGCTGAGATTTTTTCTTGGCATTGAGGTTATTAGGACATGGCTGGTGCAAAGGAAATATACCTTGGATATGTTAGCAAATCATGGCATGACTAGATGCAAGCCTACAATCTTGGGGTTGGTGATAAGTCGAATAATGTCACTAGGTATAGGAAAATGGTTGGTAGCTTGATTTACTTGACTATTACTAGACTGGATTTATGTTATGCAGTGGGACTAGTTAGTCAGTTTATGTAGAGTCCCAGGAAGCCACATTTGGATGTTGTCATAGGAGGATCATGAGATATATGAAGACCACTGTCCATCGTGGTTTATTTTATGAGCATGGAAAGGATGTGATGGTGTATGGTTACATAGATGCAGATGTAGATTTTACAGGAGTGCTTATGGACATGAGATCTACTAGTGGCATGGAAAGTGCTTATGGACATGAGATCTACTAGTGGCATGGAAAGTGCTGTAGTGAGTTGGAGCAGCAAAAAGGAATCCACAATTTCTTTATCTAGCACAGAGGTAGAGTATAGAGGAGTAGCTATGGGGCTGCATGTGAAGTGGTATACCTAAAAAATTTACTTGGTGATTTGGGACAGCATCATGATGGAGGAGTTCCCATACATTGTGATAACATGAGTAGTATTTAGTTGGAGCAGCAAAAAGGAATCCACAATTTCTTTATCTAGCACACAGAGGTAGAGTATAGAGGAGTAGCTATGGGGCTGCATGTGAAGTGGTATGCCTAAAAAATTTACTTGGTGATTTGGGACAGCATCATGATGGAGGAGTTACCATACATTGTGATAACATGAGTAGTATTTAGTTGGCTAATAATGCAAGTTATCATGTGAGGACCAAAAACATAGAGGTGCATTATCATTTCATCAAGGAGTTATCATGCGAGGACCAAACACATAGAGTTCCATCATCATTTCATTAGGGAGAAGGTATTGGATGGGTAGGCTGACTTGACATATGTGAAGATAGAAGAACATGTTGCAGATATCTTTTTCATATAACTTGGTAAAGAGAAGTATGAGTACTTTAGAGACAAACTTAGAGTACATGAACATGGTGAGCTTGAGGAGAAGTGTTGATAATGTAATCTCAGGATAACATTAGATGTGTGGATAGTAGTCTAGAAGTGTGTGGACAATAATGGCTATGCCCAATTGGCCAAGTGTGTGTGGACACTAGTACTATAGGTTATGTTATGTGTAAACTTATCACTTCTAGAATGTGTTGATTTTGGTGAAGGAGAATAAAGCTAGCTAGGAAGCTTCTCTAGATTATGTGAGATGGATTAATGATGAGAGCAATTAGGGTTTGTGTGTGTCTCCTTTGGTCTCATCTATTTTTCTTTTTAGTGCTTACCTGTTTTGGTTAGTGAGTTGCAATTGGAGTCTCTTTGCTTCTTGAAGCACACGATACTTACACCTTTGCACATTTGATCAAAAACTTCCAAGTGGTCCATGCATCCCGTGTACCATTGCACTTGTTCATCAATTTGTAAACCTATTGAACTTTTGACTTGTGTTGTTCCTGAGGTTCTCTAGGAGCAATCAATGTTTTTCCTATCCTCAAAACACATCGACCCATAGTTTCCACAAAAGCTAGCATTTTTGGAGAGATTCTCGGAGGGGTTTCTGGTCCAAAAGGAGACATTGATGAAATAGGAGGCACCACAGGGCTTAACAAAATTTAAGGCACATGATGTGGAACAAATAAAGGTCTTGGTTGATGAGGTGTAAAACCTTACCTGAAGCACACGATACTTACACCTTTGCACATTTGATCAAAAACTTCCAAGTGGTCCATGCATCTCGTGTACCATCACACTTGTTCATCAATCTTTAAACCTGTTGAACTTTTGACTTGTGTTGTTTATGAGGTTCTCTAGGAGCAATGGGTGTTTTTCCTGTCCTCAAAACACCTCGACCCATAGCTTCCACAAAAGCTACAATTTTTGGAGAGATTCTCGGAGGGAATTCTAGTCCAAAAGGAGACATTGGTGAAATAGGAGGCACCACAAGGTTTAACAGAGTTTCGGGCACATGAGGTGGAACAAATATAGGTCTTGGTTGATGAGGTGTAAAACCTTACCATTGGATGGTCTAATAAATCCTTACTTGTGGATGACATGCTATCTAGGTCAAATCACAAGGGCTCCTTAGGAGATGAGGGGTTAGGAATTATTCAATTCTTTAGGAGATAATGGGTCAATAATTATTCAATTCCAGTTCTACTATCAGCATGAGGACATTGAGAGGCAATCTTGCTATCAGTGTCCTTGTACAGAGGATGACTGACATAAGCACTTTGCTAGACTATAAGTGCACCAAAATCTAGTGTTCAACACTCAGGGTCTAGAGCCAATCGAGTCGAGTTGAGGGGTCAAGAGGTTAGCTTTGTTAATTTCAAGTCATAAAAGTGTTAGCTTTCTTTGATCTCTCAGTCAAAATGTGAGGGGTTTGGATTTACCAAAAATTCACTTCTCAATTCATTCCTTCTATTTTAAACCACTGTTTTTCAAGATTGTTCCCAAATTTTTTGTACTTTTTCTTTTGTGTGTGCACTATGCCATGTGAGTTATGATCCAATCATGCAGATTGTGAGGTGAGATTGTGGCAATTAGAGAGGTGGACCTTGTAAAGTGAGATCATGAGGGGAATTGTGAGGTGGGATCGTGTAGTGAGATCCCCGTGTAGTGAGATCGTGAAGTGAAATCAGAGAGGTGGATGGAGGCGATCAAAGAGGTGGGATTATGAGGTCAAGTTATGCGGTGGGATCGTGAGATCGGATCATGAGGTGAAGTCGTAAGGTGGGGTCATGGACCGTGTGGGGAGGCGTGAGGTCATGAGGCAATCAGAGATCATGAAGCAGTTAGAGATCATGAGGTGATCCATGAGGTGAGATCATGTGAGGCAATACGTGAGGCGAGATCATGAGGCAATCTAGGAGGTGAGATCATGTGAGGTAATCCATGAGGTAGAGTCATGAGGTGGATCGTGACGTGATCGGAGAGGTGGGATTTTGAGATCGGGTCATGAAGTGGGAGGCATGAGGTTCAGTAGGAATTTTTTGGACCCAAAGAGGGCCTCTTGGTTAAACTTTTGATTAGGAATGGACCAATAGGAAGAGGGCTGGGTGCACATTTTTGACTTCTTTGACCCTAGGGGGCTTAGGCTTTGGTTTGCTAATGGGGCCTAATTACTACTCTTGTCTCCCTACCTCTTGGGCCCAAACTTAGAGGTCCCCCCATCCAGAATCGCGCAGATTAAAAACCCTAAAAATTGAAAATTTTTAATTTTTTTCCCAAAAGTGTGTTTTCCCTCTCAAACTTCCCCCCAACATACTCTAGGTTTGGAAAGCTCATTTTGAACCTGTTTCTTCCTCTTCTAAGCTCTCCATTGCTACAGAAACTCCATACCTCTCAAGCTCTCTCTCCTTGTCACGATCCCTCAGTCTCAAGCTCCCTCTCTCTCTTTCTTCCTTTTCTAAGCTCTCCATTGCTGCAGAAACTCCATCCTTCTCAAGCTCCCTCCGTCTCAATCTCCCTCCCTCCCTCCCTCTCTCTCCCTCTCCCTCTCTCTCTCTCTCTCAAGCCCCCTCCCTCTCCATTGCTGTAGAAACTCTATCCCTCTTTAGTCTACTCTAGGTTCAGGAAGCCTATTCTCAAACTCTAACCCTCCTTTAAGCTTTCCATTGCTGCACTGAAAACCCTGAACTTTCTCTCCTCTCCACTCCTCTGTTTCTTTTCCCTTCTTCTCTTTTCTTACCACCATGGCCTCTTCTAGTAATGTGAGAAGACCTAGGGAGAAGGTGGAAGAGCTTGTGCTGCATAACACAAGAGATGAGAATGGAGTTTGGGCTCAAACAAGATTCAAGGTTGGGGCTTGGGTGTACATGCAGCCAAGCTCTAAGGGACCACATCGAGTGTGTCAACTGGGGAATATGGTACATCATTGGAAGGGGTGGCTATACAAGGCTTTAAGCATACTAAGAAGGAAGGACTAGTTGCCATAGTGCAACATGCGTATACCCTTGGAGACCTGTACATTCAAGGCCAACGACCAAGGTTTCCTTCAAATTGTCAGTGTAACATAAACACAGCTTTAACAACATGCTAATATTGGATTTTTTGTCTCAAATTTTCTTATGATTCTCCATTTTCTTATGTCTCTCTACAGATATTTTTCTCTCTAATTATGTTGAGGAACAACCACTCCAAAGCCTCACTGGAGTTTTCTATGCTATGCGTGCATCCATTGGAGAGGCAATGTTTGTATCTCAAAGCCCAAGTGATCTTGTACAGAACAATATCTTTTTCTTTTCTCACTCATATTTTGTAGATAAAAAACCAGGTTTATTTAGCAAGCTAGAAGAGATCCCCAACCCCCCTCTTAACAATCCCGAATGGCCCAAACTTGATGCTTGGACCATCTTATGCTTAAAGTTTAAGATGGTAAGTGATATCAAGACATCACTCAAGTTTTCAAAGGCATCTAGGTCAGTAGGGCTAAATTGGTTTTGTCCTTTACATGTTTTTGTGCACATGTTCAATTCCATGCCAATGCACCAAACAAAAACAATGTATATTTGTTGTAACGAGGTATGGTCTGACCTCATTCAAGGATTACTAGGAGAGGGTTGGGAGGTTAATGAGGGGTCACATCAAGGTGATGTGTACAAGTGCAATGTAGTAGATTCTACAGTGTCTTTCAGGTTCTTGAAGGCACGCTCTATTTTGTACATGCGTTTGCACTACCAAAGATGGATGCAAAAGCACGGGACGACATGGATCCCACTTCAAGCCTCAGAAGAAGAAATTATGCCTATTGAGGTGGCTGTGATGATGCAAATGGATGGATTGAGTGAGTGGCAGCGAGCAAGCATTGGAGCCTAGCAGACCTACGTTAACACTTTAGCATCATGGGCTTTAACAATGTGGAAGAGCCAAGTTTCAAGTTGATGAGAAGAAGGTATATCTGATTCCACTACATGTCTAGAATTAACCCTTACACTTTCTGGTTACTGTGCCACTTTCTATATTTTTACAGATTGGGAAGCACAAGGAGGGGACAACCATGGTCTCAGAATCATGGCAAATGGGGGACCTTGAATTTTTAGCACAGCAAGGTGCATAGCCCTACCAACACATAGTAGGCATGTGGAAGAGCTTGAAGATGAACTGGGTATATGGGAAAATAGCCTTTGAATTGATGCATGTGAGGGGCAAGAGTTTTAGGATCGAGGTGACGGCAATTGCAAGCTTTCAAGTCAACAAGGAGATGGAGATCAACATGAAGTAAATGTCACAAGAGGGGCAAAAAATGAAGACATTATAACAATTTTAGATTAGATGGCATGCTTGTAATTTTGTAGCAGGCTCTTTTTTAACCAATCTTTATTTAATTGAAATCTTAATATTTTTGCAAACTGTATTTTTTTTGTCTAGTGGTCTAGTATGAAAAGGCCAAACTTTAAATTTTAACTATAAATAGCCAAAGGTGCCTTCTTTCTCATTTTGACGTGATAGAAACCAAGCACGAGCTCACACTATCTCTTTGCATTCACATGGCTACCCACTTTGACAACTTCTGTGAGTTCCTCTCCACCACCTCGTGGGCGGGCAAGAGCGAGCTCTTTGTCATGTTCTCTCGTGAAGTCGACTTTGAAAAGTCGCTCGCCCTTGCATCCCAACATTATGAGATGTAGATTGCATACATGGAGCAATACTTGGCTCCCCACTCCATCTCCTTTCCCCATTGCCCCAATGATCGATGGGTTCCTGTTGAGCTGCTTAAGTACATTCAATAATATTCTCGCCCCTACATCCACAGTGCCTTGAAAGCTTCATCGACATCTGCATCCCCACAGGAGCTTACTGTATCTTCAATAACCAAGAGGTGAAGAGGTTGGGGAAGGGCAATTTGGAAACTAGGTTCTTCTCGTGGCTCGCCACTTTTTCGTTCCTCACATCAACGAGATGATGAGGATTCGGATGAGGAGGTAGAGATGCCTGCATTGCAGTTGACAGGGTATTTGAGGGATGACAAGGAAGTGAAGGCAGTAGGAACGAGTGCTGGTGTGGAACGAGTGCTGGTATTTGAGGGATGACAAGGAAGTGAAGGCAGTAGGAACGAGTGCTGGTGTGGAAGAGCATCTTGCATCCAGAGGGTGCACAATTTGCAGCTGAACAACCCACTGTAGTAGAAGATGCGGGACCATCTTTCCCACACGAGGAGAGCAAGGTGCTGCCAGAGCTTGAGATCAATCTCTTGAGCACCATTGTGGTGGAAGGTGAAGAATACTTATTTCTTCGACCTTGAAAAGGCAGCTGGCTTGAGAATGGATGAATACTTGGGCATTATATGCATGCGATGTGAGGTGGACCTTGATACATCCAACCTCGGTCCTCACCTAGATAGTGCTATATTACCCCTTGGAGAATCTATCGCAGAGTTGCTTTGGTCAAGGAAACTATGGTTGAGATTGCGGAGCAAGCCCTAGTTCCAGAGGAGGAATTCACAACCTTACAAGACAAGCTAGAGGCTGAAAAGGATACCCTTGATGCTAGAGTGATGGAGGAGACCAAAGCACCAAAAAGGATGAGGCTAAGCCCTCGATTGACCTCTCCGCCCCCCACCAGCACTTTGGCAAAAGAAGACATTGAGCAAGAGGTAATAATCGACCTTTTACAACCTAGAAACATTTGTAATTATGTATAGAAAAATATTTTGATTTTTTCTTTGATTGCAGAGGGTGGTTGAAATTGATGCATTTGCTGGGAGAGGCGGTGGCAGCAGAGACCAGGCCAAGGTCCATGGACATGATGCTGCGTTGGCGCACTATCTTGGTCGCCTTCCTATGGATGGCATCGTCATTATCCACAGGGACTACACCCCTCAATCTGCCTTCACTCTCTTCTTTTTGAAAGCCCTCTCTAGGGTGCTCTGTGTAGCCTCTATGGCCAGCACAGAGCACCAAATGTATAGTTCTGATTAAAAAATCCCTTGCCTTCAATGTTTTTGGTTCTGGATTTAGGGGTAAGCTTCTTGCTTGTATAGGTATAGCCAAAAGCATAGGCATAGAGGATCCTCAAGAAATAGCCCAATCACTCCTTGAGCACACTCTACCCAAATAACAAGAGAAGGAAGCTCAATATTGTAAGAAAGCTTTTGTAAAGATGATGTATCACTTCTTATTAATATAATACATTTTTTGCAAACTTATTTTCATCAAGTATATCATAGTTTTTTTTAGTTTGTACCATCAATGTTTTTGTGAATGCATCAGAAATGACCTTGGGAGTCTGGGGGAGTAGTGCCAAAACAGTGCGAATTTTGAGCCTGCACCGCTGCTATAGAGCCTAAATTTGCACTGTTTTGGCACAGCTTCCACAGCCCTCTCAGGAGTAATGCTGATGCATTGGATGACAAATAATGTATTTTTACACATGATTAAAGGTATTTTTATCTTGCAAATTACTGTTTCTCATAATCAATATACTCAACTTGATTATAAATGCATCAAAAATGATTTTGAGTGGTTGGGGGAGCAGTGCAAGAACAGTGCAAATTTTGAGCCTGCACCGCTGCTGCAGGGCCCAAATTTGCACTATTTTGGCATAACTTCCCCAGCTCTCCAACAGGAGCAATTCTGATGCATTGGATGACAAATAATGTATTTTTACACATGATTAAAGGTATTTTTATCTTATAAATTACTATTTTTTATAATTAATATACTCAACTTCATTATAAATGCATCAGAAATGCACTGAGTGGCTGGGGGAGCAGTGCCAGAACAGTGCGAATTTTGAGTCTGCACCGCCGCTGTAGAGCCTAAATTCGTACTGTCCTGGCATAGTTTCCCCATTCCTCCAGGAGCAATTCTGATGCATTGGATGATAAACAATGATTAAAGCTATTTTTATCTTATAAACTATTGTTTCTCACAATTAGTGTACCCAACTTCATTATAAATGCATCAGAAATGATCCTGAGTGGCTAGGAGAGCAGTGCCAGAACAGTGCGAATTTTGAGCCTGCATCGCCGCCGCTGCTTTGCAGAGCCTAAGTTCGCACTATTCTAGCATAGCTTCCCCAATCCTCTAAGAGCAATTCTGATGCATTGGATGATAAACACTATATTTTTACACATGATTAAAGATGTTTTTATCTTGTAAACGATTGTTTCTCACAATAAGTGTGCTCAACTTCATTATAAATGCATCAGGAATGATCTTGAGTGGCTAGGGGAGAAGTGCCTGAACAGTGCGAATTTTGAGCCTACATCGCCGTTTTGCAGAGGCCAAATTCGCACTGTTCTGGCATAGCTTCCTCAGTCCTCCAGGAGCATTTCTGATGCCTTGGGTGACAAACTAGCACATGATAGACACTCCATGTTAAACAAACATGATGACACCGAGACATTGTAAGAGAAACTTAAAATTTTAATTATCAGAAGCTTACAAATGAAAGCCAGATAGGCTTGTTACAAAGGGGGGTTTGAAACAAAAGAGTTGCTTCAAAAAAAAGGTTAACATCTAAGATCTCTAGATCGTGTCTCGCTCGCCTCGAATGCGCAGAGCTAGTTGCATGTCCTTGGCAGATATGGTAATCCTCTTTGCATGTATTGCAAGGAGGTTGGTGTCTTCAAAAAGCCCAACAAGGTAAGCCTCAGAGGCTTCTTGCAATGCTTCAAGGGCAATCCCCTGCACATGGAACTCTGTTCTATATCGTTGGAGAATCTCCTTCATTGTGTAAGCGAAAGGGGCTCTTCTTATCAGCAACTCAGTGTTCCTCTGATAAAACTTGATTTCTTGTAGAGCCCTATGCCCTTGGCGTATCCTTCTCCTTAGAGCTCTTTGTGTTGTGTTAGTGCATTGGCGAGGTTGGGACTTCCTTGGCTTGAAGAGCTTGACCTTTCTACGCTTGCGTGCACTTGCAAGAACCTCTTCTTGGTCTCTCTCATAGTCTGAATCCTCCTCCTCCTGTTTGCTATGGGACCTGTGTATCAAGTTCCTCCCGAGTAGGTAGGGGACCCTGTCCTGGTAGTAGGGTCTTGCCACCTATGGTGCTGCGCAATGTAGGAATGTTTTCACCAACCCAATCGAACTTCTCATCATTGGCCTCTCTGTCTTGATCTCTGGGGTAGCTGCATTATTGTGGGGTCTTCTTCACACGCTTGCTCCCACTAGAAGGGCTTGCATGTGTGTGCGTTGGTGTTGCTGTGGGAGGAGGGTTTGGACTCTGGTGATCCCATTGGGCGTGTCTTAGAATCCAAGGGGTCACTCTCTTCCGTGGTGTCGCCAATATGTTGTTGTTGGGTGCCTTGCACTGTGTTTTGTGAAGGCATGGTAACACGTGTGGTGCGTGCCATATCCATGTACGACTATGCTAACATGGTGATGTGCTGGTGTCCTTACGTGGGTGTCTACGTAGATCTTGAGACCAAGCTCTCTAAAAAAGTGAAATGAAAATGAAGTGAGAGAAGGAACTATTAATAGTTTTTTTAAAGGGCAAAAAAAAACCTAACTAAACTTATTTTCTTAGCCTTATTACATCTAGATTTATGCTGGAGTGTGCACAGCCCAATGCCTCCCTCCTCATTTGTGCATGCCAAGCACCATGCCTATGGGGAGCATTGGTCTCTGCAACCATTCAAGCTGAGCATGACTTTTTGCAGCCTTGCGTGCCTCTTGCACGCAAGCTTAGATTGTTGGGCCCGCTCCCTAACCGATACCCTTCCAAAGGTTGTGCGATAAAACCAATTGAACATCTCTTGTAGATAGTTTGTACGTGTTCCTCCTGCAGAAGCTCCACCTCCATGTCTTGTATTTTTGAAATAAATCCCTCTTGCTTTATAATGTGATTTCTCCATCCCTTGGGTACTCCACATGTCGAGCGATCCATACTTGTTCATGAAATATGCACCATGTGCATAAACTATGTGCTGTACACATGATAATAGAATTTAATTAGAAAAAGTCAAGGTTAAAACACCAGTTTATTTTTTTATTGTATAACTTACCATATAGTGTGTTACTTTACTCTCTCCCCAAGCACCTAGCACACTTTTGGTGAATTCTATGATATTTTGTTGGAATGATGCTCGTTCTTGGGCAGTTGTGCTACTTTGATTCATAATGCGAACCATGTTATTGAAATTTATCCAAAGCTGTTTGCGCATATTTACAAGAGCTGGCATTGGACAATCTACATTTGTGGTGATTGCACACAGGTCTCTCCAGAGTCCCCAAGTCTTCTTTGAATTCTCTATGTTTGCTGGCTTCTCCAAAAATCTCCTTGCCTTTGATCCAGTCATGGAGACCTTTTGAGCAACCTCGTAGGACATACCAGAGGCCTGCTTATTCACTTCAATTTTCACATTTCCGCCATGGCAGCCCAGAGAATTCAAAAGATGCTCTAATTTACCAAGGGCTGCAACTTTCCTCTCTTGTGTAGGCATTGTGAATGCATAATCGATATGGCACTTAAGCAATCGATCAAAGATTCTCATGAATGCATGAAGTGTGCAAAAGTGAATATTCTTTAGTGGAAAATTAATGATGGGGCTCCAATTTGAATTCCTTCCACCCATCTTGCATTTGGTTGTTCCTCATCTTCATCATTAGTTGACTCGGTTAGATCTACTGCATCTTCTTGTTGCTTCTTCCCTTTCTTGGGACCTTTCGAGGCATCCTTCCCAACAGAACCAACCTTCTGTATACCTTTTCCATTTGTCTTTTTTTACCTAGGAATATCAATCTGAGCATTGTAGTATAGACAAGGCAATCTTGATGTCGCGCCTTGAGCACAACCCATCATGCATTTAAATGTCTTCAAATCTCCCCCAAGATGCCAATCCACCTTGAACTTTCCTATGTTTTCTACATCTAAAAGTTGACCATCAATTTGCTTTTTTATTACATCTATTATCCAGGGAGTCCTTTCAAACATCCATGTCAATACCTCATGTGTCTCCTTCGGTACCTCGAATGCACCAAGCCACCAGACCTCTTTCTCAGATTGCACACTAAAACTTGGTTTGGTAATCTTTTCCCAGGCACAGATCATGGCCTCATTCATAAGCGTAATGCTCATACGTTCCAGCTTCCGACCTTTCACAATTTGGCACTCTCATCTAGCTTGAGCACAAATGAAAGTATGCTCCCCAAAATTGCAAATAAACGATAATTTACAATATTCAAAATAAAATAAGTCTTCATAGTGAAATAATGTACTTGTTGTCTTGATTTTGTTTCTGCTCGACCCTGTGTCTAATGTTAGTGTGCCCTCAACGTGATAAAATTGTCCTATAGCTCGCTGCACATCATCATTATTGATACGCTTGACATTGTGAATCACCTTGAGTGTAGGAAATAAAGTGCCAATGTTCCTTGTCTTAGAAATGCATCTTTTACAACCTGATGGATTGCTTGGTACCCTTTCATGCTGATTCCAGCCGCATCACAAGCATGTTGAATTAATGAAGAATCGATGGAGGTTGTAATCTCGCTCACCACATTGCTGACAACAGCTTGGCGTATTTTAGGATGATGAGGGTCAGTAATAATTGAGAGAATATCCTTGGTATTCAGTCGATGGAGGTTGTAATCTCGCTCACCACATTGCTGACAACAGCTTGGCGTATTTTAGGATGATGAGGGTCAGTAATAATTGAGAGAATATCCTTGGTATTCAGAATGGCTTTGACCAAATCCTTCCATCCCTCTTCATTAGAACCACACACCTCTTGCAGAAAATTCCTGGCAGAACACAAATCATGACTATTTTGTTTAAATCACTGAGTGCATAATGAAAGTTTATGTTACTTACTTTGTTGTATGAATCCTTTTCTTCCATGCTCCACCTTTAAACGCAAGAGATTCTATACCAGCCAATGTCTTTTTGCGTTCTCACGAAGCACCATTTGGCGTTGCTTTGAGTCGTTTTGATAAGTTCCTCTAGTCTTTGAATCTTTGCATCCTTCTCCACATTCTTTGTGAGGATCTCTTTCATTTTATTTGATGATGTTTTAAGTCCTTCTTGACATTTCATCATCTTATAAAAGTAAATTTAAAATTGAGGATGGAATTCTCAAGAAGAATAATAGAATTTATGGTCCAAACTCATTTAAAGATTTGAGGGGATTAGTGACACACAATTATCATGATAGTCCATGACACTCCATGATTAGAAAAACAATTGAGCTTTTCATTAAAAGTTTCTACCAACGGGGCCATAAGAAACATGTATGTAAACATGCATGTTAATCATTATGGGACACATTATTTTCACTATGAAGTGCCAAAAATTTTCTATGTGAAGTTACCTACATCATTGATTTCCAAAAAGGATAGGACAAAGCATTTACATGGAGTTATTGTGGGATTATCAAGGATCCACAAAAGGAAATGACAAAGCATTCCCATGGAATTATTGAGGACCCAAAAAAGGAAATGACAAAGAACTCCCATGGAATTATTGTGAGATTATCGAGAGGATCCACATAAGTCATAATTCTATCTTTGTGATAGTGGATAATGTTGGAGTGGAGATAAAGGTAACAACGCACGCATAAATGTAGCAAGAAAAAAGAGATAGAGAGAAGCATAAAATTCAAAGTAGATTGATGAGAATGAGTGAAGTACAAGTGAAGTGACATGATAAGGGTACTTACACACTCCCCCCCATAAGAGTATGCACACATGCTTGGGGGGGGAAAACCTCCTAAGGAGGGACAAAGTATCCTGCCCACTATTAGCCTATGTCCAAACATTGCTACCATATAAATGGCTATAAATCCCCCCTTGTAGTAATGATGTGAACATGTACTTGGATTATGTGGCAGATGAAATCCCCAATTAGCCAATAAGCCTAAAGATTTGCAAAAATCTTTGAACTTCTCTCATGAGAGAGCCTTCGGGAACATATTAGCCACATTGTCACATGTAGAGACATAAGCTAGGCTAACTTCTCATGTAATGAGCCTCTTCCTACCGTAATAATAATGCACCTTAACGTGCTTTGTGCAAGCATAAAACACTGAGTTCCTCACAATAATGAATGGGTCCAATAAACTTTGACTATTAGTGAAGATAGAGGTGGGGCACTCCAACATCCACTAAAAGGCATCTGAGCTATACACACTCAACATGCATTGTAAAACCTACATTGTACTTAGCTTCACTGCTCAAAAGTGGCCCACCATCGGTTGCTTCTTGTTGAGCTATGATATACACAAATCACCAAGATGAAAGCAAAAGCCACTATTCACACGTGTCATAACATCTAGCCCAATCAGAGCATTTATTGAAAGCATGTAGTTGAATAGCACCCCCCTTAGCATAGAATATCCCAAGGGACTAAATGCCCTATAAATATCAGAATACTTGCATTGTAGCTTGTGAATGCTAAACTTCTAGGACTGTGCATAAACTTGCTCAACTTGGAACCCCAACGGGATGTTTAGCCTTCTATTACATAGATAGATGAGGCATCCCAGCCTACTGATGAAGTGATACATTAAATGGTTCACTTGCATCCTAAAGATTGAGCTTAGAACCTATCTCTACTAGTGTAGCAATAAGCTTATATTCTTCAAGACCAAATCATGTAAAAGTAGTCTTTGTATGTACTTTGGCTGCAACATCACGATACCATCATCATGCTACATTAACTATATGCCTAAATAATAATGCAACATGCCCAATTTTTCATCTCAAATGACACATATAATTCAGCCTTGAAGGCTAAAATCTTATCCTCATTACGG
>NC_141048.1:21193351-21495851 GCF_041138505.1 Cibotium barometz
ATGTCTCCTCATAATCAATCCCATGTGTCTGTGCATATCCTTTGGCTACCATTCTAGCCTTGTACCTGGTTATGCTACCATCACTGTTATGTTTTACCTTATACACCCACTTACAACCAATAGCTTTCTTACCTTTAGGAAATGGCACCAAATCCCAAGCCTCATTTCCATAAAATGCATCCATCTCCTCATCCATAGCTTTCTCCCAACACACATCTCCAATAGCTTCATCAAAACATGTGGGTTCTACAACCTGCACAACTTTTGCCATATAAGCATAGTGATGTGTCACATAACCATCATAAGTCAACCTCTGCACAAGGTTTTTGACTCTTCCAAATCTTCGTAACTTTGCATTCATGGCTTCCATAGCCCTTTTCACAACACAAGGTGTCCTCATTGCTAGAATCCCAAGCTCCTCATTAAGGCTCATCTCCAAGCCACTAGACTCTCCATCAACAAGAGAATGCCCTGCAGAAATATCAGGCATACCAAGGGGCTTAACCACTTTCTCTTTGCCTTTATGTGATGTACCAACTACATTTCCAGTGTAAGATTCCTCCCCAGCCTCTCAAAATGTCCAGCATATTTCCCTGTAATCAATTCCCTCTTCAGAAATATAAGAGATCTCGTCTCTGCCTGTTTTAACATAGAGAGAGAAAATATTCTAGAGAGAGAATATTCAGATTATGAAAAATAACTCATCTTATTAAAATAAGTTCCCCTGAAATAGAAATTCAAAAAGAACTTTCCAATGTGCAATTAGAATTAATTGGAAATGGATATGAAGGACCTTAGCCTAAGGGTCTAGATTTTTAGAAATTTTTGGATTATGGTCCAATTAAGGTTCCTATGGGCCAATAGCATCAATCCATGTGTAGGGAGGAGATAAATCCAATTTGTAAAAGAAGATACCCAAAATGAGTAAATGCTCACATAAGATGAAGAGTTGACCATGTACAAGGTTTATTAGTAAGAAACTATAAGCAATATAAAAAATATGAGATATTTTGGGTATCCAAAAATGAGTAAATGCTCATATAAGATGAAGAGTTGAAAATGTACAAGGTTTATTAGTAAAAAACTATGAGCAATATTAAAAATATGAGATATTTTGGGTATAATGATTCCATTTTGACACATATGTAAGGAAGGGGAGTCCATTAAAGGAGGTGCATATTTCACATGCTTGAATGAGTTTTAACTCAAAAATAATGTGATATTTTTATCTCTCCTCTCTCTTGAACCAAACCAAATCAAAATGGAACCAAACCGAATCAAAAAGTAACCAAACTAGGTCCAAATCTAGTCCAAATTCAACCAAACTGAATTTGGAAAATTCTAGAATTCAGTTAGCTTTGGTTAGAGCTTCCCTCTCCTATAAATAGAACATGAGTCCTTTGAAAAAAATAGAAGAATTTTACTATTCTAAAGTTATGCTGAAATAATGCTAATTTCTACTATTCTCTAAAATTCTCTCCAAATTGAAGAAATTGGAGCTTCCCTCTTTCTTCAATCCCCATTGGTGGCTCCATCAACATACTTAACCAATTGATAGGTTGGGGGCCTCTACCGTGAACAAAGAATCAAGCAATTTGTAAGGTAAATGGTGAATTTTGATCTTTTCTATAATTTCTCAATTCTTCTCTCTTCTCAACCCCTCTCAAGCTTGAGAAGCTTAATTGGAATGGTTTTTGAATGCTATTGAAGTTAATTGATGAATGGTAGTGAAGAATTACATAATTTGATGAATGCTTTTGAAGTTAATTGATTAATGATAGTAAAGAATTACATAAATTTCCATTTATGCTTAATTCTAATGGTTTTTATGTAATTTCTCTCTCTCACTCAAGAAATGGTCATACTCATGACCCATTCTCAATCCAAATGAAGCTTTTCATAAAGCTTTTTCTTAATCCAAGATTAATCTATGCTTGAGGTCAAATTAATGGCTTTTTTCTATGCTTTTAGTTTATGTATTTCATGAATATTGATGATTCAACCCATTATTGGGTTAATGATCCAATTAGGGATCATTCTAATCATTTCCTTAATGATAAGCTTTATCCTTCAAAATAAATTGAGATTTATCAGTCATAGTAGCGGAGCTATGGTAAAATTTTTATAAAAATTACACATAAAATAATTTTATTCAAAGCATGAAAAGAGAACTTCCTACCATATTCTAGGAATTATCATCCTAGATTAATTGAAAGAATTTTATTGTAATCATGGAGAAATTGATTTTTATGTTATGCATAATTGATGATTATTTTATTGTAAAAGTGTTACTTTTATCATAATTGGATTTCATGTATAGAGGTATGTATAAAAGAATTATTATTTTAATATAAAAGTGTTTCTTTTATCATATTTGGATTTCATGCATAGAGGTATGCATAAAAGTTGATTATTTTAATATAAAAGTGTTTCTTTTATCATATTTGTATTTCATGCATAGAGGTATGCATAAAAGTTGATTACTTTAATATAAAAGTATTTCTTTTATCATATTTGTATTTCATGCATAGAGGTATGCATAAAAGTTGATTATTTTAATATAAAAGTGTTTCTTTTATCATATTATTTGGATTTCATGCATAGAGGTATGCATAAAAATTGATTATTTTATTATAAAAGTGTGACTTTTATCATAATTGAATTTCATGCATAGAGGTATGCATAAAAGTTGATTATTTTATTATAAAAGTGTGACTTTTATCATATTTGGATTTTATGCATAGAGGTATGCATAAAAATTGATTATTTTATTATAGAAGTGTGACTTTTATCATAATTGGATTTCATGCATAGAGGTATGCATAAAAGTTGATTATTTTATTATAAAAGTGTGACTTTTATCATATTTGAATTTCATGCATATAGAGGTATGCATAAAAGTTGATTATTTTATTATAAAAGTGTGACTTTTATCATATTTGAATTTCATGCATAGAGGTATGCATAAAAGTTGATTATTTTATTGTAAAAGTGTCACTTTTATCATATTGGATTTCATGTATAGAGGTATGCATAAAAGATATTCTTTTTATACTAAAAGTGTGATTTTCATCATAAATGGATTTTATGCATAACTTAGATGCATAAGAGAAATTCTTTTATTCTAAAAGTGTAATTCCTACCAAATTGAATTTATGCATAAGAAGATGCATAAAAGATTGATTTTTAAATTCAAAGTGTCATTCTCATCTAAATTTAATTTATGCATAGGAAGATGCATAAAAGAATGGAATTTCAATTCAAAAGTGTTATTCTCATCCAAATTGAATTTATGCATAGGAAGATGCATAAAAGATGGATTTTTAATTCAAAAGTGTCAATTCTCATCTAAATTGAGTTTATGCATATAGGAAGATGCATAAGAGATGGAATTTTAATTCAAAAGTATCATTTTCATTTAAAATGAATTTATGTATAGGAAGATGCATAAAAGATTGATTTTTAAATGAGATGTGATAATATGCGATAAGATGCGATAAGAGGTGTATGTATGTGGATGTGAATGTGAATGAAGATATGGATGTGGATGTATGGATGTAGATTCGGATGTAGACGTATGTATAATGTGGATGTATGAATGAGGATGTGAAAATAGATGTATGCATGTAGATGCGTATGTATGAATGTGAAATTGGATGTATGATGTGGACGTACGAACATGGATATGTATGTAGAATAATGAATGTGAATGTGTATGTGAAATAATGTGTAGTCTATATGAGTGAATGGATGAGAATGAGTACACATTGAATGGAATGTGGAATAAGTAATGTGGACTAAGGAGGGATAATGTGGAAAGACGAGAGTTCGATTTAGAAACTGTATTTTGTGACTTTTTGTAAATGACTGTTTTATGTCAAGAATGCTGGGGAAGCATTTTGACCATCTTGTGGATTAAGGTCATGAAGACCTAACTGTTAAAGTTGCAACTGCTGATGGAGAGTCAATGGAGGACGTCTCGCGTAGCAAGGTCGACCGAGGTCTTGACCAGCCTCGGTTCGATTTAAATGGTGAGCTTCCGGTACGGTGGATGAGAGACCAAGGAAGCGGCCTATGAGTGAAGCGCTAGGTCACCTGCGAAGGATCCTAGAGGGTGCTGACCATACGGTGCTCGGGCTCTGGGTCGTTGAAGATACCCACACGTGCATCGTGGAAGATATTGGAATAAAGAATAAGAATTGTTTTCTGAAACCGGGCATGGATCTGGTTGATTGACCTTGCTGGTTCTCAACGGATGAGTCCATGGCTCTTTTATATGGATCTGTGGGTTGATCTTACTGATCTTCCACGGAGATTCCATTCTGTTATATGAATATATTGCCGGTTACTATGAGCTAGGAACTATGGAAAAGGCCCCTGAGTGAACAGGTGGTGAGCGTTCTGGTTGCCAATGATGCCATAAGTATACCGATGAATGACTGAATGACTGGAAATAAGGATTCGACCAGAGACTATGAGGATTGTCATCAGTGACATAATGGTTTCATTAAAGGATTGTTTTAAAGTTAGCTGATGCTAAGAAAAAGGCAATTTCATATTGGGTGTGTAAGTGGTGTGACTAGTTTTATGTTTGCATGAACTTCCGGCTAGGGGGCCTTGGAACTCTTTTCCTTGGTACCCGGGACAAAACCTAACCAAATTCTTAATTGGATCCCATCACTATAGTGGTTGGGCGGTTGGCTAACCCATGGGACTGGATGGGGTTAGGCTGGACTGATGGATCTGTAAATCGAGACTCAATTTCTGTTTACGATAGATAAAGTAAATCTCGGATAGTAATTGTTCTATGGATAGGAATCAATGGCTATGCCTCTTAATGGGAAAAAAAGCGTTGATCCCAATGATCCAAGTGCAAGTTTCTTCCTTGATCTGACCGAGTATCTTTATAGGTGCAGTCGGCGGATCAGCTTGATCAGTAATGGTCTTGACTACGTTAGAGTAAAGAGTTATCCTGATGGAATCACCCGTACTTTCCGGGTGAAGGAAGTTTTTTCGGGTTCGGTTTTGAAAAAACCGACAGATTAGTCTCTTGTCCGGATATCCGTGGGCGAGGCCCCGAGTGTGGGACCCCTGTCCCGTGCGAGAAGTGCTACTTCCGCTGCTAGTACCCCGAATCCGTTGCTCGGTGGGAACAGGGATCTTACATCCAGGACTGGTATTATGACGTAGCCTGCCACTCCATGGTCTATCAATAGAACCACTGGATGAGGACTCTCTTGGTCCACTCAATGACTGTGATTGCTCACTTGCATTCTATGAAACCACGTTTCCACTTACATCAGCCCCAATAGCATCTTTTTCAACAGCATGCCAGCTACTCATCTCATCAAATACAACATCCTTGCTTACCCTCAATTCACGTTGTGAGGTGAAAAAAAGAAAGAAAGACCACTGCCTCTATAGCCCTTCACCCCCCAAACTTGGAAACAACAACACGAACGGAGGCACCACCAGCCACCGGGGCTGGAACACCTTCGACAGTCCCGACCTGCGCGTACACACTCCCTTCACACGAGAGGCCCCCCCTTCTCTGGTTGCAGCATGGCGCTCCCCAGTCGCCTGCAACTCCTCTGCAATTCAATTAGAGCCCCCAGCAAAACAAGGCGGCCCAAACTCCTTCATCTAGCTGCGCCAACTTGTACTTTGCCAGCTTTGCCAAGTTTCCAGAAGGTGCGCTGGCAGCCTAATCATAGCCTCCAAGTGGCTTTTCAATTTTATGGCCACGTAAATCATTATTTTCTTATTTTCCAAGGCCTAAAGATGGCCACACTTATATTTCCTTTCACACCAAATGCCCAAGGCAACACTGTCCCTTCAACCTTAAATGCCCATGCTTCCATACACATTCAAACACAGCCTTCCAATGCCCACTCATACTTGGGCGTGTACACATACTCAGAGCCGAACAGCTGGCTGATACCATCTCCATGGACCTTACTCCGGACAGGCAAACACTCAGGCCTAAAACAAAAGTCATCCACACTGAACACCTGGCAACGCCCTCAAAACCAAACTCTTCACACAAGCCATGCACACGTATGTACACAAGCCATAAAAACCTCTCAGAAAAACGCCTGACATACTTTGCCAACCCCCCCATCCGCTAGAGCATTCATGCTCAGCAACAAAACACAAATCCGATAGCTATCCACCAGGATCAAAAGGAAACAGCAACTCACCATCCCATTCCCCAACATCTATAAAACACCATGGTTGCGTCACTGCATACCAAACATCAACCATAGCCAGAAAATCATCCACTCCACCCACAACAAACCTCCTCGTCTTCGAAACCTGTGGCATTATAGCATCTAGCATCCCATCCATCAACACCAGTGAAGGCTAGGTTCCAGCATCTTGACCTTTCTGCAGACAAAAATCCACATCCTTTCCAACGGGAGTGTCCACTAGCACTTCCAACTCTTGTAAAACAGGCATCTCTTCACAACCATGTAGCTCAACTGGTTCAGAATCTTTGTCATCCAGGGACTTTGCCTTTAGCATTTCAGCAATACACATAGAAGCCTTAGCTACACTCTCAACCATGTCTGCATCCATCTCCACCTCTGGCTCCTGTTCATCAAGGCTAGCAGCTTCCCATATATCATCTTCAGGCACAACACTCACCTCACAACGCTCCTCATCAGCCAAATCTACATACATACCTTCTTCAGTGTTGCCAACCCCCCTGGTATCATCGTCCAAAGACTCCCCAGCACATAATGCATCAAATGGAAAAACATCCATACCTTCCATCGCAGGTACCATATTACCATCAAGCTGTTCAAGAAAATCCATGATAATAGGATCTTCCTCCACACTCTCCACATCCGCATCACAAACCATCTTCACTTCACCACAAGTCTCTACCCCATCCTCCTCCCTTGTAGAATCTGGCAAAGAATCATCCTCAAAGCATCCTGTATCCAGCTCCTCTTTCTTCTTATCATCAGCCAATCCCAAGGCATCATCCTCCTTACTTCCATGTGCATGCATATCATCCAGATCCAAATCCAAAGAAGAATCCACTGGCAACTCCTCATCTGTACTTTGTTCCTTCACCTGCTTTAAAGACTTTGGAAAAAAATTAGAAGGCATATAAAACATCCCCCTTTGCACCTGTATAGGCCTTTGAGGCTCTTGTCTAATCAGACTTTGCATAGGACTCTTACCCACCTCAACCAAATTTACCTGCATATCCCTTGCAGACACAACATCTTCATACGGATAAATACCCATCTCCATCTGCTTCAAAATCTTGCCTTCCTTTTCCCTAGCAACCCTAACAACATCATCAAATGACTTGGGATTCTTCAACTCAACCCTGACCTTCAAATGGGGTAGCAAACCATCAATAAACAAGCTCTTCTTTAAAACATAGGAGGAACTTCCTGCTTCAATGTCATACACCACTTACTCCACAAACATGTAAATACCTGCACAAAATCATCCAGTGATTGCCCACGAACCTGCTTCAAGATGCTCAACTCCTGCCAAAGCATACTAGAATCCTCCGCTTGCTGAAAACGCTCCAAAAGGCCTTCCTTCAACCTGTCCAAGGTCAAAACACCAGCATCCTGTGCTTCAAAATCCTTAAGCCAGCTTCGGACATCTCCTTTCAAGAAAATCTTTATCAGCTTCAGAACCTGCTCTTCATCTGTCACATGATTGCTAATGC
Organism: Cibotium barometz; assembly: GCF_041138505.1. Taxonomy (NCBI): domain Eukaryota; kingdom Viridiplantae; phylum Streptophyta; class Polypodiopsida; order Cyatheales; family Cibotiaceae; genus Cibotium; species Cibotium barometz. The sequence goes on from NC_141048.1 coordinate 21,201,051, forward strand.
ATGCCAACTCCATTTGCTCCAAAAAGTCACACACATCTTCACCCTTCCTGCCATGAAATTCAGGATAAGACCACATCATGACAACCTGTAACAATCCCTGAGCTCTCCTCAGTGGAACATACGCCAAAGCACAACGCCAGAGTTATCCTCAGTGGGGGCACCAGAAGGATGTGAGGTGAAAAAAAGAAAGAAAGACCACTGCCTCTATAGCCCTTCACCCCCCAAACTTGGAAACAACAACACGAATGGAGGCACCACCAGCCACCGGCTGGAACACTCTCTCACACTTCACCACCCAACCCACGCCAGTAAGACAGCACGAAACAGGGGCACCATAGACAAAACAAACACCCATCAATATATTTCCAGAAAACACTTCATACAAGCTTCTCCCGACACAGAAGCCTTACTCACACAACCATAAAAAACTCACTCAGGCCTGTCATCACTGCCGAGGATACACCACATCCCCAATCACCACATGATCCACTCGCCTGCCTGCTATACCAATCACACCAGAAAGAACCCGACCACTTTCACTTCAGAAGGCGCCCCACCAGCTAACCCTCTACTATATGCAGCCCATCACTTCTGCATGTGTCGCCACCAGCAGCTACCCAAACATCTCTCTCTCTCTCTCTCTCTCTCTCTCTCTGTGCTGATCCTCTGCCAGCCTCACAACAAACCCAAGCAGCTTATCTGCCCTGCTATACTGGCCCACCACCAAGCAGCAACACCTATCTTTTTCTCTGCTTCACTCGGCACCCTGCTCTGTCTTCTGTCGGCTTCACCTACGTGGCCCACACCAGCCCTCGTAGATCACCTATCAACCCCTTGCCAGCCTGTCACTTGACGCCCACCAGTGCCCGCTAGCCCAGTCGACCACCCTCTGGCATCCCTCTGTTTGCCCAGTCTTCAGTCAGCTTTTTTGGCGCCTTCTGCGCTACCCACTGCACCAGCCTTTGCGCCATGAACTTCAGCTTCAGTCCTCTGTAGCTGTCACGCTACTACTCTCCGCTTGCAGACGACCACCTGTAACGCCACGCCCAAGCAAGGTAGCCCCTCTACTCTCTTAGCTGCGAATCACCTGAAGGCCGGCCTCTACTCTCCACCACTGTCGCCAGCCCGACAACCCAGTCCTCTTGCAGCTCTTCTGTCTCCTTGTGCTTGCACCTGCTCGTCACCTTTTACGTCTTTTGCGCCCCCTTCATCCCTTTCAGCTTGTCAACGAGTCGAACAGCAGCTTCACCAACCTGGAGGGCCCCTTGTGCTTCCATGTGGCGTTCACCACCACAAGGCGGTCTCCAGCTCCTTCACTGTGTATGGCTACGGCTACTTGTAACGCCCGAGAGCCCCGTCCAATATCACAAGGCGACTCCCTCCTGCGCCTAGAGAGAGTGGTAGATCAAAATTGGGATATTTTTGGATAAAAAAATTCTTCAAATATCAAAAAAATGTTTCCCTAAAACAAAAAATCAAAATAGATTTTCCAAGGTGCAATTGGAATTAATTCAAATTGATTCAAAAGACCTTAGCCTAAGGGTCCAGATTTTTGAAATTTTTTTAATTATGGTCCAATTAAGGTTCCTATGTACCAATAAGATTAATCCAAGTGTTGGGACAAGATAAATCCAAAGAATAAAAGAAATTACCCAAAAAAGAGTAAATGCCCACATAAGATGAAGAGTTGACCAAGTACTAGGTTTATTAGTTAAAAATTATGGTGTATTAATAAAAAAATGAGATATTTTGGAGTAATCATTCATTTTTGACACATGTGTAAGAAAAAGGGAGACCTTCAAGGAGGTGCCTATTTCACATGCTTGGATGATTTTAAAACTCAAAAATAATAGGATATTTTTATCTCTCCTCTCTCCTAAATCAAACCAAATAAAAAAGGGAGCCAAATTGGTCCAAAACTTGTCCAAATTCAGCCAAACTGAAGCTGGAAAATTCTAGAACTCAGTTGGACTCAGTTAGTGGCATCCCTCTCCTATAAATAGTCCCTCATTCCTTTGTATTATTATCTATGAACTAAACTATGTCGGTATTACTCTAAACTAAGCTTAATTTCTATTATCCTCTAAAAACCTCTACAAAATTGAAGAGATTGGATCGTCTCTCTCTCTTCAATCTTCCTTGGTGACTTGTACGACATACCAAACCAATTGATTGGTTGGGAGCCTCTATAGTTGACTAAAGAATCAAGTATTTTAGGAGGTAAAGAGTGGATTATGGTCTTTTTTCTATAATTTCTAAATGTTTCTTTCTTCTCAACCCCTCTCAAGCTTGAGAAGCTTTAATTTGAATGGATTTTGAATATTATTGAAATGTTTTAATGTATTGTAATAAAGAAACACATAAATTTTCATTCATGCTTAATTTTAATGGTTTTTAAGCATTTCCCTCTCCCCCCAAAGAAAGGTCATTTCCTATGACCTATTCTCAATCCAAATGAAGCTTCTCATGAAGCATTTCTCTAATCCAAAAGTAAATTTTATGCTTGTTTAATTGGAGACCAAAATAATAGCTTTTTAATGCTTTTATAATAATGATCCAATTAGTGGTCATTCTAATCATACTAATAATATTAAACTTCATTCTCTCAATTAAATTGAGAATTATCAGTAATAATAGAGCGGAGCTATGGTAAAATTTCTATAAAATAAACACATAAAACATTTTCATTCATAATATGAAAAGAGGACTTCCTACCATATTCTAGGAATTATCATCCTAGATTAATTGAATTATTCTCATTGTAATCATGAAGAAATTTATTTTTATGATTATCCATAATTAGTAAATTAGGAAAAAGAGGAATTTTTGGTAATTTATTTTTATGTAAAAAGAGTAATCCCCAAGACATTGGAAATCCATGTATTCCAATGATTTAGAGAATAAAATTGGAATGCTAAAATAATGTATAATTTATGAAAGATTTTAGTTAAATTTATCTTTTTGTATAGATAAATTTTTATGATGAAAGAGGAATTCCCACCATATTGGAATCCAATTAATTGAATGAAAGTGTAATTCCTAGTGCAAAGGAATTAATGAAGATTTTTATTTAATTTTTAAGAGAAAATATAGTTAAATTTATCTAAAGTGTAATTCCTAGTGCAAACGAATTAATGAAGATTTTTATTTAATTTTTAAGAGAAAATATAGTTAAATTTATTTTTTTGTATAGATAAATTTTTATGATGAAAGAGAAATTCCTACCATATTGGAATCCAATTAATTAAATGAAGAAAGTGTAACTCCTTGTGCAAAATAATTAATGGAGATTTTTATTTAAATTTTAAGAGTAAAATTTAATTAAATTTATCTTTTTGCATAGATAAGTTTAAACGATAAAAGAGGAATTCCTACTATATTGGAATTCAAATGTTTAGATGAGAAAAGTAAAATTTTTAGCTTAAAGGAATTAATGGTTATTTTTATAAAATTTTTAAGAAGAATTTTAATAGATTTAATTTAGGGAAAAGAGGAATTCCCATGATAATTGGATTGCACTCATTGCAATGAGAAAAAGAAGGATTTATTTTAATAGATTTAATTTAGGGAAAAGAGGAATTCCCATGATAATTGGATTGCACTCATTGCAATGAAAAAAAAAAGGATTTCAAGTTTATTCAAAAAATTAGGTATTGATATTTTAGTTAAAAGATGAATTTCCATGATAATTGAGAAAAGATGGATTTGAATTAAATTCTAATGTCAAAAGATGAATTTCCATCATAATTCTACCTAATGATTTAAGGTTGAGAATTTATGTGGGAAAAAGAAAATCTTGGATAATTGAATTGGTAAAATCACTAAATGGACATTTACCCAAAAACTAGATGTTTAGTTGAAAGTAATCCTGGTAGAACTAAACTAAATGAATTTAGTTAGACTACGTGAGGTCAGACAGTAAACCTAATTGTCCTTCTCTCGAACTAAATCAGACAAAAACTTCGTGACCAATTCCAGTTACTAAATCCAAAGAATAGACTACCGAAACTAATCTAGTTTTTCCCTGACCAATCTCACCAAGAATCTAGTTGGATAAATGGATAAAATGACAGGTAGATTACATTTATGAGAGATCAAGGATCCTCATTATGAAACTGGGAATTATTGGAAAAAGGGTCTTTGGAACCAATCTCAAACTGGAATCTCACTTGCATTAGAAACTCTATTTTGCATTCGAAGGACTGTTTTACGCCAGAATGCTGGAGGAAGCATTTGGCTTATGTTTTTCCAAAGGAGGTTCATTGAAACAGCTGTGGCGGGGAGTCGTCAAGGGACGTCACTCGCGGCAAAGCCTGCCGAGGTCTTGACCAGCCTCGGTATGGTTAAAATGGTGTGCTTCTGGTACGATGGGCGAGGGCCGATGAAGTGGTCCTTGAGTGAAGTGCTAGGACACCTAAGGAGGATCCTAGAGGGTTCTGACTAGGCAATGCACGGGCTCGCGGTTGCTAGGACACCCAGGCGTATGTCGAGGAAGATATCTGATGGACAAAAAGGAAAGGTTTTTGGGAACAAAAATTTGATACTGGATCTCGTTGGTTGGCCAGCTAGTCTTCAACGGAGAGTTTAGATGATGCATTTTGGTAATACAATGGACTTGGAATTTTGAAAAATGATGATCGAAAATATTATGATTTTATTCAAAGATTATCTTAAAGCCAGTCGAATCTTAAAGATTATCTTAAAGCCAGTCGAATTTGTTATAAATGGCAATTTCATATTGGGTGTGTATGTGGTGTGCCTATTTGATTTTTGTATGAATCGCCCTCTAGGGGGCCTGGGAACTCTTTTTCTTGGTACCCGGGCAAAAACCCGATGCGCTCTCAATAGAAAAGCCTCCTTGCTTGCAATTACAGTAGTGTCAAATCCATTGATCAATAAAGCAAAGGAGAAAATCATGCAGGAGAAATTCTTTGCCCCCTATTGCTGCCCTTCTGATGCAGGAAAGCAAGACTCCTCAGGAAATGAGTCGAGTATTATAATAATCGGCTATGTATCCCCAATGATGCGGGAATAAAGGGAAGAATTCTGAGTAGCCTGATAGTTGGACATCCAGGGTTTATAAAAACCTATATGTCTGTGATGAAGAAAAACTTCTTTTGGCCAGGACTCAAAAAGGATGTACTTGATCATGTAAGGAAATGCTTAATGTGCCAAAGATTCAAGGCAGAGAGAGTCAAGATGCCAGGGAAACTGCAGCCTCTAGACATTCCACAGATGAAGTGGGAATGCATCAGTATGGACTTTGTCATTGGATTACCTTCAGTGCAATCAGGTTACAACTCCATTTTTGTGGTAGTTGATAGGCTAACCAAAATTGCCCATCTGATTCCAGTGAAAGAAACATACTCTGCAGTGGATGTTGCCAGAGTTTTCCTTAAGGAGATCTTCAGATTGCATGGTTTACCCAGAAGGATAGTAAGTGACTGAGATCCCAAATTCACATCAAAATTCTAGACTGCATTCTTTGAAGCAATAGGAACTTTCCTGGATCTCATCATAGCCTACCACCCCAGAACAGATGGCCAGACGGAAAGGGTGAATCAAGTAATTGAAGATATCCTTCAGTCATGCTGCAGTAGGGAACCCAAGAAGTGGTTAAGTCATTTGCATCTGGTCAAATTTGCTTACAATGCTTCTTATCATCGGAGCATTGGGATGAGTCCTTTCAAAGCCTTGTATGGACAAGATTTCCTTACACCGTTGACTTGGTTTGACCCATTGACCAGAGTCGAAATGTTCAGACAAATGCTTGATGACATGGACCAGCAGATGCAATCAATCCGTAAAGATATAAAGGCAGCCCAAGACAGGCAAAAGCAGTATGCAGATAAAAAGAGATCCGAGAGAGAGTTTGAAGAATCAGATATGGTCTTAATTTGAGTACGACCAAAAAGAAGTTCCTTATCCTTAGGGAAGTATAAGAGGCTCTCTCCCAAATACTGTGGGCCGTATGCTGTCATAAAGAAAGTGGGCAATCTAGCCTACAAACTTCTTCTGCCTCCCCATCTCAAGGTACATGATGTATTCCATGTCAGCTTGCTTAAGAAGTATGTACCTAGCCCGAATCAGGTGCTTGATGATGAGCAATTGATCTCTCTGACTCAAGGCCAGATGGTACTCCAACCTGAGGAAATCCTTGATGTTCGGGAGAATATTCTCAGGAGCAGAGTCCTCAGAGAAGATTCTCAGGAGCAGAGTCCTCAGAGAATTCTTAGTAAAGTGGAAGTACTCTAACCTAAGGAAATCCTTGACGTTCAAGAGAAGATTCGCAGGAGCAGAGTCCTCAGAGAAGATTCTCAGGAGCAGAGTCCTCAGAGAATTCTTAGTAAAGTGGAAGTACTCTAACCTGAGGAAATCCTTGACGTTCAGGAGAAAATTCTCAGGAGCAGATTCCTCAGAGAATTCTTAGTAAAGTGGAAGTTCTTCCCTCTAGAAGACGCCACCTGGGAGAATGAAGAAGAGTTGGCGAAGGATTACCCTCACTTTACGAGATGAGGACATCTCGCGTTTTTCAAGTGGGAGAGGATGTAAGATTCCTTCTCAGCCTGAATATCAAAAAGCCTCTACTTCAATCCCTTGTAATCATTCTATGATTCTGAATACAAGAAAATATCATTTTTCCTTGTTTTGCCTAGTAAAATCCATAATTAGTAAATTAGGAAAAAGAGGAATTTTTGGTAATTTATTTTTATATTAAAAGAGTAATCCCCAAGACATTGGAAATCCATGTATTCCAATGATTTAGAGAATAAAATTGGAATGCTAAAATAATGTATAATTTATGAAAGATTTTAGTTAAATTTATCTTTTTGTATAGATAAATTTTTATGATGAAAGAGGAATTTCCACCATATTGGAATCCAAATAATAGGAATTAATGAAGATTTTTATTTAATTTTTAAGAGAAAATATAGTTAAATTTATTTTTTTGTATAGATAAATTTTTATGATGAAAGAGGAATTCCCACCATATTGGAATCCATCTAATTAAATGAAGAAAGTGTAATTTCTAGTGCAAAGGAATTAATGAAGATTTTTATTTAATTTTTAAGAGAAAATATAGTTAAATTTATTTTTTTGTATAGATAAATTTTTATGATGAAAGAGGATTTCCCACCATATTGGAATCCAATTAATTAAATGAAGAAAATGTAATTCCTAGTGCAAAATAATTAATGGAGATTTTTATTTAAATTTTAAGAGAAAAATTTAATTAAATTTATCTTTCTGCATAGATAAGTTTAAACGATAAAAGAGGAATTCCTACCATATTGGAATTCAAATGTTTAGATGAGAAAAGTGGAATTTTTAGCTTAAAGAAATTAATGGTTAATTTTATGTAATTTTTAAGAAGAATTTTAATAGATTTAATTTAGGGAAAAGAGGAATTCCCATGATAATTGGATTGCACTCATTGAAATGAGAAAAAGAAGGATTTCAAGTTTATTCAAAAAAATAGGTATTGATATTTTAGTTAAAAGATGAATTTCCATGATAATTGAGAAAAGATGGATTTGAATTAAATTCTAATGTCAAAAGATGAATTTCCATCATAATTCTACCTAATGAATTAAGGTTGAGAATTTATGTGGGAAAAAGAAAATCTTGGATAATTGAATTGGTAAAATCACTAAATGGATATTTACCCAAAAACTAGATGTTTAGTTGAAAGTAATCCTGGTAGAACTAAACTGAATGAATTTAGTTAGACTACGTGAGGTCGGACAGTAAACCTAATTGTCCTTCTCTCGAACTAAATCAGACAAAAACTTCGTGACCAATTCCAGTTACTAAATCCAAAGAATAGACTACCGGAACTAATCTAGTTTTTTCCCTGACCAATCTCACCAAGAATCTAGTTGGATAAATGGATAAAATGACAGGTAGATTACCCTCATGAGAGATCAAGGATCCTCATTATGAAACTGGGAATTATTGGAAAAAGGGTCTTTGGAACCAATCTCAAACTGGAATATCACTTGCATTGGAAACTCTATTTTGCATTCGAAGGACTGTTTTACGCCAGAATGCTGGAGGAAGCATTTGGCTTATGTTTTTCTAAAGGAGGTTCGTTGAAACAACTGGCGGGGAGTCGTCAAGGGACGTCGCCCGCGGCAAAGCCTGCCAAGGTGACCAGCCTCGATACGGTTAAAATGGTGCGCTTCGGGTACGATGGGCGAGGGCTGACAAAGCGGTCCGTGACTGAAGTGCTAGGATACCTAAGGAGGATCCTACAGGGTTCTGACCAGGCGATGCACGGGCTCGCGGTTACTAGGACACCCACGCATTTGTCAAGGAAGATATCTGATGGACAAAAAGGAAAGGTTTTTGGGAACAAAAATTTGATATTGGATCTCGTTGGTTGGCCAGCTAGTCTTCAACGGAGAGTTTAGATGATGCATTTTTGTAATACAATGGACTTGGAATTTTGAAAAATGATGATAAAAAATATTATGATTTTATTCAAGGATTGTCTTAAAGCCAGTCGAATCTGTTATAAATGGCAATTTCATATTGGGTGTGTATGTGGTGTGCCTATTTGATTTTTGTATGAATCACCCTCTAGGGGACCTGGGAACTCTTTTGCTCGGTACCCGGGCAAAAACCCAATCAAATCTTTATAAAGGAATCCCACCAATTCAGTGGTCAGGTGGTTGGCTAACCCATGGGCCGGATGGGGTAGGCTGGATCGGAGGATTCTTCTACAAAATGGGTGTATTCTGCCCAACATGCAAAAATGAAGGCCACTTGAAAGAGGAATGCAAGATGAAACCAGCTTGCATAATCTGCCAAACATTCACACATCTGATAATAGCAAACTACCGATATAATGCCAGAAATAGGGCAGGCGCGCAACTATCAATACAGTGTCAACAGAGTAGCACCAATGGCTACTGTACCAACACCTTACAAACCATACTATGGCCAAGGGCAAGGCTAAGGAAGAGGGGGTGTTGGGCAGTCAGAATGTTGTTACTATCGAAAGCCTGGACACTGATAAAATAAATATCAGTCGTTCTAGAAGCATCGACAATAGCTATAAGAAAAAGTAGGCGGGACTGATGCACCAGCAATGTACATAAACATCATCGACATCAAAGAGCTGGAAAGTGGGAAGCCAACTGTGGCATCACCAGATCCCAAACGGAAAAAGAGAGGTTGGTTGTGTCAGAAAGAACCAGCCAGATAGAAGAAAAATAATGTGGATTGGGGAAAACAAAATCAAGTCAGAGAATTTGCAACAAAGGAGGTACAAGAAGCACAGAAGGAGAATTGGAAGCAAACCTTTCAATTTCCAAGAGGAGCAAAGGAAATCCCAGAGGAGGTAAAAGAACAAAAACTACAAGAAGATAATCCTCACAAGGTTTCAGCAGAAGAAGCAAAGTGAGAAGAAAATCCTTGCATGATGGCCAAAATGGTAGAACAAGGGAAATTGCAAAAGGAACAACAACAAGTTGGAGAACTAGAGGAAGAAGAAGAGCACATGCAGCAACGGTCTAGCAGAAGATAGTGTGCTCATGAAACAGGCATAGCCCGCACAAAAGCAACAGAACAGAATGGGAGTGGGCAAGCCTATAGAAAGAACTCAGGCTGCATTAAGAAGTGATCTGGAGGCGAAAACCTCAGGTGCTATAGAAAGAAGACAACATCAAGGAAAATAATTTCCTTCGCAAAACAGCAGGTCATAGGAGAAAGCAAGATAATGTGACATATGGGAGAATATGAAGTGGTTAAAACTCGACATATCCCTAGATCAACTTTTGTCCGTAGTGCCCAATTGCATGAAGAAATTGCTAAGCAATCTGTTTGGGTCCAAGGAAGAACACAACAACTTGTCTGGCTCCTCCAACAGAGTGAGTCAGAAGCAGACTATAAGTCAATCAAACCAACAAAAGCCACAATGATAAACAATGATGTACCCCAAATAATAGTAATGTTAAAGGGGAAGTAGATACATGGAGCAATACTGGATGGAGACTCAGGAGTAAATGTACTGTCAGAATCCATGGCAAAGGAACTCGGCCTCACAAACTATGACCATGCTCCTTTTGCTCTGTGAAGATGGCAGACTAGCGCAGAGTCCAGCCCCTAGGATTTGTCCAAGGGAACACATTCAGATCGCGGGATATGATTTCCCTATCATTTTTCTTGTTCTCCGCATGGAAAATCATGAATCATACCCAATGTTGCTGGAAAGACCATGTCTCAGACAAGGCAAGATCAAACAAGATTGGCACAAAGAATAAATCACAATCAAAAAAGGAAAAAATAAGGTGAAAATCTCCACAAATCCAAAGAGGGAAGTCAATCTAGCTGCCCTGGCACACCGTTGTATGCAGAAGGGATGAACATGCTAGAAGGTATTGAAGAAGATGAGGAGGAAAGGATCCTCAGGGAAAAACCCACATCTCATATCCCTATTCCAGCTAGACATAGAAAAAATTATGTCCAAATACTTAGCTGAAGTACTGAATGTCTAGCCAGCGGAAGAAACTACGCAACAACGGCAACAACTGACACAGAAGAAGTGTTAGAGGAGCAGACAAGAGAAGCAGGAACTTCAAAAAAAGAAGTAATAACTAACACAGAAGTAGTGTCAAAAGAGTAAACAAAAGAAGCTAAAGCCTCATGAAGCAAAAAAGAAGACCCATTAGCCAGAGGGAAAAAGGAATGGATGGAAGTAATGCACTGCAAGGATAGGGAGCAGCAACAATCCATCCATGTACAAGAAGAAGAGCTCATGGAGGTAGATGAGGGAACAGAGGAGCAACCACAGACGATAAAAATCAAAATTGAAAGAAGCAATGCATAAAAAACTCCAAGAATTGCTGTGCATTATATAGATGTCTTTGCCTAGAGCTACACAAATATGCTCGGCGCATCGACCCAAGCTTATATCAACACAAAATAAACCCGAAGGAGGATGTAGTGCCAATCAGACAACAACAGTACGAGATGAACCCCAACTATGCCAAGCAAGTCAAGGAGGAAATTGATAAAAACTGCTAGCAGTAGGATTCATCCAACCAATAGAAAAGCAACCTGGGTAAGCCCCACTGTGATCGTGCCAAAAAAGAATGGCAAACTTAGAGTCTACCTGGATTATAGGAAGATAAATGCAACAACAATACCATACCCGTTTCCTTTGTCATTCATCACAGATTCTATGCTAGATACAGTGGCTAGCCACAAAATGTATTCTTTCCTAGATGGATTCAGTGGATATAACCAGGTCAAAATGGCACTTAAAGACATGGAGAAGACCGCACTTATCACACGAAGTGGGGAGCATTTGCATCAAACGTCATGACCTTTGGACATTCCAATGCATGGTACAAGAAATTTTCTAAGATTACCTAATTGAATTCATGCGTGTGCTTGTGGATGACTTCAATGTCTTTGGGAAGTGTGGAGAACATCTTAACGAGCCACACTTCATTGGAGACAAAGCTAAAGCTGAATCCAATGAAGTGCGTGTTCGCCGGTGAGGGGTGGAACACTCTTGGGACACATAGTGTCCAAAGACGGGATTGCTGTGGATCTAGCCAAGGTCAAGATGATCACCAAGTTGAATGCACCGCAAAACTTGAAGGAGCTCAGCAAATTCCTGGGCCAAATCAAATAGCACAATCGATTCCTCAAGTACCTTGATGATGTGGCATATCCACTATACAGCCTAACAAAGAAGGGGGTGTAATTCCTCTGGACAGAAGAGCGCAAGGATGCCTTCCAAAATCTGAAAAGAATGCTTGCTAGTGCACCGATCATCCAACCACTAGAATGGGACAAGATGTTTGATGTTTTCGTGGATGCATCAGATAAGGCAATTGGCAATGTGCTAATGCAGTAGACAGAGTAAGGGTGGTACATGGCCATTCATTATGCCAGTTGAATGCTATCAAATGCCAATCAAAATTATAGCACCACTAAGAGGAAAGCCTTGGGGGCTGATTTATTTAGTCAATAAATTCCATCACTATCTGCTGGGAAATCATTTTGTGTTCCATGTTGATCACTAAGCCCTATTATATCTGGTGAATAAGCTAGATCTAATCAGGAAGCTAGCAAGGTGGATGCTCCTACTACAAGAATTTAAGTTCACCATCGTGCACGTCCGTGGCAACCAAAATGTAGTGGAAAACTTTCTCAATACAGAATAGACAAAGGAGAGCATCCCACAGAGGTGGCTCATCAATTTTTGGATGTAGACCTATTTACTATTCAGTCAACACCCATGCAAAGAAACTAGTACTTTGACATGCCGCACTTCATCATAGAAGGCACATTGCCCGCCACCACTGACATGAGCAGAGATCAGTGGAAGAAATTGGATCTCCGAAGAAAGCACTACCTTGAGATTGTAGGAGCACTATACAAACAAGAAATTGACCAGGTGGTTTGCATATGTGTGTGCCAGATCATGAACAGATAGCTGTCCTCATGGAAGCACATCAAGGAGTGTCTGGAGGACACTACTCTAGAGAAACAATGGGCAGAGAAGTCTTGCACGTGAAAGGCGGTGCCGGTCACACCAGAAAACATCGTCAAGGCATTCAATCTCCCTATGGGAAGGCATCACCCTTGTTGACTCCTATGATGTGGATATTGAGGAGGAGCTATCAAAAGTCAAGAAATACTATGTTGCCACATGATGTGATCTAGATAGGCAAAGACAATTTAGATTTTACTTAGACATGATCTGTTTTCTTGCCAAAAAACACCATCTACAGAACCAACTGTTGGGGTTCATCAACACAAACACAAATACAACAAGCAGACACAATTTCTCCACAAGAGACATGTAGATTAGGCAAAAACAAAAATTCAGACACAGCAAAAACTTAATGCGCAGACAGAAATTCGGCAGAGCAAGGTCACACAAGAGATAAAACACCCAGAAATCTGCTTCATTCTCCTTCCATATTACATTACTTCCCCTTCTTTTCTACCTTGCTCAGCAACCTGAACATCCTTGTCTGTTTTACTGCTACATCCACACTTTGTAATGAAATTGGTTCCTTGAACTGCTCAACCTATATCTGCTCTGCACCATGCATCTCTACATCAGGCACTTGGTCTGCAACTATCTCAACTGATTCTGCCAGCAAATCTGCAACTTGTGTCTTGAAACTCTGGTTCTTCTCCAGGTCCTGCACTTTCTGCATCCAAAATTTCTTTTCCTTCTTCAATTGAGCAATTTCTTCCACTAATATTGCTTCATGTTCTGTAATAAAACTTGTCTTCAACACATCATAAGGATACTTTAACACAAAAGACAGTCTTTCTTGAATTATCCTCCACATATCCTGCATATTGGAAGTTAACTGCTGCTTCAACACTGTCACATCACCTTATGCCATCAGAACTCCATTAATTTTAAAAACTCCGAGCCAGTAAAGTCCGACTAAGTAACTTCCAACACATCACAATTCAGTCAAACAAACCCTGACAAATGCTTCAGCAAATTTCAAGCTCTGCAACAACTGATCAAAACACCCTGTGCCAACAATTAAGCTTCTTGCCATCATCTCAACACCTATGTTCTGCCTTAAGAACATCCATCTCTGTGCTGTGTTAACTTCTGGTGAGTTGGATCTGACTTCCTCAACATGCACCAAAGCTGAAACTGGCCAATCAAGATGTGGTGGTTTCCCTTGAAACTTCTTCAGCCTAAAACCATTGATTGGCTTCTCTACCCTTGTTCCAAAGACATCTGCCACAATAAAGGTTCCTTGATCCAAATCCTCCACAATCTGATAAGGTCCTTTATATCTAAGTGTCAACTTCCCTGGATGAGGTTCCAATCTAGAGTTGTACACCATCACCCAGTCACCAACTTGAAACACTTTAAATTTGACATTCATACTCACCCATGCATGTCGTCTCTTCTGGATCACCTCAGTGATATATGAACTGACCAACCTGTCTTCTTCCAACTGCATCCGATATTTACTCCTGTGCTGAACTGACAATTTAGGAGACATCTTCTCAGCTATGATTCTAAGACTTGGCACCACAAACTCCATAGGCACCACAGCTTCTAATCCATACACCAATCTAAATGGTGTCATCCCTGTTGTTACCTTAAAGGCTGTTCTAAAAGACCATAATGCTGAGTCCAATTTGTCATCCCAATCCTTATGATTGTCTACCACTATCTTCTTCAAAATTCTAACCAATGTTTTGTTAGTACTTTCAGCCTGCCCATTAGCCTGAGGATGGTAAACTGTAGACTTTTTGTGCATAATCATATGGGTTTTAGTTAATTCATCTATCATCTCATTTAAGAAGTGAGATCCCCTATCACCCACAAGCTCCATAGGACACCCAAACCTGGTCATTATGTTGTGATACAAGAACCTTGCAACACTTGAAGCTTTATTATCCTTCAAAGCTACAACTTCTACCCATTTAGTACAATAGTCTATTGCAACCAAAATATACCTGCATCCTTTCCTTGTTGTAGGCTTAACAGGTCCCACAAAATCCATCCCCCACTTCTGGAAAGGCTCTAGTGGCAGAATAGGATGATCTGACATTCTATCCTTATTATCTGGCTGACCAGTCTTTTGACATATGACACACCTCTTAGCATACTCATGTGCATCCTTCAAAACTGTGGGCCACCACAATCCAGGCTAGAGAATTTTTTTTCCTATTATATCTCCTGAGAAATGTCCACCTGCTGTACCAGAATGTGCTTCTTGAATAATAGCATTCTGTTCAAAATCTGGAACACACCTTCTAATGACTTGATCAATGCCCTTCCTATATAATGCCCCTGCAATTACCAAAAAAGGTCTACTCTTCAAAGCAAACTTCCTCCTCTGATCTGCAATAAACTCACCTGGAATAATGCCTTCAGTCAGAAATGTCAATAATTGGTCATACCAAGAATCCGACACAGCAACCTGAACTTCAAATAATGAAGCATCTGGTAAATCATCATTCACTCCCACTGGTTCTTCACCTATCTCTAACCTACTCAAGTAATCAGCAATGGCATGTTCTTTTCCTGGAGTATGAAGAATAACAAATCAAACTCCTATAATAACAACATCCACCTAGCCAACCTTCCTGTTAGCAATGGCTAGGCTTGATTAGGTACAACAAAGCTTGGTGGTCAACATGGAAAATTACCCTATTTCCCAACAAATAGTGCCTAAATTTGTTCAAAGCATATACCATGCCCAATGCTTCTCTTTCAGTGACAGCATAATTCCTCTCAGTTGATGTGAGTACTGTGCTTG
Source organism: Cibotium barometz (assembly GCF_041138505.1). Classification (NCBI taxonomy): domain Eukaryota; kingdom Viridiplantae; phylum Streptophyta; class Polypodiopsida; order Cyatheales; family Cibotiaceae; genus Cibotium; species Cibotium barometz. Next base: position 21,216,323 of record NC_141048.1, read on the forward strand.
CATAATACACTGGCCTAAACCAACCTCTGACTTTTTCCTGCATCAACACTGCTGAGATACCTTGAATGCCACTTAATTTAACCCACATATCTCATCAACTCTTTAACATTGACTGGAGCCTTTGCAGATTGGATGGCTTCACAATCTTCTTTACATCAATGGCCATCCCTTCACTTGAAACCACATGACCAAGTAGTACCCCACTTCTAGCAGCTATGACACTCTTGTAAGGATTCAATGCCATTCTAAACTGTCTACATTTCTCCAAACATAACTTGATGCAGCAAATGCAAGTCTTTCTTGCCAAAAACCGAAAAATCATCCACAAAAACCCTCATAAAATCTTGCAAATATGGCTCAAATACCTTATGTGCCATAAAATTTAATGATGGTGGTCCATTCTTCAAGCCAAAACTCATTACTGTATACACAAATGCACCCCACTCAGTAATGAAGGCTGTTTTGTATTGATCCTCCTCAGCAACTTTAATCTGATTATACCAGAAAACCCATCCAGAAAGCTATACATTTCATGACCTGCAACTGCATCCAAAATTGCATCACAAAATGGCATTGGAAAAGGATCAGTTAATAGTTGCTGCATTAAGCTTTCTATAGTCCACACATACTCTCAGCTTCCCATTCTTCTTAGATACCACTATAATTGGAGACAACCATGACACCTCATTCACTGGCTTGATGAAGCCTACTGCCACCAAAACAACAACTTATCTATCTCCTCCTTAACCTGCTTTGCAAAACTAGGGTTCATTTTGTACCTTCGCTACGCAATTGGAACTGCATATCTTTCTTCAAGTTAATATGATGTTTATGTAATGCAAGGTCTATACCTTTCACACCTGAGAATACTCCCATCCATGTATTCAACAACTATAAAAAAACTCTCTTTCAGCATGGACACTCACCTTTACCAGTTTTGGGTTAGCCTCTGTACCCAAATTAATCTCTTTTAATTCATCCTCCTTAACCCTACTAGAAGTGCCAAACTTCTTGTCATAGATTCTTTCAACCACTCCTCCTGCTCAATCTGTTCCTTGGTAGAAGATTCTGCTGTGTTCCAGCAGCAGCAGCTGCCTGAATTCTGTTCCCTGATGAATCTCTTGCCAGGTACTACATCTGACCTTTCCTGAACCTGTTCTTCATCCGGCTGTAATATATGTTCCACATCCACCTCAAACACTGGAACAACTGTTGGCAGAAACTCCTCTTCCTCATCATCTTCAACTTCTTCTGCCAAATTGATAGTTTGTGCAAACAATGGTTTCTCCTTGAGTGGAATATTCTTCCTCCTTTGCATAGATATAGTCACTTTCTTCTTCCCTTTTCTCATAACAACCACATTCTCTCCCCAATCTTGTCTGACTTTGGCCATTCTGAGCCAAGGTCTTCCCAACAGCATTTCATAAGAGGACACTGAATCTGACATTTGAATGACCACAAAATTGACCAAGAAGGTCATACTTGTAATTCCAATATGTTGCTGCTTTAGAATTCCTAACGGTTGTACTCTTGTTTAATCTGCCATCTTCACCTAAAAAGGTGCTGGGGCCAACTTTCCCAAGCCCATTTGTGTATAAACAACTTCAGATAAAATGTTTACTCCGGATCTGTAAGATTCCTCCCCAGCCTCTCAAGATGTCTAGCATCTTCCCCTGTAATCAATCCCCTCTTCAGAAATATAAAAGATCTTGTCTCTGCCTATTTTGACATAGAGAGAGAAAATATTCTAGAGAGAGAATATTCAGATTTTGAATATTTTTAGATAGAAAAATTTCTCATATTATTAAAATGAATTCCCCTGAAATAGAAATTCAAAAAGAACTTTCCAATGTGCAATTGGAATTTATTGGAAATGGGTATAAAGGACCTTAGCCTCAGGGTCTAGATTTTCAGAAATTTTTGGATTATGGTCCAATTAAGGTTCTTTTGGACCAATAGGATCAATCCATGTGTGGGGAGGAGATAAATCCAATTTATAAAAGAAGATACCCAAAAAATGAGTAAATGCTCACATAAGATGAAGAGTTGACTATATACAAGGTTTATTAGTAAGAAACTATGAGTAATATCAAAAATATGAGATATTTTGGGTATAATGATTCCATTTTGACACATATGTAAGGAAGGGGAGTCCCTTAAAGGAGGTGCATACTTCACATGCTTGAATGAGTTTTAAACTCAAAAATATTGTGATATTTTTATCTCTCCTCTCTCTTGAACCAAACCAAATCAAAATGGAACCAAACCGAATCAAAAAGGAACCAAACTAGGTCCAAATCTAGTCCAAATTCAACCAAACTGAAATCTAGAAAATTCTAGAAATCAGTTAGCTTTGGTTAGAGCTTCCCTCTCCTATAAATAGAACATGAATCCTTTGAAAAAAATAAGAGAATTTTACTATACTAGAGTTATGCTGAAATAATGCTAATTTTTACTATTCTCTAAAATTCTCTCCAAATTGGAGAAATTGGAGCTTCCCTCTTTCTTCAATCCCCATTGGTGGCTCCATCAACATACTAAACCAATTGATTGGTTGGGAGCCTCTACCGTGAACAAAGAATCAAGCAATTTGTAAGGTAAATGGTGAATTTTGATTCTTTTCTATAATTTCTCAATGCTTCTCTCTTCTCAACCCCTCTCAAGCTTGAGAAGCTTAATTGGAATGGTTTTTGAATGCTATTGAAGTTAATTGATGAATGGTAGTGAAGAATTACATAATTTGATGAATGCTATTGAAGTTAATTGATTAATGATAGTAAAGAATTACATAAATTTCCATTTATGCTTAATTCTAATGGTTTTTATGTAATTTCTCTCTCTCACTCAAGAAATGGTCATACTCATGACTCATTCTCAATCCAAATGAAGCTTTTCATAAAGCTTTTTCTTAATCCAAGATTAATCTATGCTTGAGGCCAAATTAATGCCTTTTTTCTATGCTTTTAGTTTATGTATTTCATGAATATTGATGATTCAATCCATTATTGGGTTAATGATCCAATTAGGGATCATTCTAATCATTTCCTTAATGATAAGCTTTATCCTTCAAAATAAATTGAGATTTATCAGTCATAGTAACGGAGCTATGGCAAAATTTTTATAAAAACTACACATAAAATAATTTCATTCAAAGCATGAAAAGACGACTTCCTACCATATTCTAGGAATTATCATCCTAGATTAATTGAAATAATTTTTTTGTAATCATGGAGAAATTGATTTTTATGTTATGCATAATTGATGATTATTTTATTGTAAAAGTGTTACTTTTATCATATTTGGATTTCATGCATAGAGGTATGCATAAAAGATTATTATATTAATGTAAAAGTGTTACTTTTATCATATTTGGATTTCATGCATAGAGGTATGCATAAAAGTTGATTATTTTATTATAAAAGTGTTACTTTTATCATATTTGGATTTCATGCATAGAGGTATGCATAAAAGATTATTATTTTAATATAAAAGTGTTACTTTTATCATAATTGAATTTCATGCATAGAGGTATACATAAAAGTTGATTATTTTATTATAAAAGTGTTACTTTTGTCACAATTGAATTTCATGCATAGAGGTATGCATAAAAGTTGATTATTTTATTATAAAAGTGTTACTTTTATCACATTTGAATTTCATGCATAGAGGTATGCATAAAAGTTGATTATTTTATTATAAAAGTGTTACTTTTATCATATTTGAATTTCATGCATAGAGGTACGCATAAAAGATGATTATTTTATTATAAAAGTGTTACTTTTATCATATTTGAATTTCATGCATAGAGGTACGCATAAAAGTTGATTATTTTATTATAAAAGTGTTACTTTTATCATATTTGAATTTCATGCATAGAGGTACGCATAAAAGTTGATTATTTTATTATAAAAGTGTTACTTTTATCATATTTGAATTTCATGCATAGAGGTACGCATAAAAGATGATTATTTTATTATAAAAGTGTTACTTTTATCATAATTGAATTTCATGCATAGAGGTACGCATAAAAGTTGATTATTTTATTATAAAAGTGTTACTTTTGTCACAATTGAATTTCATGCATAGAAGTATGCATAAAAGTTGATTATTTTATTATAAAAGTGTTACTTTTATCATATTTGGATTTCATGCATAGAGGTATGCATAAAAGATATTCTTTTTATACTAAAGTGTGATTTTCATCATAAATGGATTTTATGCATAACTTAGATGCATAAGAGAAATTCTTTTATTCTAAAAGTGTATTCCTACCAAATTGAATTTATGCATAAGAAGATGCATAAAAGATTGATTTTTAATTCAAAAGTGTCATTCTCATCTAAATTGAATTTATGCATAGAAAGATGCATAAAAGATTGATTTTTAATTCAAAAGTGTCATTCTTATCTAAATTGAATTTATGCATAGGAAGATGCATAAAAGATTGATTTTTAATTCAAAAGTGTCATTCTCATCTAAATTGAATTTATGCATAGGAAGATGCATAAAAGATTGAATTTTAATTCAAAAGTGTCATTTTTGTTTAAAATGAATTTATGCATAGGAAGATGCATAAAAGATTGATTTTTACTTCGAAAGTAATAATCTCCTTAAATGAAATTTATGCATAAATAAATGTGTAAAGAAATCTTATATCAAATATAAGAATTCTCTTGTATTCTATAAATAGATATGAGATGTGATAGGATGTGATAAGAGGTGTATAAGATGTGATAAGAGGTGATAAGATGCTTATGAAATAAGTTAGGAGATGATAAGATGAATTAAGATGTGATAAGATGTGTATGGGATGAGGTAAGAAGTGTATGTGATAGGATAAGATGTATATGGGTTGTGATAGGGCAAGAATGGATGTGATGTAAAAGATTAGATGTGAAGGCATATGGGGTTATATGAATGGGAATGTGAAAATGGATGTATGTATGTGGATGTGTGAATGTGGAGATGGGAGTGTGGATGTATGAATGTGAAAATGGATGTATGCATGAAGATGTATATGCATAGATGTGAACGTGGATGTAGATGTGGATGTATAGATGTGAATGGAAATGTGGATGTGGATGTATGTATGTATGTGGATGTATAGATGTGAATGGGAATGTGGATGTGGATGTATGTATGTATGTGGATGTGGATGTATGAATGAGGACGTAATAATGGATGTATGCATGTAGATGTGGATATATGGATGTGAATGTGAATGTGGATGTGGATGTGGATCTATGGATGTAGATACGGATGTGGATGTATGAATGTGAATGGGATTGGATGTATGATGTGGATGTATGAACACGGATATGTATGTAGAATAATGAATGTGAATGTGTATGTGAAATAATGTCGTCTCGATATGGGTAAATGGATGAGAATGAGTATACATTGAATGGAATGTGGAATAAGTAATATGGACTGAGGAGGGATAATGTGGTAAGATGAGAGTTCGATATAGAAACTGTATTTTGTGACTGTTTGTAAATGACTGTTTTATGTCAAGAATGCTAGGGAAGCATTTTGACCGTCTTGTGGATTAAGGTCATGAGACCTAACTGATAAAGTTGCAACTGCTGACGGGGAGGACATCTCGCGTAGCAAGGTCGACCGAGGTCTTGACCAGTCTCGGTTCGATTTAAATGGTGAGCTTCCGGTACGGTGGATGAGGGACCAAGGAAGCGGCCTATGAGTGAAGCGCTAGGTCACCTGCGAAGGATCCTAGAGGGTGCTGACCATACGGTGCTCGGGCTCTGGGTCGCCGAAGATACCCACACGTGCATCGTGGAAGATATTGGAACAAGGAATAAGAGTTGTTTTCTGAAACCGGGCATGGATCTGGTTGATTGACCTTGCTGGTCCTCAACGGATGAATCCATGACTCTTTTATATGGATCTGTGGGTTGATCTTGCTGATCTTCCACGGAGATTCCATTCTGTTATATGAATATATTGCCGGTTACTATGAGCTAGGAACCATGCGGCCCCTGAGTGAACAGGTGGTGAGCATTCTGGTTGTCAATGATGCCATAAGTATACCCATGAATGAATGACTGGAAATAAGGATTCAACTAGAGACCTTGAGGATTGTCATCAGTTGACATAATGGTTTCATTAAAGGATTGTTTTAAAGTTAGCTGATGCTGAGAAAAAGGCAATTTCATATTGGGTGTGTAAGTGGTGTGACTAGTTTTATGTTTGCATGAACTTCCGGCTAGGGGGCCTTGGAACTCTTTTCCTTGGTACCCGGGACAAAACCTAACCAAATTCCTAGTTGGATCGCATCACTACAGTGGTTGGGCGGTTGGCTAACCCATGGGACTGGATGGGGTTAGGCTGGACTGATGGATCCATAAACCGAGACTCAATTTCTGTTATTACGATAGATGAAGTAAATCCTAGATAGTAATTGTTCTATGGATAGGAATCAACGGCTCTGCCCTTTTGATGGGGAAAAAAGCGTTGATCCCAATGTTCCTTCCTTGATCTGATTGAGTATCTTTATAAGTACAGTCGGATCAGTTGGATCAGTAATGGTCGTGACTACGTTAGAGTAAAAAGTTATCCTGGTGGAATCGCTCGTGCTTTTCGGATAAGGGAAGTTTTTTCGGGTTCGGTTTTTGGAAAAATCAACGGATTAGTCTCTTGTCCGGATATCCGTGGGTGAGGCCCCGAGTGTGGGACCCTGGCCCGCGCAAGATGAGCTACTTCCACTGCTAGTACCCCGAATCCGTTGCGCAGTGGGAACAGGGATCTCACAAGATCCTCCATCCAACAATACATCTTCAAAAATCCTTCCCTCAAACTGAACTTTGATTACAGGCACAACAAAATCAACATCTGCTGGATCAATGTTGTTTACTACTGGGGGACCCTATTTGATGAACCAATAATTGATCATCCTGATCCTGAAGTTTCCTCAACAACTTCTGCTTAAAATCTGGCACCAAGCATAATAACTGATCCAATGACAATTGTAAGGGAGAGTTGATGAGTACCTCAAACCAATCTTTGTCCTGATTCACCTCAAGTTTAATGTTGTCCTTTTGTTGCTGCTGTTGGTCGGACTGACTTTGTGACTCCGATGCAGGCACAGCCTGCTTCCTCTGCTCCTTCTGAATCTGCTTCTGTACCTGATCCCTAATTCCTTTTTTCTCCTTCCAATCTATTGGTCCCTTTGCTTTGGATCTAGTGATAGCCATGACTTTAACATCATCAACTTGCATGCATTCATTACAATCACAAACCCACTCTTCCTTATCTTCTTGCTTGTGCTACTCCTGAGTTGGTTGACTAATACCATCATACTCCTTCTGATCTGAGAGATCAACCAAAAGTACATTAGCTTGAGCTGGTTGCTCATTTTGTTTGCTATTGCTGTTGTTGTTGTTGCTGTCCTCCTTGCTGGTTACCTTGATTATACCTTAGCACAGGCATTCCCCATTCTTTTCTATGCCTAACCCACAATGCACAATTCAGGCCTACCCAATGATCTGGTGCACCACAGTACACACAAGGCATAGCACCTCGTGGTCCTCTATCATTATTCTCCTGCTCCCTCCATGGTGGTCTTGGAGGTCTAGGCCTCTGAAATGGTGGTCTGCCCCTAAATGGAGGTGCTTGATTTACTCCTACATCAACTCTACCTCTTCCTGCATTAGGTGTAGGCTGTCCTCTGCTTTTAGGATTGTACCAACAACTGAGCTGTGCTGTGACCATCCCTTTCACAAATGTGACAATACTGCTTCTCCTTTGGTGCTACCACAGTATACCCAAACTTTTTCAACTTACTTACCAAGTCCACCTCTTTGGGATGCTTATCCTTCTGTTTTTTCTTCTTACTTCTCTCCTTTCTTTTTCTTTTGTCCTCCTCTTCATCACTTTGTGATGATGTATCTGAATCCTCCTCCTTGTCTGAATCGGATGTTGCATCTGACCCTTCTTCGGAATCAAAACTGTTATCTCTACTACTCTTTGCTTTTGTCATACCCAGCCTCTTTTCAACTCTTGCTGCAACAGCAACTAGATCATTGATTCCTCCAGCAATGTCAATGCTTGCCACAACATTCTTCAAGCTACGCCTTAATCCTTTCAAGAAATATCCTGCCAACATCTCATTAGTGGGTCTTTCATTGCCCTGCAATCTTTCAACCTGAATTTTTGAGCATAGTCTTCCACCAACATATTCTTCTGCCTAATTTCCCTGAGTTTTCTTAGAACATCGGTTGGAGTCTTTTCCTTCCTGAACCTCTGCAAAAATGCTGTCTTCAAAGCATTATAATTGACAAAATGTGGTATACCATACTGGCTAAACCAGCTCATGGCTTTACCTTCTAATGTGGCTGCAAATTGCTGAAGTTTAATTGGATCATTGTATAAAGCCGAATAACCGCTTGCTTGCCATCTAGTTTCAAACTAGGCTACATGGCAATGTGCATCTTCCTTGGACCCTTCTCTGAATTTAGCGGCTTTGACCGTGGGGTTGAGAGGTGGTTGAGCCATGAGGTTCGGCTGTGGTGGTCTCCTAGGTCTTTGCTTGTAGTGGGTCAAACTGGAGACTTCTTCGTACTCTTGCAGATCTTCCTGCCAAGAGTAAAGCCCCTAACAATTGCCTCACTTGCCTTCCCCCTGCTGCTCTAGAATTCTCCCCCCGTTGCTCTACTGCTCGATTTTCAGCAGAGAGTGGACTCTCCTGACCATCTTGTGCATCTTGATCGTAATGAAATGGATCAATATTGCCTGCCTGGGCCTGTGCCCTTGTATAATAAACTCTGCCTACTCTTCTCTCCCTCTCTGACATGCATCCTCTCTGGCATTCATCGCCTTTGTCCAAACAAGACAAACCCAGCGGGATCTCCAATTGTGTTGGGGTTCATCAACACAAACACAAATACAACAAGCAAACACAATTTCTCCACAACAAACATGTAGATTAGGCGAAAATAGAAATTCAGACATAGCAGAAACTTAATGCGCAGACAGAAATTCGATAGAGCAAGGTCACACGAGATAAAACACCCAAAAATCTGCTTCATTCTCCTTCCATATTACATTACTTCCCCTTCTTTTCTACCTTGCCCAAAAACGTTACTCTTTCCCCCAAAACGTTATTCTTGAATAACCGTTATATATCTTAACTTCCAAGATCCCAAGAAATTCATCATACATTCCTACCACCTTATAATTCTGACTTAGCACATATCCGACTTACTAAATATCCGACTAAGCAACATTCAACCTAAGAGAACTATGCCTTCAACACCAACTACAGACTGTTGGCTAGCAGGAGCAGAACATGGCCACAAGGTGAACTGGTCAGTAGTTGGTGGCTAAAAACATACAACAGCAAGCTCAAAAGCTACGGCTATCTGGAGGTCACACAAAGATGGCGGGACCTTTAAAAGCATTGGTAGAGCTTGGTGAGTTGGAGAAGGAAAGCTCCGCTACAAACCAAGAAAGTGTGCAAAAGTAGAAGAAAGAAGAAGCAGTGAAAAAGAGACTAGAGCAAGAGTCTCAAAACAAAAGCTAGAAGAAGAAGCAATGAGGAAGAGACTAGAGAAGGAGTCTCAAAGGGAGAGGCTGGAAGAAGAAGCAGCCAGAAAGAGACAAGTGGAGGAAGCTAACAAGCAAAAGCTGGCTAAAGAGGTAGAACAAAAATGCCTTACAAAACTAAATCTACAACCAAGGACAGAGCAGATGCTACCCACCACAGAAGCTACAAAAACAACATAAGAAGAAACCTCCAAAGCAGATTCCCTCAAGAGGAAGTTTGTAATGGTCTTAGTACATTACCACTCTCAAACCAAAGAAGTAAAAGGAGCAACAAAGGCAGCAATTTGAGAACATAGGCAAGAAGCTCATGAAGAGTGGGCTGTCCCCAAGTAGTGAGAAAGAGGCAAAAGAAGTGGCACAAGGGGGAAGCCACAAAACATCAACCACGTTGGGTGATAGACTGAGTAGAATGAGGTAAACGATTGACTGAGCGGCACAAAGCATTCTCACAACATTGAAAAACATTGCAAATTATGTCATGGACGAGCTAGAGAATGAAGAAATACTTGCAAAGATAGATCAAGTAGAAGCACAGGTGCAACTGCTAGCCACCCAAGTCCCAACAACAAAATCAACAAGTAGTCGTGCAGGACTCGCTCCGGCAAGCAACAAGACACCATCACAAGACTTCAAGATGAAGCAACAAGTCTGAGGAGGAAGGGAGATGAGTTAGATATGGTGGTTTAGCTGAACTCCGGACAACCAATTTGGATATCCGAAGCAAGCTTCAACAAGCAAAGTAGGCAGCTCATGTAGCCGACAAAAAAAGCAACCCGCATTGTGGACCATGCCACTCAAATGATCTGAAATGTGGAGCTAGCAGCAAGAAAAGACCACAAGGAGCTTCTCCTTGTGAAAGGGAAGCGACAAATACAAGAATCCCTGGAGGCTGAAGAAGAGCTCCCTATAGTCCAGATGCCTGTGTGGAGCTCATGGAGCAGTGGAAAGGGGATTGATAGCATCACAAAAAGAATATTGGGAGGACAATCTACAACTACTGAAAGAATACATGATATTGCCAACTCCCACATGCCATCTCCTACTACCACCAATCCCAGCACACAAGACCAAGACGGAGCTGGAGGCGGAACTAGAGGGTCATCCTCTACCTAACGAATGCATGGAGGGTCATCCTCTACACAACCACAAGGAACCACAGCTATAGCAACCACCACCACCACCACCTCCACAACCACCACCACCACCACCACCTCCATAGCCACAAGGAACCACAACTATAGCAACCACCACCACCTCTAAAGGGAACACCCAGTCAGATCAGCATCGGGTAAAAGAGCTCCGGAGTAGAATACACAGACTAACAAAGTAATTGGAGGGAAAAAGGAACTGGAGATCCGATTGGACCTGCTTCAGAAACAAGCGTCAGCCCCACAAGTACTATAGGAGAGAGCTCCACATGTTACCAGCTACTCTCATGGACTAGCAGAAATAGATTGAAGCACTCAAAAAATAGTTGGAACACGAACAATAGAAAACAAAGCTGGCACTCGCCAAGGACAAAGAATCGATATAGCCAAAGAACACAACAAAGGTCATCGTCGTTTGGGAGGCAGTCTGCATGCCATCCATTAGACGACACCGGCTCAGCTAAAAGAACAAATAATCATCATGGAGAAGCATATGTCTGTGCAAAAGGATGAAAATACAGCCAGACAAATTGCCCTGGCTAAAGTCGAAGAAGAGTACAAGAAGGCAAACAAGGCACTGGGCGAGGCATATGGCCAAACTCATTCAACTTGAAGAGCAAGTGGAGAAAAAGACGTCTCCCGAAACAAGGTCCAAAAAGAAGATTGACACAACAGTAAACAAGCACTAGGAGACCATCACGGCTAAAAAATCATAACAGCGCAAAATCCAAGGTGACCTCCCCTACAAAAAACTTAACAGAAGTTGAAAGTTTCCCAGGAAGAAGCTAGCAAACCACAAGAAAAACAAGAGGAGCTAACAAAGGCAATAAAGAAGAAACTGGTGGACCTACATACAAAAATCCAAATAAAGGACACCAGGCTGGAGAAAGCTTCCTAAATGGCACTGGAGCTGCAAAAGCTCTAAACACAACTCATGAAGGAACAAAGAAAACACCGAAAGCTACATGAGGAGCTGCTGACAACCAAGCAATAGTTGAGATAAACAACCCAAATAGATACCACAAACAATTAAGTAAACATCCTCCGGGGTAGCCAGCTGGTTAATCTTCAAGAGAGGTGCATTGGCGAGAGAAGGAACATGCAACAGAATAGCTAAAGGCTAGAGCCCAGAACTTGGAATGTGCCACCTACTCGCTTGTAAAATTCAAACAGCAGTATGAAGATGAAGATTGGGACCTACCTATCAACCCCTACAAGCTGGGCGAATTCCTACAAGTACAAACCAGAGGAACGATCAACATCCCAAGCCCCCAGCCCCCAGTGTTGAGATTCAAGCTCGATGTCAGTTTGTGCCAGCTGCACTATGTGCTAGCATGTTAGGTAGGAATATGTGTGAGACATAAATGACCGCGTCCAGCTGGTCATAGTGTGTGGACATTAGCTAGGGTTAGCTGTGTGTGGACACAACACATAGTGTGTGTTGTGTATTATGGATTATGGCTTTATGCATTGTGTGAGAAGGGAGATGGCTTCCCTCTATGGTTAGGGTTTGTAATATACATTAGGGTTTGCTCTTGTGTGTTTGTCTCCTCTCCCTCTACCTGTTTTTCATCATGGTATCAGAGCCTGGTGCTCTCTATTAGGGTTTATGAGTGAGTGATAGAAGAGGGAGAAGAAGCTGTAAAGCTTGCCATTGATGCTGTGAAGCTTGGAGCACACCGATTTCTATCAAATCTAAGAGCTTGACCTACCGGGTAAGGACTACTAAACACCCTTGAGCAGATTGCAGGTGATTCAAGCACAAACAAGGCAAATCAGGGTTGCCCAAAGCAAAAGAAAATTCTGGTTTTTTGCAAGCTTTCCATTGGAGCTTGAAAGTAGTGATGTATTGTGAAAATAAATGCAATCTGGCAAATAAACATGTATGTGACAAGGATTAATGTATTGGCAACTCATGTGCGAGCCCTACATTGAATTTGGAGCCAAGTTGATGCATTTATGTGAGAGGAAGGTTTGAAGCCTTCACAAAAACATAGAAGTGATGCTCATTGTGGATGAAATTAACGTCGATTTTTTGCAAAAATCACTCAATTGATGGATAGTGTACATGCCTAAGAGTGTTGGGAACTCACCTATGCTCTCAATAGCCACTATAATCATCTCAAATCACCTCAGGAGCAGGCGGCGCAGGCAAATATGCAGAAACAGACTAGTTTTCTCATATTTTTTATAAGTGGAGGCCAAATTCTACTGGTGTGATTGATTAAACCCAAAACTTTCTTAGAAATTTTGTGATACACATACTTGAGGAGGTTGCTATATGATTGGTTGAAGCAATTATGCCCCATGGAGCTGGAAATGAGCTGATTAAACAGGATGTCTACTGTGATTAGTGAAACAGAGGGTGATAATTACTCTCTCATCTTAAACAATTGGTCTAATTCCTTTTACATGGAGTTAGTAGACATCAATGCTAAGCTAATGAATGCCTGGTCTCTCAATTTGGACAAGAATCAAAGGAATTAGAGCAATTTTACTACTGGTCTTTTCTGGTTTTATTGGTTTTTCTCGAAACAGAGAAGGGGATTTGACAAATTTGGTATGTACGCACCTTGGTTGGTGTTGATATGCAACATTGAGCTTGTTTAGGTTCAATGCAAGTTATCCACACTTGATTGAACCACTACATTGCAATTTGAAGCCTTGGAAAGCACGCCAAATCATGGTACCTTGGACTGCGTATGCCAGTTCATTTTGGATGCAATCAGTTTTGGATGCAATCAATTTGATTTTCTACATCAAAAGTGAAGTTTGTTGAGTACTTTGGAGTATCTAGAACACTTATTAGAGTGTGGTTGAGCTGAGGAAGGCTCGTTTACAGATTTGGACGTGTTCAAAAGGTGCATTTGCACATTGAGCAAATATGTTAGACAACCCAGTACAAATTGTGGGTGAAAATTTGGATAGGAAGAACTTCCAGGCATAGAGGTACAGGATTAAAAGTTTTCTGAAGGGAAAAGGTTATTGAAACCTTGTTACAAGTGCGGAGCCAGAGCCGGAACTACCCCGACAACCTACATAGCAATAGGTTGTAGCTCATAAGCAATGGTCAGAAGGAGCATACAAAGTTTTGCATTACCTGTCGGATGCTATACTCATACATATACATGATGCTGAGAATCCCAAGAATTAGGGGAAGGTTGAGGTCTATAGGGGCCCTTTAAGCTGCCATATTATGATTTTAATGACTTTTTGTTAAAACGTTAAGTTTCTTTGACTTTAGATACCTTCTTGTTCTTCAAACGGCTAGAAGTTTGAATTTCAAAGTTTTCCGCCAAAATTGAATTTGAAATCGAGCGAGCAAAACTATATCATGTGACATATCTATGGAAAGAGCTCGACGAGTAGATTCTGGATCTATAATCTTCGACAAATTTTGAGCTCATATGTAGAAGTTATGGACGTCCGAAATTTCAAAAACTTCCCCCCACTTTTTGGAAATGAAAAGTACAAAAAGGCATCTTCTAAAGAATCTTTTGACCACCTTTAATCACCCAACATTTTTGTATACATGGCATCACACGATTGGCTCTTTTCCTTAATAACCTTTTAATCACATGGCATCTTAAAGGGCCCCTATAGACCTCAACCTTCCCCTAATGGATTCATGGGATACATTGGTAAAGCTATTTGATACAGACACTAGTGCTCGTAAGTCTCAGTTTTGAGACAACAGATTCATAACGTGAAACGGAAATGAAGGAGCATCCATGATTATGTACAAGAAATCAAGAAGTATGCAGATGCATTGGCAACAATCAATGCTCCTATGCCTGATGATGATTTGGTAGACATTACCTTGCGTGGTCTTGGCAAGGAGTATAAGTCTTTTGATACATTACCTTGCGTGGTCTTGGCAAGGACAAGGAGTATAAATCTTTTGATACATCTATCTCGATTCGGAGTACAGGTTTACCAGATTTTGATGAGTTGGTTTCACTCATGCTTGTTGAGGAAATCAAACTCAGTGACTCCTTTCATGATGCATCTACTAGCCATGATGATAATGGCAGACATCAGGCTTTCTATTCACAAAGGGGATTTAGAGGCAGGGGGAGATTTGCATCACGTGTCCATGGTAATGGTCGTGGATGGTAGGACAGGTCACCACAACAGAATTTTTAGCCTACATATGGTGCTAGAGGTGGTCGTGTATATACACCTCAGAGAGGCAGAGGTCAACGGTGTATATACTTAATAAGACACCCACAGCTGCCATACATAGAAGTACGCTAGAGATGCGGCTTACAGGTTCTAAGCCAGACATTGGACACTTCAAAGTGTTTGGTTGCATAGCTTAGGTACATGTGCTCAGCTGCTGACGAGAGAAGGAGGAAGTTGGATCCTAAGGAAGAAAAGTGTGTGTTTGTTGGATATGCACAGGATCGCAAGGCATATAAATGTTACAATCCACAAACTAGGCAAGTGGTTATCTCACAAGATGTGGTGTTTGATGAACTTGCTAGTTGGTACAAAGCAAAGGATGAGGGTGTCATTGATTCCATTGATGCTGATGTGCATGTGAACTTGCCACAAGCAAGTTCTATTTCTATGTTTGGGGGCCAACAGAGTCTGAGAGTAGCACTATACATCCATGGTCAGGATGCTTGAGACATGAGAGTGTGAGCACTGGGAGTAGTGTTGTGGATAAAGGGAAAAAGAAGGTTGAAGGAATTGGCATTACAGGTTATGAGTCGTCAAGTTCAAAGAGTTTGGATGAGGAACTTGGCATACCAGTTTTACGCACACCTGGTGCAAGGCAGGATAGATATGTGCCTCCACATGCTAGAGTGACAGGTGTTCAGAGTGATCTGCATGCATTGCAGAGATCCCAAAGGGTCAGGTATCCAGTTGATAAGTTGACATATCGTGATTTTGCTATGCATTACGCATATATGACCTCTTTGGTGAAGCATGTGGAACCTACATGCTATACAGAAGCTATTGGGAAGCATGTATGGGAGAAGGCAATGGATGTTGAGATGGACGCATTGGTTCATAATGAAACATGGGATTTGGTTGCCTTACCACAAGACAAAAATGTCATTGGTTGCAAATGGGTTTACAAGGTGAAATGCAAATCAGATGGTTCCATTGAGCGCCATAAAGCACGATTGGTAGCTAAGGGTTATGCACAAACCCAAGGCTTGGACTATGATGAAACATTTAGTCCAGTTGCAAAGATGGGAATTGCAAAGATGGGAATAGTGAGAGCAGTCATTGCTATGGTTGCAGCAAATGGTTGGAAAATGCATCAAATGGATGTGAAAAATGCATTTCTAAATGGTGATCTACAAGAGGAAGTTTATATGGCACAGCCAAAAGGATATGTACACCCGAAGTATCCCACTCATGTATGCAGATTAAAGTAAGCATTATTTGGTTTAAAGCAAGCATTATATGGTTTAAAGCAAGCACTTCATGCTTGGAGTGATAAGATAAGACAATATCTTATCTCCCTTGGATTTCACGTTTCTTCAACAGATTCTTCACTCTATGTGAAGAAAAGAGATTATGGGATTGTCTTACTTGTCATCTATGTGGATGACTTGATTGTCACAGGAGATCATGCTACAGATGTTATGCATGTCAAGAAGGCATTGAGTGGGTAGTTTGACATGAAAGACCTCGGTGAATTGAGATATTTTCTTGGGATTGAAGTGATCAAAGACCATGCAGGTACATGGTTAGTGCAACGTCAATATGCATTGGATATGTTGGCAAAATATGGGATGACAGGGTGTAAGCCAATGAGTACACCTTTGGAGCAGAATGTAAAGTTGCGGGCTAATTTTGGTGAAGAGTTGGATGATCCATCTATGTATAGAAAGATGGTTGGCACTCTTATTTACATGACTATCACATGCCCGGATCTCAGTTATGCTGTGGGGCTAGTAAGCCAATTTATGCAGAGCCCCAAAAAACCTCATTTGGATGCAGTGAGATGCATTATGCGATATGTAAACACCACTGCACATTATGGTCTTCTTTATGAGCATGGTAAAGGCTTGGATGTACATGGCTACACAGACGTAGATTGGGCAGGTAGCTTGTATGACAGGAGGTCTACTAGTGGTTATGCCTTTACATTTGGAAGTGCAGTGGTGAGTTGGAGTAGCAAGAAGTAACCCGCTGTTGCTTTATCTAGTACAGAGGCTGAATACAGGGGTGCAGCCATTGCTACATGTGAAGGAGTATGGTTAAAGAGTCTCTTGGTTGATTTGGGTGAGCCTATCCTCGACATACGTATGGGTGTCCTAAGCACCGTGAGCCCGTGCATCGCCTGGTCAGAACCCTCCAGGATCCTCCTTAGATGTCCTGGCACTTCACTCAGGGACCGCTTCGTTGGCCCTCGCCCATCGTATCGGAAGCACACCATTTTTCAACATACCCAGGCTGGTCAAGACCTGGGTAGGTTTTTGCCGCGTGAGCTGTCCCTCAAACACTCCCCACCAGCTGTTGCAACCAAACTTCCCTTAGTTAAACACATATGCCAAATGCTCCCTCCAGTATTCTGGCGTAAGACAGTCCTTTAAGAAAATAGGGTTTCTATGCAAGTTTTCAGTTTTGATTTTGATTGAATACCATGAATAAATCTTAAATCCGTATCCCAATACTTCTAGATCCATGTTTGAATTCCAGACAAAATTCCTCAAATTCTGTTAACTTGATCCTCAGATCAAAATCAAAATTCTTAACTTAGTTTCGAATTCGGTGGGTCTTTTGAGTGCATTTTTCCTGAACTGGGCACATCGTCATTGATTGAAACTAACAAAGGAATTAGGTCATGGTCAGTAGTCTGAATCAGAGTTTGTGTCTGGAAAGGTTTTTCCTAAACTATCTTTCTCGAAAGGTACTATTTCAATATCTCTTTTTCTAAATTTCGTTTGAGGAATATTTGCTTACAGATTTCTAAAACATGAATTTCTTATGAGGAATAAAATAATCATTTATCTCGATCTCCGACTTCGATAGTTTAATTGAATTTTCTCATTACCCTCTTAGTGAATATGAAACGGTAGCATTTCTTCTCACTTATTATCTACTTATTCATTTTTTCAATTTTTACGGAAATTAAACAGAGGATTATGAGAACCCTTATTTAAATATAATCATTCTATATGCATCTATTTATGCATAAAATCTAATTCTGATGAAAGTCACACTTTTATCATCATAAAAATCATTTATGATGAAAATCACTCTTTAAATATGAAAGAATTTCTTTTATGCATCAAAATCATTTATGATGAAAATCACACTTTTAATATAAAAATATCTTTTATGCATAAAAATCATTTATGATGAAAATCACACTTTTAATATAAAAAATATCTTTTATGCACCCATTTATGCATAAAATCATTTATGATGAAAATCACACTTTTAATATTAAAAAATATCTTTTATGCATATGTTTATGCATGAAAATCATTTATGATAAAAGTAACACTTTTATAATAATAAAAAATATTCTTTTATGCATACCTTTATGCATAGAAATCAATAATGATAAAAGTAACACTTTTATAATAAAAAAATATTCTTTTATGCATACCTTTATGCATAGAAATCAATAATGATAAAAGTAACACTTTTATAATAAAAAATATTCTTTTATGCATACCTTTATGCATAGAAATCAATAATGATAAAAGTAACACTTTTATAATTAAAAAAAATTCTTTTATGCAAACCTTTATGCAGAGAATTCAATAATGATAAAAGTAACACTTTTATAATAAAAAAATATTCTTTTATGCATACCTTTATGCATAGAAATCAATAATGATAAAAGTAACACTTTTATAATTAAAAAAATATTCTTTTATGCAAACCTTTATGCATAGAATTCAATAATGATAAAAGTAACACTTTTATAACAAAAAATATATTCTTTTATGGATACCTTTATGCATAGAAATCAATAATGATAAAAGCAACACTTTTGTAATAACAAAATATACTTCTATGCATTATTTTATGCATAAAAATCCATAATGAAGAAAGTAACACTTTCATAATAAAAAAATTATCACTAAGTATCTTTCATAGAATTTAATTCTATTGAAAATCATTCTTTTATAAAAATTAATCAATCATAGCATCTTTCTATGCATGAATGAAAATGACACTTTTAGAATACTCTAACAATGGGGATTACTCTTTTTGATTAATAAAAGATCAATTTTATTTCACAAATTTTCAAAAAATTTTACCATAACCTCCTTTGTATGGCTGACCATTTTTCAATTTTTAACTCATTAAAATTAATTAGAAGTTCACCAAGAGTATTTAAATCATTCTAGTGTAAACATTTTTTACTTATTTAAGAGAACATTATGAAAAACTTGATTTTATCCAATAATCAATCATCTAGGATAAAGAATGGTTGGATTTGTGAGATCCCTGTCCCCACCGCACAACGGATTCGGGGTACTAGCAGCAGAAGTAGCACATCTTGCGCGGGGCAGAGTCCCACACTCGGGGCCTCGTCCCACGGATATCCGGACAAAAGACTAATCCATCGATTTTCCCAAAACCGAACCCGGAAAAACTTCCTTTACTCGGAAAGCACAGGCGATTCCACCAGGTTAACTTTTTACTCTAACGTAGTCAAGACCATTACTGATCAAGCTGATCCGACTGCACCTATAAAGACACTTGGTCAGATCAAGGAAGAAACTTGCACTTGGATCATTGGGATCAACGCTTTTTTCCCCATCAAGAGGCACAGCCGTTGATTCCTATCCATAGAACAATTACTATCCGGGATTTACTTCATCTATCGTAATAACAGAAATTGAGTCTCGATTTACGGATCCATCACCCCATCCAGTCCCATGGGTTAGCCAACCTCCCAACCACTGTAGTGATGGGATCCAATTAGGAATTTGGTTAGGTTTTGTCCCGGGTACCAGGGAAAAGAGTTCCTAGACCCCCTAGCCGGAAGTTCATGCAAACATAAAACTAGTCACACCACTTACACACCCAATATGAAATTGCCTTTTTCTCAGCATCAACTAACTTTCAAACAATCCTTTAATGAAACCATTATGTCACTGATGACAATCCTCAAAGTCTCTGGTTGAATCCTTATTTCCCGTCATTCATTCATCGGTGTACTTATGGCATCATTGGCAACCAGAACGCTCACCACCTGTTTACTTAGGGACCTTTTCCATAGTTCCTAGCTCATAGTAACCGGCAATATATTCATATAACAGAATGGAATCTCCGTGGAAGATCAGCAAGATTAACCCATAGATCCATATAAAAGAGCCATGGACTCATCCCTTGAGGACCAGCAAGGTCAATCAGCCAGATCCATGCCCGGTTTCAGAAAACAACTCTTACTCCTTGTTCCAATATCTTCCACGACGCACGTGGGTATCTTTGGCGACCCAGAGCCCGAGCACCATATGGTCAGCACCCTTTAGGATCCTTCACAGGTGACCTAGCGCTTCACTCATAGGCCGCTTCCTTGGTCCCTCATCCACCGTACCGGAAGCTTACCATTTAAATCGAACTGAGGCTGGTCAAGACCTCGGTCGACCTTGCTACGCGAGACGTCCTCCATTGACTCTCCGTCAGCAGTTGCAACTTTAACAGTTAGGTCTTCATGACCTTAATCCACAAGATGGTCAAAATGCTTCCCCAGCATTCTTGACATAAAACAGTCATTCACAAACAGTCACAAAATACAATTTCTAAATCGAACTCTCGTCTTTCCACATTATCCCTCCTTAGTCCACATTACTTATTCCACATTCCATTCAATGTGTACTCATTCTCATCCATTTCCTCATATCGACGACACATTAATTCACATACACATTCACATTCACATCCATACATCCACATTTACATGCATACATCTATTTTCACATCCTCATTTATACATCCACATCCCATATCCACATTCATACATACACATCCATATCCACATCCATATATCCACATCCACATCCACATTCACATCCATACATCCACATCTACATGCATACCTCTATTTTCACATCCTCATTTATACATCCATATCCCATATCCACATTCATACATACACATCCATATCCACATCCGTACATCCACATCCACATCCACATTCATATTCACATCCATGTATCCACATCTACATGCATACATCCATTATCACGTCCTCATTCATACATACACATCCACATCCACATTCCCATTCACATCTATACATCCACATCTACATCCACATACATACATACATCCACATCCACATTCCCATTCACATCTATACATCCACATCTACATCCACATTCACATACATCCACATCCACATTTCCATTCACATCTATACATCCACATCTACATCCACATACATACATACATCCACATCCACGTTCCCATTCACATCTATACATCCACATTCACATACATCCACATCCACATTCCCATTCACATCTATACATTTACATCTACATCCACATTCACATACATCCACATCCACATTCCCATTCACATCTATACATCCACATCTACATCCACATACATACATACATCCACATCCACATTCTCATTCACATCTATACATCCACATCTACATCCACATTCACATACATCCACATCCACATTCACATCTATACATCCACATCTACATCCACATTCACATACATCCACATCCACATCTACATCCACATTCACATTCACATTCACATCTATACATCCACATCTACATCCACATTCACATCTATGCATATACATCTTCATGCATACATCCATTTTCACATTCATACATCCACACTCCTATCTCCACATCCACACATCCACATACTTACATCCATTTCCACATTCCCATTCATATAACCCCATATGCCTTCACATCTAATCTTTTACATCAACATCCATTCTCGCCCTATCACAACCCATATACATCTTATCCTATCACATACACTTCTTACCTCATCTCCCATACACATCTTATCACATATTAATGCATCTTATCACCTCCTAACTTATTTCATAAGCATCTTATCACCTCTTATCACATCTTATACACCTCTTATCACATCCTATCACATCTCATATCTATTTATAGAATACAAGAGAATTCTTATATTTGATATAAGATTTCTTTACACATTTATTTATGCATAAATTCCATTTAAAGAGATTAATACTTTCGAAGTAAAAATCAATCTTTTATGCATCTTCCTATGCATAAATTCATTTTAAATGAAAACTACACTTTTGAATTAAAATTCAATCTTTTATGCATCTTCCTATGCATAAATTCAATTTAGATGAGAATGACCCTTTTGAATTAAAAATCAATATTTTATGCATCTTCCTATGCATAAAGTCAATTTGGTAGGAATTACACTTTTAGAATAAAAGAATTTCTCTTATGCATCTAAGTTATGCATAAAATCCATTTATGATGAAAATCACACTTTTAGTATAAAAAGAATATCTTTTATGCATACCTCTATGCATAAAATCCAAATATGATAAAAGTAACACTTTTATAATAAAATAATAAACTTTTATGCATACCTCTATGTATGAAATTAAATTATGATAAAAATAACAGTTTTACATTAAAGTAATAATCTTTTATGCATACCTCTATGCATGAAATTCAATTATGATAAAAGTAACACTTTTACATTAAAATAATAATCTTTTATGCATACCTCTATGCATGAAATCCAAATATGATAAAAGTAACACTTTTACATTAAAATAATAATCTTTTATGCATACCTCTATGCATGAAATATGATAAAAGTAACACTTTTACATTAAAATAATAATCTTTTATGCATACCTCTATGCATGAAATCTAATTATGATAAAAGTAACACTTTAATGTTAAAATAATAATCTTTTATGCATACCTCTATGCATGAAAATCAAGCATGTATAATATAAAAATCAATTTCTCTATGACCACAATGAAATTCCTTCAATTAATCTAGGATGATAATTCCTAGAATATGGTAGGAAGTCCTCTTTTCATGCTTTGAATGAAATTATTTTATGCATAATTTATGCTGCTATGACTTATAAATCTCAATTATTCTAAGGGATAAAGCTTATCATTAAGAAAATAATTAGAATGATCCCTAATTGGATCATTAATCCATAATGGATTGAATCATCAATATTCATGAAATACATAAACTAAAAGCATAGGAAAAAGCCATTAATTTGGCCTCAAGCATAGATTAATCTTGGATTAAGGAAAAGATTTATGAAAAGCTTCATTTGGATTGAGAATGGGTCATGAGTATGACCATTCTTGAGTGAGAGAGAGAAATTACATAAAAACCATTTGAATTAAGCATAAATGGAATTTTATGTAATTCTTTACTATCATTAATCAATTAACTTCAATAGCATTCATCAAATTATGTAACTCTTCACTACCATTCATCAATTAACTTCAATAGCATTCCAAAACCATTCCAATTAAGCTTCTCAAGCTTGAGAGGGTTTGAGAAGAGAGAAACATTGAGAAATTATAGAAAAGATCAAAATTCACCATTTACCTTACAAATTGCTTGATTCTTTGTTCACGGTAGAGGCCCCCAACCAATCAATTGGTTTAGTATGTTGATGGAGCTACCAATGGGGATTGAAGAAAGAGGGAAGCTCCAATTTCTTCAATTTGGAGAGAATTTTAGAGAATAGTAAAAATTAGCATTATTTCAGCATAGTTCTAGTATAGTAAAATTCTCCTATTTTTTTCAAAGGACTCATGTTCTATTTATAGGAGAGGGAGGCTCTAACCAAGGCTAACTGATTTCTAGAATTTTTCAGATTCAATTTGGTTGAATTTGGACTAGTTTGGCTACTTTTTGATTCAGTTTGGTTCCTTTTTGATTTGGTTTGGTTCAAGAGAGAGGAGAGATAAAAATATCACATTATTTTTGAGTTTAAAACTCATTCAAGCATGTGAAGTATGCACCTCCTTTAAGGGACTCCCCTTCCTTACATATGTGTCAAAATGGAATCATTATACCTAAAATATCTCATTTTTTTGATATTACTCATAGTTTCTTACTAATAAACCTTGTACATAGTCAACTCTTCATCTTATGTGAGCATTTACTCATTTTTGGGTATCTTCTTTTACAAATTGGATTTATCTCCTCCCTACACATGGATTGATGCTATTGGCCCATAGGAACCTTAATTGGACCATAATCCAAATTTTTTTAAAAATCTAGACCCTTAGGCTAAGGTCCTTTATACCCATTTCCAATTAATTCCAATAGCACATTGGAAAGTTCTTTTTGAATTTCTATTTCAGGGGAATTCATTTTAATAATATGGGAAATTTTTCTATCTAAAAATATTCAAAATCTGAATATTCTCTCTCTAGAATATTTTCTCTCTCTATGTTAAAACGGTTAGAAACAAGATCTTTTATATTTCTGAAGAGGAATTTAATTACACGGGAAGATGTTGGTCATCTTGAGAGGCTGGGGAGGAATCTTACATTCTCTCCCACTTGAAAAACGCGAGATGTCCTCATCTCGCAAACTGGGGGGTAATTTTGCAAGATGCACGAATATGAGACTAAGAGAAAATTTAATTAAGATTAACCACCAAAAAGTCTCAAAGAGAGCAAGACTCAAGACAAGAACAAAGATTTCAACTTTATTCACTTTTGGAACATATACAGTAAAGATAGAACTTTTTACACTTCCATAAGCCCGTCCATCATATGGTCACAAAAGCAGCACTCACAAGCTGCGCACGTATAAGGTAACTCATCTATGGGAATAATTTGGCTGGTTATTGCCGCATCTACCTCAGTGGTATAAGGTGATCTAACAAAAGGACCTCTGAGAGGCAAGCCAAAAACAGGGTAAAGGCATATCTTCTGATGAGGAAGAAAACACGCCAGTAAGAAGACCCGCTCAGAAAACCCAATATGCCTTGATCTCATCACGCAATAGTATCGGGGACCCAAACCCAAAGCTTCAATAACCATAGCCAAGTGGACATTGTTACGAAAGTGCTGCTGACCCCACGGTGTTACCCTAGTTATGTCTTGATAGGTCCGCCATTTGGTCTGAGCTACAGAAGTTCCCAAGTGAGGGAAAAGTGAGCGCTCATACAGTTCTATAAAATCCTTCTTCACAGACTCGCTTGCGTCTTGAAGGTGAGAAATCATCATGGATAAAACCAATTCCTACTGCAAAGCCATGAAGGAGATTAAGAAGAAAGGAGATCGATAGAAGTAAGATTACTGCGAGCGGCAAGTAAAAGTTACGACTTATATAAAGGAAGGAGCTAGCGTAACTTAGAAGCCAACGGTATCTTGCCACTGAAGTTTTACTGTCTTTCCATGATTTGGTTTTGGCACATTTTTCTATAGAAGGCATTAAGAATTTTGAGATGAGGAGATAAAAGAAGTTCGTAGGCTAAGTCACCTACTTTCTTTGGTCCACAATATCTGGGGGATAACTACTTATACTTCCCAAGAGATAAAGAACTTCTTTTGGTCCGTACTCAATGAAGACCATATCTGCTTCTTTGAATTCTCTGACTGTCCTCTTCTTATCTGTATACTGTTTCTGTCGATCCTGGGCAGCTTTTATATCTTTATGAATTGCCTGCATCTGTTGCTCTATGTCGCCAAGCATTTGACTGCTCATCTCGACCCTAATCAATGGGTCGGACCTAGTTAATGGAGTTAAGCAATCTTGTCCGAGAGACGGACCCTGATTAGATTGGTATGAAGGAATTGGTCTCTAAATTTGGGTTCTTGACTTCCTTGTGCCCTTGTCATGGCAAGAGTCGGGCAGTCTTTTAACTGATGACCAAAACCCAAAACACCGGTTCTCACTTCTGAACTCACCGGTTCTCACTTCTGAACTCATCGTTCTGAATCCTTAAAACAGGTGGGACTCTTCAGAAAGTATTTTTGGGAAAGGGTTTTCCTTCTTAAACAGAATCTTTCTTTTAATTTTAGAGAGGGAATAATTATAAGATCAGAAAGGGAGGTTCTTACTCCTGTATACCTCGAAGGCTGGGGGAGGAATCTTACATTCTACCCCACTTAAAAAAAAATGTGAGATGTCCTCATCTCGCAAAGTAGAGGACAACTCTTTTTCTTAAGATCTAATTTATTCTGGGGTTCCTTATATTCTGGTCAACCCAACAGAATACGGAGATAAATATCCCTTATATAGAACTCATCAATAATAATTCATTCAGATCATATCATTCTTAGCTTTAACACGATAATGGTCCATTAGACCGAAAAATTTCTGTCTGAACTTTCCTCCACGAAAATTTCAGTCAAGCAAGTTCTCAATTTGTCATCCCTTAACTTGATCTACCGTGTCAAGTATTAACAGTGGCAATTTGACAGCACAATCCACTAATCTCATAGTGATTTGCTGAAATCATTATCATCATTTATCATCACAGGGACTCGTCCCAATCATCCACATTGTGGTTTCGCTCAGCTTATTACATTTCAACTAAATTTCAGAAATCATCATTTTTCAATCAGAATCCAAATCAATTTGTCAGTTCTCAAACAGAATTAAAAATCATATCAACCACATTCGAAATCATCATCTGGATAGCATTAATGCTTATAATTTCAAGTCTTAGATTTACTCGTATATACTGCCGGTAAAGAGCTGCAGTTATACCCTCGGTATATACGGGTAGTCATGGTACTTGGAACTATAAGGTAAATACCATCATGTCGAAGCCTCAAGCAAGTCCGGGATTCCATATAATTGCGGTACTTCCATTTGAAGACCCAATTACTAATTTACAAATTTTTAGTTTGAATATCAATTTGTATGAATTATATCACACAATTACAACCTTTTTGTGATTCTTGATAAATGTTTGACATATTTGGCTTCTCGGTTGATCCTCATTAACCAAATGCTTTGATACCAACTATGAGATCCCTGTCCCCGGATTCGGGGTACTAGCAGCGGAAGTAGCACATCTTGCGCGGGGCAGAGTCCCACACTCGGGGCCTCGTCCACCACGGATATCCGGACAAAAGACTAATCCGTCGGTTTTCCCAAAACCGAACCCGAAAAAACTTCCTTTACCCGGAAAGCACGGGCGATTCCACCAGGTTAACTTTCAAGACCTCAGTCGACCTTGCTACGCGAGACGTCCTCCATTGACTCTCCGTCCGCAGTTGCAACTTTAACAGTTAGGTCTTCATGACCTTAATCCACAAGACGGTCAAAATGCTTCCCTAGCATTCTTGACATAAAACAGTCATTTACAAACAGTCACAAAATACAATTTCTAAATCGAACTCTCGTCTTTCCACATTATCCCTCCTTAGTCCACATTACTTATTCCACATTCCATTCGATGTGTACTCATTCTCATCCATTTCCTCATATCGACGACACATTAATTCACATACACATTCACATTCACATGCATACATCCACATTTACATGCATACATCCATTTTCACATCCTCATTTATACATCCACATCCCATATCCACATTCATACATACACATCCATATCCACATCCATACATCCACATCCACATCCACATTCACATCCATACATCCACATCTACATACATACCTCCATTTTCACATCCTCATTTATACATCCACATCCCATATCCACATTCATACATACACATCCATATCCACATCCATACATCCACATCCACATCCACATTCATATTCACATCCATATATCCACATCTACATGCATACATCCATTATCACGTCCTCATTCATACATCCACATCCACATACATACATACATCCACATCCACATTCCCATTCACATCTATACATCCACATCTACATCCACATACATACATACATCCACATCCACATTCCCATTCACATCTATACATCCACATCTACATCCACATTCACATACATCCACATCCACATTCCCATTCACATCTATACATCCACATACATACATACATCCACATCCACGTTCCCATTCACATGTATATATCCACATCTACATCCACATCCACATTTCCATTCACATCTATACATCCACATCTACATCCACATTCACATACATCCACATCCACTCATTCCTATGCATATATATCTTCATGCATACATCCATTTTCACATTCATACATCCACACTCCCATCTGCACATCCACACATCCACATACTTACATCCATTTCCACATTCCCATTCATATAACCCCATATGCCTTCACATCTAATCTTTTACATCAACATCCAGTCTCGCCCTATCACAACCCATATACATCTTATCCTATCACATACACTTCTTACCTCATCCCATACACATCTTATCACATCTTAATTCATCTTATCACCTCCTAACTTATTTCATAAGCATCTTATCACCTCTTATCACATCTTATACACCTCTTATCACATCCTATCACATCTCATATCTATTTATAGAATACAAGAGAATTCTTATATTTGATATAAGATTTCTTTACACATTTATTTATGCATAAACTCCATTTAAGGAGATTAATACTTTCAAAGTAAAAATCAATCTTTTATGCATCTTCCTATGCATAAATTTATTTTAAATAAAAATGACACTTTTGAATTAAAATTCAATCTTTTATGCATCTTCCTATGCATAAATTCAATTTAGATGAGAATGACACTTTTGAATTAAAAATCAATCTTTTATGCATCTTCCTATGCATAAATTCAATTTGGTAGGAATTACACTTTTAGAATAAAAGAATTTCTCTTATGCATCTAAGTTATGCATAAAATCCATTTATGATGAAAATCACACTTTTCGTATAAAAAGAATATCTTTTATTAATACCTCTATGCATGAAATCCAAACATGATAAAAGTAACACTTTTATAATAAAATAATCAACTTTTATGCATACCTCTATGCATGAAATTCAATTATGAAAAAAATAACACTTTTACATTAAAGTAATAATCTTTTATGCATACCTCTATGCATAAAATTCAATTATGATAAAAGTAACACTTTTACATTAAAATAATAATCTTTTATGCATACCTCTATGCATGAAATCCAAATATGATAAAAGTAACACTTTTACATTAAAATAATAATCTTTTATGCATACCTCTATGCATGAAATATGATAAAAGTAACACTTTTACATTAAAATAATAATCTTTTATGCATACCTCTATGCATGAAATCTAATTATGATAAAAGTAACACTTTTGTGTTAAAATAATAATCTTTTATGCATACCTCTATGCATGAAAATCAAGCATGCATAATATAAAAATCAATTTCTCTATGACTACAATGAAATTCCTTCAATTAATCTAGGATGATAATTCCTAGAATATGGTAGGAAGTCCTCTTTTCATGCTTTGAATGAAATTATTTTATGCATAATTTTTTTAAAAATTTTACCATAGCTCCGCTGCTATGACTGATAAATCTCAATTATTCTAAGGGATAAAGCTTATCATTAAGAAAATAATTAGAATGATCCCTAATTGGATCATTAGTCCATAATGGATTGAATCATCAATATTCATGAAATACATAAACTAAAAGCATAGGAAAAAGCCATTAATTTGGCCTCAAGCATAAATTAATCTTGGATTAAGGAAAAGCTTTATGAAAAGCTTCATTTGGATTGAGAATGGGTCATGAGTATGACCATTCTTGAGTGAGAGAGAGAAATTACATAAAAACCATTTGAATTAAGTATAAATGGAATTTTATGTAATTCTTTACTATCATTAATCAATTAACTTCAATAGCATTCATCAAATTATGTAACTCTTCACTACCATTCATCAATTAACTTCAATAGCATTCCAAAACCATTCCAATTAAGCTTCTCAAGCTTGAGAGGGGTTGAGAAGAGAGAAACATTGAGAAATTATAGAAAAGATCAAAATTTACCATTTACCTTACAAATTGCTTGATTCTTTGTTCACGGTAGAGGCCCTCAACCAATCAATTGGTTTAGTATGTTGATGGAGCCACCAATGGGGATTGAAGAAAGAGGGAAGCTCCAATTTCTTCAATTTGGAGAGAATTTTAGAGAATAGTAAAAATTAGCATTATTTCAGCATAGTTCTAGTATAGTAAAATTCTCCTATTTTTTTCAAAGGACTCATGTTCTATTTATAGGAGAGGGAGGCTCTAACCAAGGCTAACTGATTTCTAGAATTTTCCAGATTCAGTTTGGTTGAATTTGGACTAGATTTGGACCTAGTTTGGTTACTTTTTGATCTATTAATCAATTTTATTATTAAAACTCTACCCCATCCGGCCCATGGGTTAGCCACCGCCCAACCACTGGAATTGGTAGAACCAGACAAGTACTCACCCACCCATAATTGAAAGCCTTTCTTAACTTTTGCTTTAGAATACAGATACTCACACACTCCTCTTTAAACTTTAATTTATAAAACAATCCATTGACAAACAATTACTAAGTACAGATGTCACAACTCAAAATTTCCATTCAATCCTTGTTTCTCACAAAACAGTATCACTCTGGACTCTCCATTGAGACTAGCAACAACGAGATCTAGTAAACAGATTACAAAAAGTTTCTCATCATCATACATATATATCTTCCTCGACATACGCATGGGTGTCCTCCGCACCGCGAGCCCGTGCATCACCTGGTCAGAACCCTCCAGGATCCTCCTTAGGTGTCCTGGCACTTCACTCAGGGACCGCTTCGTCGGCCCTCATCCATCGTACCGGAAGCGCACCATTTTAACCATACCGAGACTGGTCAAGACGTGGGCAGGCTTTGCCGCATGAGCCGTCCTTTGAACACTCCCCGCCAGCTATTGCAACCAAACTTCCCTTAGAACACACATATACCAAATGCTCCCTCCAGCATTTTGGCATAAGACAGTCCTTTAAGAAAATAGGGTTTCTATGCAAGTTTTCAGTTTTGATTTTCTTTTGAATACAATGAGTATATCTTAATTTCGTATCCCAAAAATGAGTGAAAACATTATTTCCTAGATTTACTTTAAAATTCTTAAGCAACTTCTGTTGATGTTATGTAGATTATAACAGCGCTCTGATACCAACTGTGAGATCCCACTCTACCCTCTCTACGCACCGGCGGATTCCTGGATGGTAGCATGGGGAAGCAGCTCCCTCTTGTGCGGGGCAGGATTTCACACTCAGGGCCTCACCCTAAAATGTCCGAGCACGAGACTAAGCTGGCAGTCATTCCGAAAACCAAAACTGGGAAAATTTCCCATGCCCGAAAAGCGGGGACGTTTCCATCATTTTAAATTTCTTAACGAATTTTTCTAACGAAGTCAAGACTGATCTAGCCTTCATCTGAATAAACCAGATAGAAGGGAAACTATAATAGACTTAACTTGAAGGAATCAACGCTTTTTTCCTAATTGAATTAGGCACAGTCGTTGATCTATTCATTTGAGAAGTCTTCATGCTTTTAATTAACTACTCGAGTTCTAAGCGTAATCCTATTGATCAACTTCACTCAGGGACCGCTTCGTCGGCCCTCGTCCATCGTGCCGGAAGCGCACCATTTTAACCATACCGAGACTGGTTCAAGACCTGGGCAGGCTTTGCCGCATGAGTCGTCCTTTGAACACTCCCCCCGCCAACTGTTGCAACCAAACTTCCCTTAGAACACACATATACCAAATGCTCCCTCCAGCATTCTGGCGTAAGACAGTCCTTTAAGAAAACAGGGTTTCTATGATGCAAGTTTTAAGTTTTGATTTTCTTTTGAATACAATGAGTATATCTTAATTCCGTATCCCAAGACTTCTAGATCACAGGTCTGGATTCCCAAGAAGAATTCCTCAAATTCTAAATTCTTGATCCTCAGATCAAAATCAAAGGTCTCAACTTAGTTTCAGATTCGGTGGGTGATTTGAGTGTAGATTACTGAACTGGTCACATCGTCATTTCTTGAAACTGACAAAGGAGTTACGTCTTGGTCATAGTCTGATTCAGGGTTTGAGTCTAGAAAGGTTCTCCCTGAACTATCTTTCTCCAAGGTAATATTTCAATTACTACTTTACTGAATTCAAATCTAAACACGAGTTCCTATGAGGAATAAATTAGTCATTTATCTAGAATTCCGTCTTCGATAGTTTTTTTGAATTTTCTCATTACCATCCTAGAGAATATGAAACGGTATAATTTTCCTTCAGTGAGTATTTACTTATTCATTTTTCCAATATTCATGGGATTTAAACATAGGATTAAAGTGAACTCTTATTTTGATTTAAAAAATTCTTTTATGCATCATTTTATGCATAAAAATCAATATTGGTGAAAGCAACACTTTTGTAAATAAAAAAAATTCTGTTATGCATCATTTTATGCATAAAAATTAATATTAGTGAAAGTAACACTTTTACAATTAAAAAAATCTGTTATGCATTATTTTATGAATAAAAATCAATAACGATGAAAGTAACACTTTTATAAAATTAAAAAAATTCTTTTATGCATAAAGATCAATAATGATGAAAGTAACACTTTTATAATTAAAAAAAATATTCTTTTATGCATCTATTTAAGCATAAAAATCCATTTTGATGAAAGTAACACTTTTATAATTAAAAAAAATCTTTTATGCATCCTTTTATGCATAAAAATCAATAATGATAAAAGTAACACTTTTATAATAATAAAAATTATTCTTTTATGCATCTATTTATGCATAAAAATCCATTTTGATGAAAGTAACACTTTTATAATTAAAAAAATTCTTTTATGCATCCTTTTATGCATCCTTTTATGCATAAAAATCAATAATGATGAAATTAACACTTTTATAATTAAAAAAATTATTCTTTTATGCATCTATTTATGCATAAAAATCCATTTTGATGAAAGTAACACTTTTATAATTAAAAAAAATCTCTTATGCATAAAAATCAATAATGATGAAAGTAACACTTTTATAATTAAAAATTTTATTCTTTTATGTATCTATTTATGCATAAAAATCCATTTTGATGAAAGTAACACTTTTACAATTAAAATTTTTATTCTTTTATGCATCTATTTATGCATAAAAATCCATTTTGATGAAAGTAGCACTTTTACAATTAAAAAAAATTCTTTTATGCATCCTTTTATGCATAAAAATCAATAATGATGAAAGTAACACTTTTATAATTAAAAAAATTCTTTATGCATCCTTTTATGCATAAAAATCAATAATGATAAAAGTAACACTTTTATAATAAAAATATATTCTTTTATGCATCTATTTATGCATAAAAATCCATTTTGATGAAATTAACACTTTTGTAATAAAAAAATAATCAATATGCATCTTTCTATGCATGAATTTAATTCTATTGAAAATCACTCTTTTATAATAATAAAAATAATCAACATGCATCTTTCTATGCATAGAATTTAATTCTATTGAAAATCATTCTTTTATAATTAAAAAATAATCAATATGCATCTTTCTATGCATGAATGAAAATGACACTTTTAGAATACACTAACGATGGGGATTACTCTCTTTGATTAATAAAAGATGAAATTTATTTCACAAATTTTTAGAAAATTTTGCCATAACCTCCTTTGTATGGCTGACCATTTTCAATTTTTCTAACCTTAATCTACTTAGGAATTATCCCCAATTGGTTTAAAGCATTCTAAACTAATCAATTTTCACTTTTAAGAGAGAAACAATATGAAAAGTTTAATTCCAACAATTAGATCACTTTAGGATAAAGAAGGGCTGATTTTTAAGAATGAGAGAGGAGGAAAGCCTTTCCAAGAAGGCATAGCATCTGTTTATCATTTTAAGATAACAAACAATTTAGAAAACCATTAAAAGAATAAAGAAAAATATAAGATTTCTAACTTACATGAATTCTAGGAGCTTTCCTTTGGCTTGATGGTTTGAGGGTTCTACTCTTGTTTGCAACAACAAGAGTGACTACATCAATTCTTTAGAAGAGGGAATGGTCAAAAACTAGTGAATTATTAAGAAATTCACAGTTCTTGGCTCTTGGGAGGAGTAGAGTAACAGTGCATAAAACACTATTAAGCTTAAACAAAGGGGGAGCTTGTATTTGTAGGAAAAAGTGAGCTCCTAACCAAGCAAACTGATTCTAGAGTTTTCCAGATCAGTTTGGTCAATTTTTGACCATTTTTAGGTCATTTTAGCTTACTTTTTGGAACTAGACTTGAATTAGGAGAGAGGAGAGATGAAATATCTCAATTTTTGATGATTTGAAACTCCACCACACATGTGAAGTAGGCGCCTCATTCATGAGGGGGGAATCCCTATTGTGAGAGGTGTCAAAAATCCATTTTTTTAGTAATTCCTTTGGTCCTTAGTCCACTCTTCATCTTATGTGAGTATTTACTCATTTTTTGGGGGGGGGGGTTCTTTATTTATTCTTTTTATCTTCTCCACACATTTGGATGAATCTGATTGGCCCCTCAAAACCTTAATTTAAAATTTTTCAAAAATCTGGACCCCTAGGGTAAGGCCTCTTGAACAGATTATACTTGATTTCTAATGCACCTTCTGAAAATCTTTTTGAACTTCTGTTTCGGGGGAACTTATTTTAATACGAAGAGATATTTTTCTATCCAAAAATATTCAAAATCTGAATAACCTCTCTCTAGAACATTTTCTCTCTCTAGGCCAGGTAGAAACAAGATCTTTTATATTTCTGAAGAGGGATTTTATTAGAGGGGAAGATGCTAGACATCTTGAGAGGTTGGGGAGGAATCTTACAGGGCTAGAGGTGGGAAACATGGAACCGTCACAAATGGAAAGCCCCAAGTCTACAAGGCCGTGAATCCGGCCAGGGAGGAGGCATGAGAGGAGGAGGCATGAGAAGGGTGAGACCCCACAAGGTCAAACATGTGATGACGTGCTTGATGACCGATGGAGCCGAGACATGAGATGGGATGGTTGGAAGGGTCGCCTAGTCGCCCGTTGTCTCCAATCCTTTGGGCCCGTGACACTTTCTCTGAACAGGCCGCCACAAGGTAACCCTTCCAACCATCCCATCTCATGTCTAGGCTCCATCGGTGTCATTGTGTGTTTTGCCTTGTGGGGTCTCACCCTTCTCATGCCTCTCCTCCTTGGCCCGGCTCTGTAGCCTTGTAGACTCGGGGCTTTCCATCCGTGATGGTTCCATGTTTCTCGCCAGCCGGGGATGTGTCTCGTTGGCCTACTGACATGGCATGGTTCACCAACCTGGGGCTCCGCCGTTTCCGTTGTTTTTGCATCGGCGATGTTGGCCAAATGATAAGAACAATCCTACTAATTTCATAGAGCAACTAGTTATCTCAGTAAGGCTCAAATAATGTAAACTAGTTCTATTCCAATATCACACAACACACCTATAAGATGAGCAACAATGTTTGCATATATTCTATTACATCTATATGTTAGCCATTTACCTTGAGAAACATGCATTGGTATTAGCCATGTATAACCCTCGGTGTATGCTCAAGTGGCTCACTCATCCCTTGCACCCCAATGTTATGCCCATGTTCCTCCATTGTTTCTTTTGCAAGTCTTTATAGTGGAAAAGGACAATGTAAGCATGTGTGTGCATGCATCATAATGTGGTCCTAGAGATTATGCTACCAAGACTAGTAATCAAGATAAGATTGGATCCATAGGCCCAAAGGTGTAAAATCCCTCTTGACTAAGATGGAATCTAACCATTACACTTGCTAAAGTGACATCCTAATGCAAGATAAAACCATGGAGCTAGAGCCCATGTTCTCTTGGTGCAACATTACCCCTCTCTATTCCAAGTGCATACTATGTCTTTTGCCCCATCCTATCATTAAATATGCTTACTAGAACTAAATCCCAAACCATGGTTGCATAAGAGCCTCCCAAGAATGTGACCAAGCCCAAGAAAAAACCTTATCCAATGAGTCAAAAATTCCATTATAAGAAGCAATTTAGCAATGCTATAGACCCAGCCCACATGCAAGACCATAGTGATAGCTCCGATATGAGGCCTCCACCTCTACCACTCCCATCAAGCCCAATCCACTTAAGAAAGAAGCATGCATAGACCTCGCATTAGACAAGCACACAAAGAGCTCAAATCAAGCATGTAAGCAAGATGGAGGGAGTAGAGAGAACGAGCACCATAAGGCTCTCGGGCTCTATAACACACCTCTAGGCTAGTGTAAACACTCATCCAAAGCTAGTAGCCTAAACTCCTTGGTCCCCTAGTGAGCCTTTCATAGATGAGCAGTGATCACCATGCACAATATACAATATATGGCTCAAAAGTGAATTTTCTTGTCATTCTGATGCCTATGGGCAAAGAAGGTAAAATGGTACAATGTCCAACATCAATGCCATAGAGGTCTCTGGTAAAGATTAACCTCAGGCATTTGCTACCTCTAGTGCTAAGCCTAAGGGTAAAGCACCTACTGGTTCACATCCACCTACTTGTTCATATCTTGCCTCTAGTGCTAAGCCTAAGGGTAAAGCACCTACTTGTTCACATCCTCCTACATCAAAAGAGAGTGAGGACAAGAGGAAAAGGTGTAACTATTTTTGAAAGCCTAGACATGTGATTGAAGAATTTAAAACATGTATTTGCTAGTGAGAAATAAAAAAAGCAACAAGGTTTGGCTACTACCAGATGACACTAAGGAAGAGGCCAAATTGGCCCATGAAGGATATGCATTGATTATCACATGCAGTGACTCATTTATGTCTGCTACTTATATGTCCATTTTTTATGATGATTGGTACTTTAATAGTGGTTTTATAAAGCACATCATTTTGTATAAGAAGTTATTTGCCACTTTGCAAGATGCACCTAAAGGTGGTATAATAGGGATGTGTGCTAATCATGCTAAAATGATATATTGTATGCCATAAAGGGATTTGGAAATATAGATTTGATAGCATGCAATGGTGATCTTTTCACTGTATATGATACATTATATGTACCTGGGATTTAGAAGAATCTCAAATTTGTGTTAGCACTTACAAAAATTGGGTTTAAAGTTTAGCTTTCTCATCACTACTATTGCTCAATTTATGACCATCAATATGTAGATTCCAAAATTCAGCCAATTAACACTACTCAAATTGGTCTTGATATGCCCCATGATGATCAAGAGACCTTGGGACCAGGTGATACATTAGACAATAAACATGCAGCAATTCATGAGGCTAGGAATGTAGTTCATTCGTTGATTAACACTTTTCATGATAGAAAAAAACTCCATCTTATGCTTGGGTGTACTCATGATGCATCTTCACTTTTTGGTAACACTGCACTTGTTACCACCGCACGTAATGAGGAAACTATTTCTCATGTTCATGCTTTGGAGGACATTGTGTTGTAACCATGCATTTGGCATTGGAATCAATTGAAAAGACCACTATTTGGCAGTAAAGTAACTTTTGTATTGCCATGCTTGGTTGCTAGCAAGGAAGCCATTGGTACATTGGTGGCTATACAAGCTTAAGCATAAGCTTGATGGTTCTTTTGATTGTCATAATGCTTTCTTGGTTGCCAAAGGTTATGTGCAACATGAGGGTGGCATTTACTATGAGAAGACTTTTCCTCCTAGTTTGTGTATGTGACTACCATTGATACTGTTATTGCTTTGGCTACACAAAAGAATTGGCATGTACATTAGTTGGATATAAAGATTGCTTTTGTTAATGGTGATTTATAGGAGGAAGTATCTGTATCTCAACCTCTGTATTTGTTAAGAAAGGGACCAAAAGAAGGTATACTGTATGTTACATAAAGCACTTTATGGCCATAAATAGGGTCTTTGTGCTTGGAACCAAAAAATCATGCGTACTTGACTACTAATGTGTATGACCGCAATAATCCAAGTACTCTCTATGCTTACAAAGATGGGGATAATTTGCTATCCTTATTTGTTATGTGGATGACATGCTCATTATTGGTGATGATGAGGATAAAATTTCAACTTTAAAGTTCTATTGCAACTTGCATTTGATGTCACAGCATGGCACATTTGCATCACTATTTGGGCATTCAATTTATACTTGTTAATAGGGTTATCATGCTATCTCAATAGAGATACATTCAAGAGCTTCTTAAGTATTTCCGAATGGAAAATTGTAAACCCACTTCCACTCCTATGGAGCTAGGTTTTAAAAATGTCACTTGAGGATGTTGGTGAACCATTTGATGCCACTACTTATTAGTAGGTTGGGGGTGCCTCAATTATCTATGCACTAGTCATCTTGATATTGAGTATGTTGTTTCATAGTTTAATAAATTCGTGCATAGCCCTAGCACAACATTGGGAAGCATGTAAGTGTGTCTTTTGCTACCTCAAAGGCACCATCAGCTCTGTGTTATTTTGTGGTATTTACCTTATGCTTGATTGCTTTTATAGAAGAGTTTCTAGTTCATGTATTTCATGGCTCAACAAGTAGTAGCCTACAATGGCCACTTCTAGATATATGAAGCTAAGTATAGGGTTCCTTTATAGCTACTATGGAATGTATTTGGCTAAGATTAGTCAATCTTGGTATTAGTTAGTCGTCTTCTACCACCATCTACATTGACTGTCGCTTTGGTTTTTTCTCATAATCATGTATTTCATACATGTAAAAAACATATTAAAGTTCATTACCATTATGTCAGGAATAGGCTCCATGTTAGAGATATTGACTTAACTTATGTGCCTACACAAGCTTCCAATGTGGTAGATGGGTTTACAAAACCTCTTCTAGAGATAATCTTGAAGCTCTTTGTAAAGCTTTGTAAGATTCCTCCTTAGCCTGAATAACAAATAAGCCTCTACTTCAATCCCTTGTAATCATTCCATGTTTCTGAATACAAGAAAATATTTTTTTTTCTGTTTTGCCTAGTGAGATAAAAATTTCTAGAGAGTGGTAAATCAATATTGGGATATTTTTGGATAAATAATTTCTACAAATATCAAAAAAATTTTTCCCTGAAACAAAAAATCAAAATAGATTTTCCAAGGTGCAATTGGAATTAATTAAAAATGATTTAGAAGACCTTATCCTAAGGGTCAAGATTTTTTTAAAATTTTGGATTAAGGTTCCTATGGACCAATAAGATTAATCCAAGTGTTGGGACAAGATAAATCCAAAGAATAAAAGAAAATACCCAAAAATGAGTAAATGCCCACATAAGATGAAGAGTTGACTAAGTACTAGGTTTATTAGTTAAAAACTATGAAGTATTAATAAAAAAATGAGATATTTTGTAGTAATCATTCATTTTTGACACATGGATAAGGAAAAGGGGGCCCTTCAAGGAGGTGTCTATTTCACATGTGTGGATGAGTTTTAAACTCAAAAATAATAGGATATTTTTATCTCTCGTCTCTCCTAAATCAAATCAAATAAAAAAGGGAGCCAAACTCGTCCAAAACTTGTCCAAACTGAAGCTGGAAAATTCTAGAACTCAGTTGGACTCAGTTAGTGGCCTCCCTCACCTATAAAGAGACCCTCATTCTTTTGTATTCTCATCTGTGAACTAAACTATGCTGGTAGTACTCTAAGTTAAGCTTATTTTCTATTATCCTCTAAAAACCCTCTACAAATTGAAGAGATTGGAGCTTCTCTCTCTTCAATCTTCCTTGGAGACTCCAACAACATACCAAACCAATTGATTGGTTGGGGGCCTCTACTGTGATCAAAGAATCAAGTAATTTAGGAGGTAAAGTGTGGATTATTGTCTTCTTTTTCTTAAATCTCTAAATGTTTCTCTTCTCAACTCCTCTCAAGCTTGAGAAGCATTAATTTGAATGGCTTTTGAATACTATTGAAGTTCTTTAATGTATTGTATGAAGAAATACATAAATTTTCATTTATGCTTAATTTATAATGGTTTTTAAAGCATTTCTCTCTCTCCCTCAAAGAATGGCCATTCCTATGACCTATTCTCAATTCAAATGAAACCTCTCATGAAGCATTTCTCTAATCTAAAAGTAATTTCTATGCTTGTCTAATTGGAGGCCAAAATAATGGTTTTTTTATTTAATTTATGGTAAAATTAAGAATCAATCCATAATTGGATAATGATCCAATTAGTGGTTATTCTAATCACATGAATAATACTAAACTTTATTCTTTCAAATTTATTGAGAATTATTAGTAATAGCAGCGGGGCTATGGTAAAATTTTTAAAAAATAAACACATAAATCATTTTCATTTATATTATGAAAAGAGGACTTCCTACCATATTCTAGGATTAATCATCCTAGATTAATTGAATGATTATCATTATAATCATGGAAAATTTGATTTTTATATTTTTGCATAAATAATAAATTAGAAAAAAGAGAAATTTCTAGTAATCCATTTTTATGTTAAAAGATTAATCCCCATGACAATGGAAATCCATGTATACCAATGAAGTAAGAGAAAATTTGTGATGCTAAAATAATGCATATTTTATTTAAAAATTAAAGAAGGATTTTAGCTAAATTTATCTTTTTGTATAGATAAATTTAAATGATGAAAGAGGAATTCCCACCATATTGGAATCCAAATATTTAAATGAGGAAAGTGTAATTTCTAGTGTAAAAGAATTAATGAAGATTTTTATTTAATTTTTAAGAAAAAATTTAGTTAAATTTATCTTTTTGTATAGATAAATTTAAATGATGAAAGAGGAATTTTCACTATATTGGAATCCAAATATTTAAATGAGGAAAGTGTAATTCCTAGTGTAAAAGAATTATTGGAGATTTTAATTTAAATTTTAAGAGAAAATTTAGTTAAACTTATCTTTTTGCATAGATAAGTTAAAATGATGAAAGAGGAATTCCCACCATATTGGAATGCAAATGTTTAAATGGGAAAAGTGGAATTTTCAGCTTAATGGAATTAATGGATATTTTTATGTAATTTTTTAAGAATAATTTTAGATAGATTTGATTTATGGTAAAAGAGGAATTCCCATGATAATTGGATTACACTCATTGAAATGAGAAAAAGAAGGATTTCAAGTTTATTCAAAAAAATAGGTATTGATATTTTAGTTAAAAGAAGAATTTTTATGATATTTAAGAAAAGATGGATTTGAATTAAATTTTAGTGTCAAAAGATGAATTTCCATCATAATTCTACCTAAGGAAAGGGAATATCTTTGGATATTTTAATTAGTGAAATCACTAAATTGATATTTACCCAAAATCTAGATGTTTATCTGAAGGGAATCCTTGTAGAACTAAACCGAATGAATTTGGTTAGACTACGGGAGGGATGGACAGTAAACCTACTTGTCCATCTCTTGATCTGAATCAAGTAAAGACTTCGTGAGACCAATTCCAGTTCTAATCAGAAAGAATAGACTACCGGAACTAAACTAGTTTTTCCTGACCGAACTCACCGAGAATCTAGTTGGACAATCAGACTGAATGATGGGTACATTACCCTCATGAGAGATCAAGGATCCTCATTATGAAACTGGGAATTATGGAAAAAGGGTTTTCGGAACCAATTTCAAACTCGAATTTTACTTGCATTGGAACCTCTGTTTTTTCATTCAAAGGACTGTTTTACGCTAGAATGCTGGAGGAAGCATTTGGCTTATGTTTTTCTAAGAGGAGGTTTGTTGGAATAGCTGGCGGTGGTGGGGAGTCATCAAGGGATGTTGCTCGCGGCGAAGCCTGCCGAGGTCTTGACCAGCCTCGGTACAGTTAAAATGGTGTGCTTCTAGTACGATGGGCAAGGACCGATGAAGCGGTCCCTGAGTGAAGTGCTAGGACACCTAAGGAGGATCCTAGAGGGTTCTGACCAGGCGATGCACGGGCTCACAGTTGCTAGGACACCCATGCGTACATCGAGGAAGATTTCGGATGGATAAAAAGGAAAGATTTCGGATGGATAAAAAGGAAAGATTTTCGGGAACCAAATTTTGACACTGGATCTCGTTGGTTGGCTTGCTGGTCTTCAACGGAGAGTCCAAAGGATATTATTGTAATACAATGGACTCGAAATTTTGGAAAATGATGAGTGATCAGAAATATTATGATTTCTATTGAAGGATTGTTTTAAAGCCAGACGAATCTGTTATAAATGGCAATTTCATATTGGGTGTGTACGTGGTATGCCTACCTTGATTTTTGCATGAATCATCGACTAGGGGGCCTGGGAACTCTTTTCCTCGGTGCCTGGGCAAAAACCCAACCAAATCTTTATAAAAGAATCCCACCAATTGAGTGGTCAGGTGGTTGGCTAACCCATGGGCCGGATGGGGTTAGGCTGGATCGGAGGATTCCTAAGAAACAACTAGATACGATTAGTTACGTTATTTAGTTTTAAATCTTGAGAAGACCTTGTTCTGTGGGAGGGGATCATCGGCTGTGCCTCGTAAAATGAGGAAAAAAGCGGTGATTCCATGGACCAAGTGCAAGTCTCTTCTTGATCTGACCATGTGACTTCAGGTTTGGTCAGATCAGTTTATCTAGTTAAGATTTGACTCATTAGAGTAATTTTCCCGTCAGAAGATTTTTCCCAATTGGCGGAATCGCCCGTGCCTTCCGAGCGAGGGGAGTCTTCCGGGCCCGGTCTCGGGGGCCGCCCGGGCTAGTCGTCCCAAACATCCCGTGGTGGGCGAGGCCCCGCGAGTGTGTGGACCCTGCCCTGCATGGCGGGAGGCCGACGCCGCTTTCGCTGTAGGCAGGAGCCCCAGAGCAGGCGGGGGACCTCACAAGCTTTAAGCATACAAACTCTATCAGTCTACTATACAACTTATTCACATTCACATCGTTCACTCTAGGGGGTTTGTTAGCCATTATCCTTTGGGAAGTTCAAGTGAAAATTGGTCTATACATGGGTAGTTATTCCCCATGGCTAGACATAGATTTTTTCCTCAAGGGGGTCATTCTCTCAACCCCCTACATAGCACATGCATTCAAGAGGTATGTAAAAAAACCCTTCCTATAGATTTTTAAATTTTAAAAACAACTCTTTTATAACTCTTTTTAAAAACAACTCTTTTATAACTCTTTTTAAATTTTAAAAACAACTCTTTTATAACTCTTTTTAACAATAAAAGTATCCCTTTTCTACAAAAAGTTTCACCATTTCAATTTTAAATCCCCTATGTATGTAAATTTCTTATTATAGTTGCACAAGAGGGGAAAAAAACCCTTTTATTGAACTCATGTGTTGTCTTAAATATTTTTTAGTGAACCTTCTACGGTTTTCTCCCCATGTGAACACACTTTTGATGTTGGCTTTTTAGTCATCATTAGTCAAAGTACTGCTATGTAGTAGCAAACATCAAGCTCTCACATATTCTCCCTTTGTGCTTCTCTATGCGTGCATGTATATGTGTATCTCTCTCTTGTATAGCTCCTTCCCCCATAACTAACATCACATAGGTGTAGCATGCGTTGACATTGGATAATCTGCATGGGTGTCAAAGGCTCAAGGCATAGGTCCCAGGTTTCTTGTGATCATGTCCACATTAGAAAACAATTATTAAAATATGTACTTTTAGTTAGAAATATCACTAGGGTAATTACTTATAGAAATACTATAGGTGTAGTTCAAGTAGCTCAAATCGGGACATGGTTGCCTAGTTTGGCTACAAATTTTCAAGGGGATCCTCCCAAAACAAGAAATACTGGTTATGGCATGGCTATAACATTCCCCCTTCCTATTGGAGATTCTTTCCTCAAAACAGGCAGGTAGGAGTTGTCAAGGAGGGTGAAACTTTGTTTGTGGTCTTGGGGAGTAATATTACACACGTAAGGTTAGCAAACATAGTGTACAACTTTCATTGCAAATATTCAATTCCTTACTTGATTTCTTAAGAGGGTGGTAAGATATGAAGAGAGAGAAAATTAATGAAATTTAGTCACAAAATAGCATGTAAATACTTTACAAGGCTTAGCTCTTTAATTGAAATATAGGTGCTTCCGCACTCAACCATATGACCCAAATTCTGACATCCGCCGGTGCACTAGCTATCCTACTGAATTGGTACACAAGTAGCCATCTCTTGTTGGGTCAAGGATACAACACTTAACCCTTCTGGGGATTTTCATAATGCCTCCTTCACTTTCTTCCTCTTCTGTAGCCAACGAATTTTTTCATCATTTAACCCCTCACTAGAGTCTGATTCATCCAAATCATCACTGTTACTTATTGAAAGCAAAATTTAATTTTTCCTTCCATTCGGTTTCCTTGATTAGAGAAAAAGTTTACTTTTATCTTCCCTTCTATTTGCTTGATAGCAGGGCTGGAGCCCTTAAGATCAAATTAACAAAGTTGCACCTGATGATGGTGGTGACACTCATCCCAAGAAGACATGAACCCATACAACCATTAAAAGCTTAATTGGATAAGGGAAAAAAAAACAACAAGAAAGACAGCCAACTGATGGAGAAATTAAGTATGTGTATTGCTTCATCATTCACACAAGATGCACCTTTTACAAGACACATTTTTGCTTATAATAACTATAAGTCAGATCCATAAGACACATGTTACAATGGTTTGCATAAGATTTTGATGAAGTAGCATGGAGAAGACATAAAAAGGTTCCCTTAATAAGGTCCACGTAAGTAAATATATCTAAAAAGGTAATGGGAAGAGATAGGGTATTACAATGGTAGACTAAAGTTTTATCTTTGTGCACCCTCGCTTGCGTATGGTTCATGGTAAAAACTGAGCTGATCCTAGCACACCACCACACTTGTCTAAGCTACGATGGCCTTCATACTTCATATGAGGGTCCATGGTGACAATATTCACAAAGAAAGTTTCATGGCCATCAAAGTTCAAACATGTTTGGTCGTGTGGTGCTAGGGGGTTGTTGAAGATGTGATGAGATGAACAAGTGAAAGAGAGATAATGCACATTAGTGCTAGAACAAATAGGCACTCAATTCATGAATAGTTGGATGATAAAAATAGGATGTAGGGGCCTGTTCCCCAAGCGGGTCATCAGTGGCCACCGCCTCACTAGACGAGCTCGATATCTCAACACTCCCCCTCGAGCTCAACTCCATCTCATGTACACCAAGTGAAGCCCTGAATCTGCGGAGCTTCTCTGTATCCAATGCTTTGGTGAAGATGTCAGCTACCTGATCGTCTGTGCTGACATAA
Source organism: Cibotium barometz (assembly GCF_041138505.1). Lineage (NCBI taxonomy): Eukaryota > Viridiplantae > Streptophyta > Polypodiopsida > Cyatheales > Cibotiaceae > Cibotium > Cibotium barometz. Next base: position 21,261,095 of record NC_141048.1, read on the forward strand.
ACAAGGTCAAGATCTCCTGCCAAGACCTTCTCTCTGACGAAGTGGTAGTGGACCTCTATGTGCCTCGTACGAGCATGAAAGACTGGGTTCCTGGCCAACTGTATACTGCTAATGTTGTCACAGAAAATGACAACTTGTCTATCCACTGATAGACCCAAATCTGCAAGTAGCTTTCTCAACCAAGCTACCTCACATGCTTCCATAGCAGCTCCTCTATACTCGGCCTCTGTACTCGATAGAGCAACCGTAGGCTGCTTCTTGCTGCTCCAAGTCACAGCAGCACTCCCCAAAGAAAACATGAAGCCACTCGTAGATCTTCTGTCTGAGATACTACCAGCCCAATCAGCATCTGTGTACCCATGTACACATATCTCTGTCCAATCAGCATCTGTGTACCCATGTACACATATCTATGTCCCAGTCTCATAGAATAGTCCACAATGCAAAGTAGACCTCGCATAAAATAAAAACATTGTGCTAATCTAACACCTATGAAAAATGTTCTCTTTTAATTGAAATTTTAACTCTATTTACATTTAAAAGCTTGTAAGGATGAATCTGAAATACTATGTAGGGTCTTGATCTACATGGATGATAATTTTAATTCCACATTTGGGAGCAAAAAAAGTTCTATTTTGCTATTGAAGGTGAAGAATTAGATAAATTGGAATATCAAGATGCTGAATCTAGTTCTGAGTTTGAAAAAAGAACATTATACTATGCAGGACTAGGCTAGTAAAATTTACTGGTGGAGAATTAATAATATACATGTGCAACAATATGGCTATTTTGAAATTCCTTTTGAAATGCTTACATGTAGGCATCTACATGTTAAGTAGCTGCATAATTTCATATTTATAAAATAGTAACATTGTTTCGTTAATAAAATGTCTCTTTCATGAAAGAGTTGCTCCTAAAATTTATTGTTTAGCATGATTAGCTCATCTTACTATGCATATTAAGCCTTTAATCTTCTGATACACTGACACCATTACTCGATCCTCATAATAGTTATGCTAGTCTATATGGTTAAGTTAGCTTAAGGATGGATGCTCTTGTTTAAAATGCATAACCTTGTTGATTTCACTAGTCTAAAAGATGTTATTTTAAGATTTTTATACAGTTATGATATGTCCAAAATGGATGATAAAAAGTTAGAATTTCGTTCCAAATACAAAGAAGACTTTGACCAAATTTTTTCGAGGAAACCTTATTTCATTTTCATGATCCTAATCTTTAATATTCAAGTGGACTCATTTACTCTTGCTAATGTTTGATAGACTTTTATATAAATAAAAAATTTAAGATAAAATTTTAGATTTTAAGAGATAAAGATTATTTAATCCTAATTATGATGCTTATAAAGGTATTGAAATTATGACTTTGACCTTTTCTAGAATAGACAATGAGTCCATATAATTAATTTCTTCACAAAATTTCTTACAATCAGTGTCCACAAATTAAGGATGAGAAATATTGGAATTTCGTCAAAAATACAAGGAGACTCTGGCCAATGTTTTTGTTGCAAAGGTTATATATTTTAAAAAACTTTCAAGTTTCTCCATGCAACATTTTTAATACATTCATTAGGATAAAATGTATGGAGATGAATTTAAACATATTTGGAATTTACATGTGTTAGTTGCCCATTTTGATGAATAATCCTTGAAGATTTAGATATATTTTCTATGACAACCAAATTTTTAGTAAAATGAAGGCTCACAACCCACACGTTTTGAGAGGCTTTGTAAGATTCCTCCCTCCAGCTCTTGAGGTATAAAGGTGTAAGAACCTCCCCTTCTGTTCTTGTAATTATTCCGCTCTCTGAAATAGAAGAAAGATCTTGTTTTACCCTATTTTGGCCTAGAGAGAGAAAAGGTCTAGAGAGAGATAATCCAAAATTGAGATATCTTTGGATATAAAAATCCTCCTAGTGTCTAAAATGGATTCCCCTGAAACAGAAGTTCAAAATGAACTTTCCAATGTGCATTAAGAATTAATTGAAAATGGTATAAGGGACCTAAGGGTCTACATTTTTAGAATTTTTGTAGATTATGGTCCAATTAAGGTTCCAATGGGCCAATTGGATTAATCCAACTTTTGTTGGGATGAGATAAATCCAAAAAAAATAAAAGAAATTACCCAAAAATGAGTAAATGCTCACATAAGATGAAAAGTTGACTGAGTATGTAAGGTTCCTCCCTTCAAAAATGGGAGAAACACTTAAGATAGTCCACTAAGTCTTATCTTGGGAAAAATTTCCTATTCATCGACACCTTGACCCTGTAGAGATTCAAGGATACGATTCATAGGTATGACCTAGCTCTATCCCGCAGGGGGAGCGTGAATCACCCATAGGGCAATTGATTATAAATTGGGCAACTACTAGACTTGATTTCTAGAGACAACGCTTTTTTCCTCATCTTATGCAAGGCACAGCCGCCGCTGGCCTAGTCTTCTAGAATAGAGTTGTCCAAGAACCTAATTATCTAGCGTAGGGCTTTCACTTAATCTGTTGGAAAGCTACCCGACTAATCGGGTCCACCCGTCCGTAGGATGGTGCCGTCGGGGCATTCCATCCTCCCACTTTCCACCCTACTCACGCATCAATTTGTTTTCTAATTAATCCTACCACACATAAATAAACATATTCCTTGATTAAAGTCCTTTTTCACAAGGTTCATTAAAACAGCGTTTTTACACAATGCAACCATACCAAAGACAAGATATATTTATATAAAAAGTTTATACATGAACCAATTCCATACAAGCCAAACCGGCTCTCTTATTCTTATACTGCCGATGATCTAGAATTCGGCCTTCGAGTCTCTACATGCTGGGCCAAACCCTACGGGACCATACACCTCATCGTCGGTCGCCCCGCTGGCGACGAGGACTCAAGCTGGCCTGTCGCCCTCTCAGGCTCCATCGCTTGATCCTCCCGCCCCTCAGAGGGATGTCTGCACACACTAGGGTGGGCTTATTTACCGCACTAGCCTGGGCCCTCAGAACTAGGAAGCCTCATAATCTCTCGCCTCAATCGGCGATCCTTATTCTCCCAATGGTATACCTTGGGCCATTCCCGGGCTTTGCTAACGACGCCGCCCGGCTACACAAGCACGGAACGGAGTTAGCGTTGAAGCCAAAAAAAAAATCTTGAATTCTAAAGATAACAACTTCAATGCAATTTATTAACTACAGCATTCACAATTCGTGAAGATAACAATTTCAATGCAATTTATCGAATACAGCATCACATAATTCGTAACTTCATACAATTTTTATGTTGTCATTTTAAAGGAAAAGATACCATTCATTAACACTAATTTAAGGAAATTCTCTTCTTTTAAAAATTAACCAAGCTAACCTGACCACCATTTCCTTGAGGAGCTTGAAAAGGGAGGGCTGGCATTGGGGGAGCATCTTCCCTCATCTCGTTATTGCGCGCTCCTCTTGAGGTAATATTTTGACGTCTCCGAGAAGAGGCCATCTTAGGCGTCCCCTTGTAGAGCTCGCTGCTGCGATCGAAACGCTTCAGTCAGATCTGAATTCTGAGCTCGTTTGCTCACCGTATGAGCAAAAGAATATGGCGCACGAACCCTTTCTTAAGGCAAAAGACCCTTATTAAAGTCTACGCAAATGGGGGGGAGGGGGGGGAATTGTGAGATGTCCTTAAGGGTAAAAACGTGGAGAGAGCTGGGAGGGGCTGCTGGAAGTCTCTTCACACCGGCCGGGGGGAGAAGAGTTAAGGACATTGCCTCTAAGGAAGAGGGGGATGGAGGAATTTTAGCTTATCTGAAAAGAACCAAATGAGGGGGTGTGAGAGGGGTGGCTTCAAGGGGCGGCTGTACTACAGCAAGTACGCTGCACAGGGACAGACGGCGGTACGGATGACGGTACAACAGGGCATACGCAGCACAGAGATGCGTGCCGTCTCTGTGGAGCACCCCGGGGGTTTATATAGCTAAGGGGTATGGGTACGGGCGCTGCACAAAGGAAGGACGAAAGGATGGTGTACCATCAAAGGCTATGGATCAGTGGCCTGCATGGGTGTAGGGGAAAGGTACGGTGTCAGTTGTCTGGGAAAGGAGTAGTACGCATGTACCTTATCTGGTTTGAGGCAGCATGGGTGTCCACGTAGGGGTACGTGTGGACCATGCAGTGGGCGGCCGTCCTTTGGTTCTTGGGCAGCCATCGTACGGGCACCCTAGTAAGTGTGTACAGACCAAATTTTTGGGGCGGGGTACCCAAATTTGGGACACCCTCCTCGATTCATGTGCCGGGCCGCCCTGGGGGCGAATTTTTTTTTTTGTCCGGGAGGTTCTCCTAGTCGTAGGGGTTTAGACCGTTCGTCAATCGGACGCCCGGTCGTGCATTTATTGTGCATTTATTAACGTTTAAAGGTTGCCGTTTTTTAACTAAAATGATTGAAATTTGCGTATAGGCTTGATCCGATGTCCGTTTTGGATGCTGTAAAATCCTATATTAGGGTAAAATCGTGCGCAGATTCCAAATTGGGCCTTAGAATTTGAAGATTCTAAGTAGAAATGACTCAAATAATAAAATCATTGATTTTTATACCATAAAAACTCATAAATTTATCTATTACATGGACATTTCTTTATTAGTGAAGATGGGTATGTTACATCCTTCCCCCCTTAAAGAAATCGAGATGTCCTCATCTCGTCATGAATTGGGGATAATCCTTTAAGAGTGTAGCTTCATCTTCCCAAGTTGTATCCTCTTCAGGGTAATCTTTCCACTGTACTAGATGTTCTACAAGAGTTCTATTTCGGAGTTGCCTTTCCCTAGAATCTATGATGCTACTGGGCTGTAATTCAAGGACTCCTTGAGTAGGGATTACAACTTGTTCATCATCAAGAATATGATCGAGACTGGGGACATATGGTTTTAACAAACTTACATGAAATACATTATGGACTTTGATATGGGCTGGGAGTTGGAGTTTATAGGCACTTTTACCTAGACACTTGATAACTGTATAGGGACCACAATACCTAGGGCTGAGCTTCTTATATTTCCCAAGTGATAGAGAACTTCGTTTGGGTCGCAGTCGTAGAAGAACTTTGTCTCCTTCCTTGAAGATCCTTTCAGACCTCTTGTTGTCAGCATAAAGCTTTTGTCAATCTTGGGCAGCTTTAATATCCTTTTGGATTGCCTTGGTTTGTTCCTCCATTTCTTCGAGCATTTTCCTGGAACTCTTATGGTTGGATCAGAGAAATTTAGAGGAGACAGGCATTCTTGCCCATAGAGTGCCTTGAATGGTGACATTCCTATGCTTTGATGGTAAGACGCATTGTAGGCAAATTCTACCAGAGGAAGGTATTGAATCCACCTTCTTGGTTCCCGTCCACATTATGCTCTGAGAATGTCTTCAATTACTTGATTGACTCTCTCAATCTGGCCATCGGTCTCTGGATGATAAGCTGTGCTAAAGCAAAGTTGAGTTCCCAGGGCTTGAAATAAAGACTGCCAGAATTTGAAGTGAAGTCTGAATCCCGATCACTTACTATCCTTTTTGGGAGACCATGAAGTTTGAAGACTTCCTTGATGAATACTCGAGCAACATCAGAAGCTTTGAAGGTCTTCTTCACTGGTATAAGGTGAGCTACTTTGGTAAGTAAGTCCACTACTACCAGAATGGAGTCATATCCTCCTTGCACAGTGGGGAGACTTGTGACAAAATCCATACTAATGCACTCCCACTTCATTTGGGGACTATCTAAGGGTTGAAGTTTTCCAGGCATCTTACTTTGATCCTTTGGCATGAGAGACATTGCTTCAAGTACCGAAGCACATCATTTTTCAAGCCTGCCCCAATGAAAGCTCCTTCTTACGGCATTTAATGTTTTTGCATAGCCTGGGTGTCCTGCACAGCAGGGCTATCATGAGCTTCATGGAGGATTAGTTTCTTTAAAGCAGGATCCTTAGGGATACGTAGCTTGTGATTGAAGTAGAGGCTTCCTTCATGAGTGGAGTATCCCTTGATTAGATTCTTCTCTTTCTCTGAATGTCCCCCTTCTTCTACTAACTTTATCATCTTCTGATAATCTGGATCATGAGATGAGACTTCTTCCACCTTGACCAGAATGGGATTATTTGGCATTGAAATAGCACTCAAGAAAGATTTGCGGCTAAGTGCATCTGCTACCACATTATCTTTCCCAGGGCGGAATTTGATGTCGAAATCATATTCTTGTAGAATTTCAATCCATCTCCTTTGCCGCATGTGAGGTTAGGCTGGGTGAAGATCCACTTTAGACTTTTGTGGTCAGTTACAAGCTGGAATTTGCCTCCCAAGAGATAATGTCTCCATAATTTGAGGCAATGAACAACTGCTAAGAGTTCCAAATCATGGGTGGCATAATTTGCTTCATATTGCTTCAGCTTGCGAGAAGTATAAGCAACTGGTCTTCCTTCTTGGCCTAAGACACCACCAAGTGCTAGACTACTAGCATCGGTAACCACTTCAAATTCTTTGGAGAAATCAGGAAGCTTTAAGACTGGGGCAGAAGTAATAATGACCTTCAGCTGATCAAAGCTGTTTTGATGGATTGGCAGCCACACTATTTTGCAATCCTTCTTAAGAAGATCCGTCAAAGGTGCAGCTACCAAGGCATAATCTTTGATAAAAATCCTATACCAACCCGTGATTCCCAAAAACCCACGAACTTCACGAACTGATTTAGGGGGTGGCCATTCTAGAATATCCTTGACCTTGGCGGGGTCTACTGAGATGCCATCTTTGGAGACGATGAATCCAAGATACTCAATTTGATGAGTAAAGAAGGTACATTTGCTTTTCTTGGCATAGAGTTTGTGTCTGCGCAGCAATTGCAGAACTCTACGCACATGCTCCTCATGCTCTTCAATTGATTTGGAGTAGATTAAGATGTCATCAAAGAAAATAAGCACAAATTCATCCAAGTAAGGACGGAATATATCTTGCATTAGGCAGTTGAAGGTTGCAGGAGCATTGGTTAACCCGAATGACATTACAGTAAACTCATAGTGGCCATAACGGGTATTGAAGGCTGTCTTGGGTATATCTGCTTCCTTGACTTTGATCTAATAGTAACCAGACCTCAAATCTATTTTTGAGAAGACTTTGGCTCCATGAAGCCTGTCAAGAAGTTCGTCGATGCGAGGGATATGATACTTATTCTTGACAGTGACTTAATTTAGCCCTCTATAATCTATGTAGAGGCGGAGAGTCCCGTCCTTCTTTTTTTGAAAAAGAACAGGTGCTCCCCAAGGAGAGCTACTGGGGCATACAAATCCTTGTTCAATGAGTTGGGAAAGTTGCTCCTTAAGTTCAATGGCTTCAGGAAGGAACATTTTATAGGGAGTTTTTGAGACAGGTTGAGCTCCAGGGATCACCCCAATTTATGATCAATTGCCCTATGGGTGATTTGATGTTTAGAAAATAATCCCAAGATAAGACTTAGTGGACTATCTTAAGTGTTTCTCCCATTTTTGAAGGGAGGAACCTTACAGAGTACAAGGTTTATTAGTTAAAAATTATGAGATATTACTAAAAAATGAGATATTTTAGAGTAATGATACATTTTTGACACCTTGGTAAGGATAGGGGGACTCTTGAGGTAGGAACCTCTTTCACATGTGTGGAAGGGTTTTTAATTCAAAAAAATTGTGATATTTTTATCTCTCCTCTCTCTTGGATCAAACCAAATAAAAAAGGGAGCCAAACTGGTCCAAATCTTGTCCAAATTGAGTCAAACTCAGCCTAGAAAATTCTAGAACCCAATTGGACTTGGTTAGTGGCCTCCCTCACCTATAAATAGACCCTCAATCATTTGTAATAAAATATTGGAGCTATACCATGCCAGTATTATATTAAAATAATCATATTTTCTATTATCCTTTAAATTTTTCTCTCTCTTGGGAGCTTGGAGCTCTCTCTCTCTACAACTCTTGGAGTTTCTCTTCTTCTCTTGGTGCACCAATCTATTGGTCGGGTGCTTCACTGCAATTAGGGAATCAAGCCAAACTTAGAGGTAAATTCAAATTTTATGGTTTTTTCCAATTTTCTCAATGACTTTCTTCTTCTCAACCCCTCTCAAGCTTGAGAAGCTTTCAAAATGATTGTTTTAATTCAAATCAAGCTTTTCCTAAAAATCTTAATATTTAATTAAGAGAAAGTTAATCTTTATGCTTAATTGTAATGCTTTCTTTAAGTAAATCTCTCTCTCTAAAAGAATAGCCATCTTTATGGCTAAATCCCTTGGAAAAGGATGCTTCTCAATGATAGTCTCTTAATTCAAAGCTAATAAGCTAGAGATTAAGAAAATGATATTTTAATGATTTTATGCTATTAAAATAATGGTAAATTCTTTTAGATTATTTATGAGTAGTTAAAAACTACTCTAATTCATTCTAAATGAGAAATGGATTATCCTAACAAATTGGGAAAAGAGGAATGTTGAAATTAGCTCAATCTAGTGGGATAATCATAGTTATGTTTAATTTTATGGTTAAAATTATGATTTAAATTCATAGTTTGATTTTAAGCATAAAAGAGGAACTACTGTCATATTTTCATTACAAGATTTTATTCTTTAGAAAAAAACTGAGAATTATCAGTAATAGCAGCGAACCTATGGTAAAATTTTTAGAAAATAATACATATCTTATTTCTATGCATAATGCTAAAAGAGGACTTCCTACCATATTCTAGGATTGGACATCCTATGCAAAAAGAATGATTTTCATCATATTCATGAGAAATAATTTTTTGTAATTATGCATAATTAATTGATTATGAGAAAAGAGTAAATTTTGGTAAATTTATTTTTATGCAAAAAGAGGAATTCCCATGATATTTTAGATCCAAGTAATCAAATGGTAAAAGAGGATTTTTTTGCATAATTCAAATTATGAGTATTTATCAAAAGTGAAATTTTAAGCATTATTAATTTCTTTGGGAAATATGGGTAGAATTGATTTTTATAAATCCCATGAATCTTTTACTCAAAAGAAGAATATTGAATATATTTCACTTGAGAAACTTGAGAAAGAATATGAAAATATCCATCGAGAAAAAGTACCTTTAACTAGGCCAAGCAATTGGCAAAAACTTAGAAAAGTCCTGTCGGTATCGAAAAGTAGAAAACATTACTAAAAGTGGATGTGATAAGATGTGATGTAGAGCCGAATGAATGTAAATGAATGTGATGGGATGTAAATGGATGCGATGTGACTAGATGAGATGTGAATGTGATAAGAGGAGATGTAAACGTGATGTGATAAGATGTAAATGTGATGTGATAAGATGTGAATGTGACGTGATAAGATATGAATGTGATGTGATAAGATGTGAATAAGATGTGAATAGGATGTGATAAGATGTGAATGCGATGTGATAACATGTGAGTGGATGTGATGAGATGTGGATGAGATGTGATGTGATGTAAAGGGATGTGGATATAGATGTGATGAGATATGAATGAGATGTGATGATATGTGAATGGGTGTAATGTGACGTAAATGTTTGAGAATGAGATGTGAAGTGATAGATGTGCATGTGAATGAATGGATGGATGTGGATAGATGTGAATGTGAATGAATGGATGGATGTGGATGAATGTGATGAGCTGTGAATGGATGTGGTGTGATATGGATAGATGTAGATGGAATGAATGTGATGTAATGTGGATGGATGTGAATGAGATGTGATAAGATGAGGATGGATGTGATGAGATGTGAATGAATGTGGGATGTGAATGGGTGTGATGGATGTGAATGGATGCGATGAGATGTGAGTGGATGTGGAGAGATGTGGTGAGATGTGAATGTGATGTAATGAGATGTGAATGGATGTGATGTGATGTGATGTGAATGGATGTGATGTGAACTCGGGCATAGATCTGGTTGATTGGCCTTGTTGGTCTTCAATCGATGAGTCCATGGCTCTTTTATATGGATCTGTTGGTTGATCTTGCTGATCTTCAATGGAGAGTCCATCTGGATCTTTCTTATATGTGATTATATTTCTAGGTACTATGAGCTAGGAACTATCCAAAAGGCCCCTGAGTGAACACGTGGTGAGCGTTCTGGTTGCCAATGATGCTATAAGTACGTTGGGGAAGAAATGAATATAATACTTGATTATATTTCCAGGTACTATGAGCTAGGAACTATCGAAAAGGCCCTTGAGTGAGCAGGTGGTGAGCGTTCTGGTGCCAACGATGCCATAGGTACATCGATGAAGGAATGATTGGAAATTAGAATTCAAGCTAGATATTTTGGAGGATTATGATCAGTGATACTATGGTTTCATTAAAATATTGTTTTAAAGACAGTTGAATCTGTGAAACAGGCAATTTCATATTGGGTGTGTAAGTGGTGTGACTATCTTGAAGTTTGGTTGAAGCGCCGGCTAGGGGGCCTGGGAACTCTTTTCCCTGGTACCCAGTGCAAAACATAACCAAATTCCTAAATGGATCCTATCACTACAGTGGTTGGGCAGTTGGCTAACCCATGGGATTGGATGGACTGATGGATGGATTGATGGGTCCTGATGGATCCCTTAAATGAGACTCAATTCTGTTAAATTACGATAGTTGAAGTAAATCCCGGATAACCCTTATTCTATGGAACGGCTGTGCCTCTTGATGAGGAAAAAAGCGTTGGACTCTATGATCCAAGTGCAAGTCTCTTCCTTGATCTACCATGAGACTTACGGGTTTGGTCGGATCCGTTTGGTTAGTAAAGACCTTGACTACGTTAGAATAAAATATCCTGAAGGAATCGCCTATGTCTGCTCGGCGAGGGAAGTTATTTCAAGTTTGGTTTTGGAAGAACCGAGGATTAGTCTCTTGTCCAGATATCCGTGGTGGGCGAGGCCCCGAGTAAGAGGCTCTGCATGCGTAAGAAGTGCTACTTCCGCTGCTAGCTCCCCTAAATTCATTGCTGCGCGGAGGGGGCAGGGATCTTTCTGCTGGTATGAGAGCAAAAATGAATCAACCAAGAACCAAGAAATGAAAAAAATTTATGAAGTACCAGTAAAAGATTGTAATTATGTGATGAAATTCATACAAATTGATATTCATAAATGAAGATTCATAAATTGGAAATTGGGTCCTCAGATGGAAGTACCGCAGTTGTATGGAATCCCTGACTTGCTTGAGGCCTAGATATGATGGTATTTACCTTATAGCTCCAAGGACCATGACTACCCGTACATACCGTGGGTATATCTTCAGCTCTTTACTGACAATATATACGTGTAAATCTAAGACCTTGAAGTTATAAGCAAAAATGCTATCCAGATGATGAATTCGAATGCTAGTTGGTATGATTTTTGAATTCTAGTTGAGAATTGATGAATTGATTTGGATTCTGATTGAAAGGTGATGATTTTTGAATTCTGGTTGAAAGAAGATAAGTTGAATAAAGCCACAATGAGGATGAATGGGGAGAATCCCAGTGATGATGTTAGTAACTGGAAGACGATTATGACTTCAACAAATCACTATGAGATTAGTGGATTGTGCTGACAGATTGTTCTTGTTTGACCCAGTGGATCTAATTAAGGAATGAAAAATTGAGAACTTGCATAACTGAAATTTCCATGGGAAATGTTCATATAGAATTTCCTGTCTAATGGACCATTATTGTATTAAGGATATGAATGTTCTGTATGTTCTGAATGAATTGTTATCTGATATGAGTTCTGTATGTTCTTCTTGTAGAAGGGATCTTTATCCTAGGATTCTGTGTGGGTTGACCAAACTATAAGGAACCCCAGAATCAGTTGGATCTTAGGGTGAAATAGTTTATCCTCCAACTGCAAGATGAGGACATCTCGCGTTTCTTAAGTGGGGTAGGATGTAAGATTCCTCTCTCCAGCTTTTGAGGTATAAAGGTGTAAGAACCTCCCCTTCTATTCTTGTAATTATTCCCCTCTCTGAAATAGAAGAAAGATCTTGTCTTACCCTGTTTTGGCCTAGAGAAAGAAAATGTCTAGAGAGAGATAATCCAAAATTGAGATATCTTTGGATATAAAAATCCTCCTAGTGTCTAAAATGGATTCCCTTGAAACAGAAGTTCAAAATGAACTTTCCAATGTGCATTAGGAATTAATTGAAAATGGTATAAGGGACCTTAGCCTAAGGGTCTACATTTTCAGAAATTTTTAGATTATGGTCCAATTAAGGTTCCAATCGGCCAATTGGATTAATCCAAGTGTTGGGATGAGATAAATCCAAAGAATAAAAGAAATTACCCAAAAATGAGTAAATGCTTACATAAGATGAAGAGTTGACTGAGTACAAGGTTTATTAGTTAAAAATTATGAGATATTACTAAAAAATGAGATATTTTGGAATAATGATGCATTTTTGACACCTTGGTAAGGAAAGGGGGACTCTTGAGGTAGGCGCCTCTTTCACATGTATGGAAGGGTTTTTAATTCAAAAAAATTGTGATATTTTTATCTCTCCTCTCTCCTGGATCAAACCAAATCAAAAAGGGAGCCAAACTGGTCCAAATCTTGTCCAAGTTGAGTCAAACTGAACTTGGAAAATTCTAGAACCCAGTTGGACTTGGTTAGTGGCCTCTCTCACCTATAAATAGACCCTCAGTCATTTGTAATAAAATATTGGAGCTATACCATGCCAATATTATATTAAAATAATCATATTTTCTATTATCCTTTAAATTTTTCTCTCTCTTGGGAGCTTGGAGCTCTCTCTCTCTACAACAACTCTTGGAGTTGCTCTTTTCCTCTTGGTGGACCAATTGATTGGTCGGGTGGTTCACTGCAATTAGAGAATCAAGCCAAACTTGGAGGTAAATTCATTTTTTATGGTTTTTTCCAATTTTCTCAATGACTTTCTTCTTCTCAACCCCTCTCAAGCTTGAGAAGCTTTCAAAATGATTGTTTTAATTCAAATCAAGCTTTCCCTAAAAATCTTAATGTTCAATTAAGAGAAGTTAATCTTTATGATTGTTGTTGAGAGATGTGATCGCGGTGGGTGTTGTGTGTATGTGGGAAAGCACCCTAGAGGTGCAAGATATTGTGGCAAGATAAGAATGCCACATGTAATATTGAATGGTGTGTGAGTGTTGACCAAAAGAAGTGGAAAAGGGAGTGCCACATGGATGATGATGTGTAAAGTGGGATAAGGCTAGAAAGCCTATATCATTGTATGGTTCATTGTTGTGAATGCAATAGTGCAATAGAACTTGTGTTGAGTGTGCAATCTCTCTCTCTCTCTTATGGAGTTCTTAGTGTGTTTCTGGTAAATTTGTGTGTCTGGCAAGATGTCAAATGATGGCATAAACCAGATTGTTGACATCTTCACCAAAGCATTGGGTACAAAGAAGCTCGGCAGATTCAGGGCTTTGCTTGGTGTACATGAGATGGAGTTGAGCTCGAGGGGGAGTGTTGAGATGTGAGATCATTGGTGATATGCGGCCAGTGGGATGACAGGCTGTGTGACAGCCATTCTAGAGACTAGCATAGTTATAGTGCCAGCTCATTTAGTTGGGTTCACACTATAGAGAACCCTAGTATGTATTTGGTCGAGTACCTTTTCATATGTGTGTACTCTTATCTTTGTATATGGTGTGTTGAGGGTTGTGTGAAGAAGAAGAAGATTTTCAGCCTCTCACCGTGTGTGTTCTCTTTTAGGGTTTTGTGAGTGTGTGTGTGCTTGCAAGAGCTCAAGCTCTCTTCTCCCCTACATCTTTTCACGGTATCAGAGCTTGGGTGGGCTCTTGTTCATGGTGATTATTTATGTATAGATTTCTTGGTTATGTGTTCATTTGATTAAGCATTATTTTCAGTTATTATGAGAAAAAAAATTAGCACACTCATTGTCATTAGTATTGCATTTGGAGAGAGATTATGCTCATGGAGATTTGGAGATTATGGTAGTACCCAAAGAAACTGGAAATGGAGATTTCAGCAAGTATAAAGGCTATGGAGTCTTCGGTGTTAACAAGAAAGTTGCCAAGGAGACAAAGGTGTCTCAAGAAGGTTGGTTTTGTGAGTTTTTCCTTATGAAATTTTGAAGAAGGGTTGCTAATTTGTGGGAAGAGAAGATCCCATGATTCTTTGCATTTGGACAAAGAGCATAAGTAGGTGTAGGCTTATCCAAAGAGCATAAGTAGGTGCAAGCTTATCCAAGCAAGGGATACGTGGTTATGGACTAAGGATGGAGCTCGGGAATGAGACACCTTGGTGAAGCTATATAAAACTAACACCAAGGCATGAAAGATTCAGTTGAAGAATGAGATTCTGTAGAGAAGAAAAATATGTTTGTGAATGATTATGCCTTGAATATCAAGGGCATTGTGGAATCCCTTACATCAATTGGTGTTTTTGTTAATGATGATGATAAGGTGGAAGTGTGTCTACATAGTCTTGCATCACAATACAAGGCATTCAAGATGTCTATTCAGACTCGGGAACTTCACAGATTTGGTGTCAATGCTAATCATTGAAGATAAAAATTTGGTTGAAGATCAACACTCTTCACAAAACAAAAACAATTTAGAGCAACAGGACTTCTACACAAGTGCAGGTAGAGGACTAGGTAGAGGTCATGGACATGGCCAAAGTGGTGGCCGATCAGGTAATCAGAATTATGGTCAGTAGAAGCAGCAACAATCCTAGGATTCGCAACCATAACACACAGGTGGAAGAGGCCAGTTTACAGGCAGGGGGAGTCAATGAGGTCATGGTAATTGGCAAAGGCAGCACAATGATACACGAGGTTTTATTTACTATGGTAAGCATGGACATGCACAGGAAGATTGCTATAAAAAACAAAGTGACATGCAAAATGGAAAAGTGCAGCAAAACAACTATGCATTCTCTAGCAAAAACAATGAGGATAATGAGAGGTTGTTTTATTAAGAGACTAAGGTTATGTAAAAGGGGAGGAGAAGGGTGTGTGTGTGAAGGGACTTGAGGTCCACTAGCTCACCTATTTAAAGGTGAAGCTAGGAGGCATTTTATATAGAGCAAGAAGCCTAGTTATATTTTGAGCAACTTAATAAGCAAGATATTTTCTTGTATTTTGTCAGTCTCTCTCCTCCACATAATGATCTAGCATGAGCACCACGAGATTCTATCATGGTATCTAGAGCTTGGCAAGATTAGGTCCCTTTTGTGGTGTAGAATATGTAAAATTTATTACTTTTTCTTGTGTGGAGCTAAACCTCTTGCCAGGGGAGGAGCTCTAGCAGCTCGTGGAGGCAAAATCTTGGGGAGCTCTCAACTAAGAAAGTGAGGAATACATCTGGGTGGACATTTTCGTATAGCTCATCAGCCGAATCGCCCTCTCTCCATCGTGGCATTGCCGCCTATGCAAGCCGGCATAGTTCCTGGCTGCCGTCAATGTCGTACATGAATTCGACGTCTGCAGCGCATAATAGGCTGCGTGGGCTTAGGGCTTTTGAAGCCCATAGCCTCAGGAGTCTACAGCTTCATTTTTAGCCCTAATGGCTGCTCCATGCTCTCACAATAAGAGAAAAACCAAGCGCCTAACTACTGTTTCACTTCTCCATGAAAGCTTGCTCAAGCTTGTTAATAGTGATTCTCTTTCACTAATCTCCTCTTCTTTGATCTAATCACTTAAAGTGCTTTTGTGAGGGCTTGTTGCAGATCCTATTTTGAGTTTGAAGTGGTGGGCATACACCATGAGGTATTCATGAGCCTCATTGTCATCAAGCTTCATCAACATCATCTTCAAGTGCACAAAGCTTTTCAAAGTATGCTTATAAGCACTAATAGTGTTGCTTAACAACACTAATAGTGATCATAACCACTAAAGGAGGAGGTCTTTAACAATAAGGAGGCTCTTCTTCATCAATATTGGAGGCCGGGCACACACCATAAGTGCCACATTATAACTCTTCATCGTCAACCCGCTTCTATGCTTACCTTGGCAAGCTTCCAAGGAGAAATGGTGCAACCATAAGCCATTGTCTTCATCCCATAAGCCAAAGAGGTTGAAGTTTTCTGGTTTTTCATCAACAAACTCAGTTCCTTGAGTGGTTTTTCATCAACAAACTCAGTTCCTTGAGTGGTTTAAAGTCAGGCACATGTAAACTAAGTGCTCATCTTTAATGGTTTTGTGTATCACCCTTGAGGCTCTTGTTTGTAAGAGGCATAGGCATGTCATAAGCCATATGCTCTCATTTCCCAAGCCCAAGGCATGTTATTCCGCTGCATATTCAACATTTTCATCTTCTAAGATGAGTTGTAAGGTTGAGCATAGCATCACTAAGTGCTCTACCTTGTTGTTTGTCATGTTTTTAAGCATCTCTTGGCATTGTCTTTGTAAGAGGCATAGGAAACATTATGAGCCATGCCCTCACCTTCTTGAGCCAAGAATGATGTACCTTATTGGTTTGAGCATTTACCTCAACCACTTACTCACTTTCATTAAGCTTGTACCTTATCATGTAACCAATATGCACAAAAGCTTTTGTTATAATTATGGAGGAGTAGACACTGCCCTTGACCAATCTATAAGGCAAGTGTGGTAAGACCCTCCCTTTCCCTTTCCCTTTCCCATATAAATCTACCTCATAACCATTACGCTAAGGAATTCTCTCATTGCCCATGGAGGAGGTATGGTATGCAGAAAAGCATCAAGCATGTTGAAGAAACACATATATGCAAACCACTTAAGCAAGGGTGGCAGCCTTGTGTTGATCATTGTGTGAGAATGGTCGTGGAAAGCATGTGGAAGCAATGGCATGTATGTCCAAAGCATGTCCACTACAAGAGGTCAAGCATGTCAACTACTACAAGAGGTCAAGCAAGCACAAAGAGTGGGGTGCACCATCATTAAGGTGCACATCTTCATCGACATCAAATAAAGACTTAGATGGCATCATTGTATTAGCCTCTAAGGCTCTAGGAACATAGTTGTAAGTCCTAGATAACCACACCACCATGACATTCTTGTAAGCCTAATGTTATAAAGGCAATCTTTTTCATATGTGCAATACCACCTATTCCAAACACTTTCATAGTTGGTATTGAGGGGGGGTATTAAGAGACTAAGGTTATGTAAAAGGGGAGGAAAAGGGTGTGTGTGTGAAGGGACTTGAGGTCCACTAGCTCACCTATTTAAAGGTGAAGCTAGGAGGCATTTTATATAGAGCAAGAAGCCTAGTTGTATTTTGAGCAACTTAATAAGCAAGATATTTTCTTGTATTTTGTGAGTCTCTCTCCTCCACACAATGATCTAGCATGAGCACCACGAAATTCTATCTTGTTTGTTATGCAACATGCATATGTGCATGTGCCAAATGACTTATGTACTAAGCTGGATCCAAAGGCACAAAAATGTGTGTTTATTGGGTACTCCCTTGAGCAAAAGGGATATAGATGCTGCAATCTTGCTACACGTTGTCAGGCGTTTTTCTGAGAGGTTTTTATGGCTTGTGTACATACGTGTGCATGGCTTGTATGAAGAGTTTGGTTTTGAGGGCGTTGCCAGGTGTTCAGTGTGGATGACTTTTGTTTTAGGCCTGAGTGTTTGCCTGTCCGGAGTAAGGTCCGTGGAGATGGTATCAGCCAGCTGTTTGGCTCTGAGTATGTGTACACGCCCAAGTATGAGTGGGCATTGGAAGGCTGTGTTTGAATGTGTATGGAAGCATGGGCATTTAAGGTTGAAGGGACAGTGTTGCCTTGGGCATTTGGTGTGAAAGGAAATATAAGTGTGGCCATCTTTAGGCCTTGGAAAATAAGAAAATAATGATTTACGTGGCCATAAAATTGAAAAGCCACTTGGAGGCTTATTAGGCTGCCAGCGCACCTTCTGGAAACTTGGCAAAGCTGGCGAAGTACAGGCTGGCGCAGCTAGATGAAGGAGTTTGGGCCGCCTTGTTTTGCTGGGGGCTCTAATTGAATTGCAGAGGAGTTGCAGGCGACTGGGGAGCACCATGCTGCAACCAGAGAAGGGGGGGCCTCCCGTGTGAAGGGAGTGTGTACGCGCAGGTCGGACTGTCGAAGGCAACAAGTGGAGGGCCACCTTGCGAAGTGCAGAGGAGGGCGACGTGCAGCCAGGCGTAGGAGGGAGTCGCCTTGTGATATTGGACGGGGCTCTCGGGCGTTACAAGTAGCCGCAGCCATACACAGTGAAGGAGCTGGAGACCGCCTTGTGGTGGTGAACGCCACATGGAAGCGCAAGGGGCCCGCCAGGTTGGTGAAGCTGCTGTTCGACTCGTTGACAAGCTGAAAGGGATGAAGGGGGCGCAGAAGACGTAAAAGGTGACGAGCAGGTGCAAGCACAAGGAGACAGAAGAGCTGCAAGAGGACTGGGTTGTCGGGCTGGCGACAGTGGTGGAGAGTAGAGGCCGGCCTTGAGGTGATTTGCAGCTAAGAGAGTAGAGGGGCTACCTTTCTTGGGCGTGGCGTTACAAGTGGTCATCTGCAAGCGGAGAGTAGTAGCGTGGTTGACAGCTACAGAGGACTGAAGCTGAAGTTCATGGCGCAAAGGCTGGTGCAGTGGGTAGCGCAGAAGGCGCCAAAAAAGCTGACTGAAGACTGGGCGAACAGAGGGATGCCAGAGGGTGGTCGACTGGGCTGGCGGGCACTGGTGGGCGTCAAGTGACAGGCTGGCAAGGGGTTGATAGGTGATCTACGAGGGCTGGTGTGGGCCACGTAGATGAAGCCGACAGAAGACAGAGCAGGGTGCCGAGTGAAGCAGAGAAAAAGATAGGTGTTGCTGCTTGGTGGTGGGCCAGTATAGCAGGGCAGATAAGCTGCTTGGGTTTGTTGTGAGGCTGGCAGAGGATCAGCATAGAGACAGAGAGAGAGAGAGAGATGTTTGGGTAGCTGCTGGTGGCGACACATGCAAAAGTGATGATTTTTTATCTCACTAGGCAAAACAAGGAAAAATGATATTTTCTTGTATTCAGAATCATAGAATGATTTCAAGGGATTGAAGTAGAGGCTTATTTGATATTCAGGCTGAGGAGGAATCTTACAGGCTTAACCTAAAACTTGTTTCATTTTTAAAAAATCCTTCTCAAATTAAGGAAAGGAGTAAAAACACCTCCTCAAAAATTTTAAGATTTAGTTATATTTAGATTTAAGTGTAAAGAAAAAGCTTGTTCAAAATTACAATTTCCTCTTCAATTCACGATGAAAAGGATTAATGTAAGGCTCACTAAAAATAATTTCCCAAACCTTGCTGCACACTGAACCAAATTGCACATACATCTCACTTGAAAATTGAACGTAAAACGATAAATATTTAATGCATTTCCCAAACCCTGCTACACACTGAACCAAATTGCACATACATCTCACTTGAAAATTGAACATAAAACAATAAATCTTTAATGAATTTAAGGTTTGGTAAGATTTCACAATCTTCCACCAGATCTGACTCAGTCTCAAAGGTTCCCACTCGTGGAAGTAGAACTCAGTACTAAGTGCCATGGGGTCTTAAGGACCCTTGTCAGGTGACATTAGGGAGAAAATGGACTATAAAATGGGCCCTTTACTAATCAAAAAATTAGTGCTAATCAAGATATCCACCAATGGGAAGGGGGGGAGAGTGCACATTCTATCCACTAGCTTTAGCTATAAAATATAGAGTAGTTATTACATTTCTTAGCCTTGTCCCCCTATCTTCCACCTCTCTCTAGAGGTCACACCAAAGTTCAAGGCAAGGGTCAAATTTTCTTTTTTGAAATGACATGGGCCAACATTTTTAAATAAAAAAGTGCAGCTCGGCCAAAAAAAATCCTAAAAATTTAAAATTTTGGTTTTCCTTCCAAAAAGGTGTTTTTACCTCAAAAAAGGCTATCTAATCATATTCTATGGTGGAAAACCCATTTTTCAAGCTCATTTAAGCTCTCTAAGCTCTTAATCTCTCTCTAATCCTCTTTCACAAGCTTCTTTAATCTTCTATTATTGCATAATCATCTCTAAAAGCTACTATACTCTCCCTAATCTCATCTTGCTCTCTCTTGCTCACCCATACCAAACTTTAATCTTCTATTTCTTTAATCATTTCTTAAGCTGTTGTGCCCTCTCTTTTTCTCACTCTTCTTCACCCATACATCTAATTATGCCTACCTCTAGTAAGAGACCAAGTGATTCCATCTTTGAATACCTTCTCTACAACACTACAGATGATGAAGGTGAGTGGATCATGCATCCATTTAGGGGAAAAGATTGGGTTTATATGCAACCAAGTGCCACAGGTCCACATCGAGTTCTTAATCGTGGTGTTTTGGAACACCATTGGAAGGGAAGGATTCTTCATTTCAAGAAGGATAAGAATGGAGAAATCAAGGCAATAATACAACATGTCTACATGGCTGTAGACATGTATCTTCCTCCTTCCATGGAGAGGAATAGGCTCCCTTACACCTGTAAGTATGTGGTTGTAATTTTTTTTGGAAATGGCTTGTTTTGTTTTATTAATTATGGTATGTGGGTTGTAGGCATTTTTCCATCAAGCTATATTGAAGAACAACCTTTGAGAAGCCTCACTGGTGTGTTGAGCGCTTTTCGTAGTACAATAGGCGAGCTTATGTTTCCAGGTGAGAATCATAGAGACCTCTTCAACAAAAATATATTCTTTTACACACACTCTTACAAAGTCCCTTCTCGGCCTACAGAATATGGTAGCCTTAAGGAGATCCCCATGGACTCTTTACATAGTGTAGAGTGGCCAATTCTGGATAGGTGGAGTGTTAATACTTTTAAAAAACAAGATGTATTCTGACATACACTCTTCCTTAAAATTCTGTAAGGCCTCTAAGTCTATGGGGCTTGGATGGTTTGCCCCAATCCATCTATTTTTATTTATGTTCTCTAAGTTTTCTCCACAACCCACCCCAACAATGTTCATTTGCAAGAAATTACAAATTGAACAAATTAAGAATGTCTTGGAAATTGGATGGAATATTGTGGAGGGGTTTCACAAAAGGGGACATCTACTCATGTAAATTGGTGCCTTCAAGTGTGACCTTTCGATACTTGAAGACTCGTTAGAGCTTATCCATTCGATTTTTCTATGAACAATGGATGAAGAAGAATGGGGAGTGGGTTCCCTTCGCAATCAAGTGAGGGTGTGGATACACCCATATATTTATCTGTGACTCTTCCTGATGGTTCAATTGAGGTGGTGAATGCAAGCAATGAATGGAGCTTAGGAGATGTTTGGGAGCATTTGCTCATTCTGGGATTTCAAGATGTCCAAGAAGCAAGCATCAAGATTGACTGACGAAAGGTGAGCTTTGATATTTGTAAATTTGCATTACTTTGTGTTTTTTGAATATGTTGTTTTATTTATTACACTTGAATCTCCTTGTTTGGATTGGAAGATGTTTGGAGAAGAGCTTAAAGGTTTGTAAAGCCTGGAGTAACGGTGGATGCAAATTTCAACTTCAAAATTAGTGTCGTAAGTCGTCGAGGGGCTATTTGTCTTTTAATTTTTTTTAAAATTAAGATGGTTTTGTATCAAACCTATTATAAAATGATGGTTCCTTGTGAATGACCACTTGTGTTATGTCTTGTCAATTTAATTTATATTTTTATATAAATTTAGGGTTATTTACTTGGCCACTTATGTTATAGTCTAAAATACCCAATGTTTAATTTTGAGGTCTATAAATATAGGACCTCTCTCATTTTCTAACACTTTATTTTGAAGCTCCTCTCTCTTCTCTCCATTTCTAGCATTCGTCACTCCCTTCCAGACCATGGACCCAAACATGGCATACGACGAGAGGTTTCTTGAGTTCTTGAAGAGGACCCGAGTGGCCTGACAGAGAGGAACTTTTCTTCAACTTCTCCCACGAGATTGACTTTGGAACGACCATCCTCTTGGTAGCAGAAGAGGACTACAGAGGTACTCTTGACTACATGGAGGAGTACATGAGGCCTTGGACTGTCAAGCTACCACACAAACAGGAGGATGGTGATTGGGTGCCATGACATCTCCTACGATATATCAACAAGAATGACACGAATGCCCTCAGGATGTTGTAAAATTTCCAAGATATTGTGTTCCTTGATGGTCACTACAAGTAGATCACCAAGGAGGAGATGCTTGCACTTTAGAGAGGGAAGATTGGCCTTGATTTCCTCTCTTGGGTTGCCACCTTCATATACCTTTGTGGTGAGCAAGACTCTGATGAAGAGGTAGAGGTGGAGGATGTCTTAATTGGAGGCATGGTACAAGGCAAGGAGGAGGATCCTAAACCTGAGGTCCTCAACCAGCTTGTTGAGGCAATTATGGCCAAAGATGTCCTCCTCCAAATTGAGGCACCTCGAACTAATGAAGCATCCTCGTCTCAAAGGAACTAGTTCCATACTTTGGAGAGACAAGTGCCTTAGCCACAATAGAGGGTGGAGAAAAGGTGGGGGAGGGTTCTATAGAGAGGGTACCCTAGATGTACCAGATGTGGGCAAGGGAAAGGACGCTACACATGAGATGCCGGAGCTTGATCTTAGTAAGCTCAGCTCTATGGTGGTGAGTGCCTCTCCTTAGTTTGTGAATGATGAATTTCCCATCAAGAACGACAAGAGCTCGGAGGCTTTGCAACAAGGGCTTGTTCCAGTGTGCAGGGTGGTGTGCATGAGTGGTTATGATCCTGAAATCAGCAATTGCAGAGGCTGATCAAAGCCTTTCGGGGATTGAGGAGGAGTTTAGAAAAGCTCAGGAACAATTGCCGCCAACAAGAGAGTTTGAGGATGCTACATTAGTGTCGTTGGAGGAACACAAGTCCTCCATTGACATTTGCAAGCCTGAGGTGGTTAGCTTTGATTTCAAACACACGATAAGATAAATTATGTATGAATCTAATAAATATAATTGATAATACTACTAGAATTCCACTAATCCTCTTTCTTGTGTGTAACATATAGTCTCTGTAGATGCTTGGGCTCAACTTAAAGGTGGCACACGATGCGAGGTTTTGGAAGAGATGATGCATTAGACCATTACATGGGTCGTATTGCACCTCAACACCTTGTTGTGGTGCACAATGCATTCAGTCCCATGGCAAACTTTTACATGTTAGCCCTCAAAGTTCTTAGCAAGGTCCTATGCTTGTCAACGATTCCAAGAAACGCTGACAAGATAGTGCTCATCAACAAGGCTTTCCACTTCTCTATGTTTGCCTCCTTCCTTTTGAGCCGTGTGGCTTTAGCAATTGCTGACATTTGAGCCTTTTTCCTAGTAGCATTTCTTGCAATATTGTTGCGATAGAACCAATTAAACATCTCCACAAGATAATTGCTACGTGTCTTCCCTTCCTCCACCATGTTGAGTATTCTTGAAGTACACTCCTTTGGCTGCATAATGTGATTTTTCCATGCCTTGGGTGTTGAACATATCCAAGGACCTGTATTTTTGTAGAAAATATGGTCCATATGCATATACAATGTGCTATGAAAAAATGTCCAAGTAAGAAATTATGAAGACAAATGTTTATGGAATTTTAGTAAGCAATTGCAATGGTAATTAATGAATTGTGAGATCCCTCTGCCCCCTCTGCGCACCAGATTCCCAATAGCTGACACCAGAAGCAGCCCCCTCATGCGCGGGGCAGGGTTTCTCACTCAGGGCCTCGCCCACGAATGTCCGGGCACGAGACTAGGCTGGTGGTCACTCCGAAAACCGAAACTGGGAAAATTTTCCATGCCTAGAAAGCGGGGACGATTCCACCTTTTTGAATTTTTCTTAACGAGTTTTTTAACGAGATCAAAATCTAAACTATCCTCCACCTGAATAAACCAGATAGAAGGAAACTATCGCTGATATAATTTGATCATCTGAGCAATTCAACGCTTTTTTCCTAATCAAGATTAGGCACAGCAGTTGATCCACTCAATGGAGAAATTTATCAGGAAATTAACTATCTACTCGAATCCTAGCGTAATCCTAAGATTTTTCAGTTTGATTATTAAAACTCCACTGATTCCAGCCTAACCCCATCCGGCCCCCATGGGTTAGCCACCACCCTACACTGGAATCGGTGGAACCAAACAAGTACTCACCCACCCATAATTGAAATGCCTTTCTTAACTTTAGCTTTAGAAAACAGATACGCACACACTCCTCTTAAAACTTTCATATAAAAATAATCCATTGACAAAACAAATATGGTCACAGATTTCATAATTCAAAATTTCCATTCAATCCCTTGTTTCACAAAAACAGTACCACTCAAGACTCTCCGTTGACCAACTGGTCAGAAACGAGATCCACTAACAGATTATAATAATCATTTCGTCACCATACATATATATATCTTCCTTGACATACGCATGGGTGTCCTAAGCACCGCGAGCCCGTGGATCTCCTGGTCAGAACCCTCCAGGATCCACCTTAGGTGTCCTGGCACTTCACTTAGGGACCGCTTCGTCGGCCCTCGCCCATCGTATCGGAAGCGCACCATTTTTCACCATACCCAGGCTGGTCAAGACCTAGGCAAGTTTTTGCCGCGTGAGCTATCCCTCGAACACTCCCCGCTAGCTGTTGCAACCGAACTTCCCTTAGATAAACATATATGCCAAATGCTCCCTCCAGCATTCTGGCGTAAGACAGTCCTTTAAGAAAACAGGATTTCTATGCAAGTTTTTAGTTTTGATTTTGTTTGAATACCATGAATAAATCTTAAATCCGTATCCCAATACTTCTAGATCCAGGTATGAATTCCAAACAGAATTCCTCGAATTCTGTTAACTTGATCCTCAGATCAAAATCAAAAGTCTTAACTAGTTTCAGATTCGGTGGGTGTTTTGAGTGCATTTTTCCTGAACTGATCACATCGTCATTGACAAAGGAATTAGGTCTTGGTCAATAGTCTGAATCAGAGTTTGGGTCTGGAAAGATTCTTCCTAAACTATCTTTCTCGAAAGGTACTATTTCAATTTCTCTTTTTCTAAATTTCGTTTGACGAATATTTGCTTACAGATTTCTAAAACATGGATTTCTTAAGAGGAATAAAATAATCATTTATCTTGATCTCCGACTTCTATCTATTGTTTTTGGCACTTGGGAGAGGCAGGGTAATAGTGCAAAATACTACTGAGTTTTAACAAAGGGGAAGGCTTCTATTTATAGGAAAAAGTGAGCTTCTAACCAAGCCAACTGATTCTAGAATTTTCCAGATCAATTTGGTCAATTTTTGACCATTTTTAGGTCAGTTTTGCTCACTTTTTGGATCTAGTTGAAACAGGAGAGATAAAAATATCTCATTATTTGGGAGTTTAAAACTCATTCAAGCATGTGAAATAGGTGCCTCCTTCATGAGGGGAATTCCCCCATGCAGAGGTGTCAAAAATGCATCATTTCACCTAAATATCTCTCTTTTTTAACTATTAACCTTGTCAGTCAACTCTTCATCTTATGTGAGTATTTACTCATTTTTGGGGGATTTTCCTTTTATTCTTCTATTTATCTCCTTCCTACATTTGGATGAATCTTATTGGTCCATAGGAACCTTAATTTAAAATTTCAAAAAATCTTCACCCCCGGGATAATGCCTCGGATAATGCCTCCTGAACAGATTATACTTAATTTCTAATGCACCTTCTGAAAATCTTTTTGAACTTCTGTTTCAAGGAAACTTATTTTAATAAGATGAGGTATTTTTCTATCCAAAAATATTTAAAAACTGAATTACCACTCTCTAGAAGATTTTCTCTCTCTGGGCCAAAACTGGTAGAAACAAGATCTTTTATATTCCTGAAGAGGGATTTGATTACAAGGGAAGATGCTGGACATCTTGAGAGGCTGGGGAGGAATCTTACATTCTCTCCCACACTTGAAGAACGCGAGATGTCCTCGTCTCGCAAACTAGGGGTAATCCCGCAACAACAGATTGGCTTCATTCTCCCAGGTGACATCTTCAAAAGGATAGAACTTCCACTTTACTAATAATTCTCTTTTCTCGAACATCAAGAATTTCTTCAGGTTGGAGTTCCATCTGCCCTTGGGTTGAAGAGGTTAGGATTTCATCATCAAGCACATGATTTGGGCTTGGCACATATTTCTTAAGAAGGCTTACATGAAATACATTATGAACTTTGAGACGAGGAGGCAGAAGAAGCTCGTAGGCTAAGTCACCTACTTTCTTTGTAATCAGATATGGCCTACAATATCTGGGGGATAACTTCTTGTACTTTCCAAGAGATAAAGAACTTCTTTTGGGCCATACTCGAATGAAGACCATATCTGCTTCTTTGAATTCTCTGTATGTCCTCTTCTTATCTGCATACTGCTTCTGTCTATCTTGGGCAGGTTTTATATCTTTATGAATTGCTTGCATCTGCTGCTCCATGTCGTCAAGCATCTGTCTGGACATCTCGACCCTAATCAATGGGTCAGACCAAGTTAATGGAGTTAAGCAATCTTGTCCATACAGAGCTTTAAAAAGGCTCATCTCGATACTTCGGTGATAAGGAGCATTGTAGGCGAACTCGACTAGGTGCACATAGCTTAGCCACTTCTTGGGTTCCCTGCCACACAGTATGACCGAAGTATATCTTCGATTACTTGGTTTACCCTTTCAGTTTGACCATCGGTCTCAGGGTGATAAGCTGTGCTGAGATCCAAGAAAGTTCCCACTACTTCGAAAAATGTAGTCCGGATCTTGATCACTTACTATTCTCCTGGGTAGGCCATGCAATCTGAAGATTTCCTTAAAGAACACTCTGGCCACATCCACTGCAGTGTAGGTTTCTTTTACTGGAATCAGATGGGCAACTTTGGTTAGTCTCTGAACTACAACGAAAATGGAGTTGTAACCTTATTGCACTGAAGGTAATCCAGTAATAAAGTCCATACTGATAAATTCCCACTTCATCTGGGGGATGTCCAATGGATGTAACTTCCCAGGCATTTTTACTCTCTCAGCTTTGACTTTCTGGCATGTCAGACATTGACGTACATGATTCAGTACATCCTTTTTCAGACCAGGCCAAAAGAAGCTTTTCTTTACAGAAATGTAGGTTTTGATGAAACCTAGATGTCCTCCTCCTATAAGGCTGTCATGGGCTTCATTCAGAATTTGGTCCTTGGTTCCCTCATCATTGGGAATGCATAGCCTGCGATTATAATACATAATGCCATCATCCAAGCTGTACCCTTGAACTCTGTTCAACTCCTCCGGAGTTTTGCTTTCCTACATAAGTAGGGTAGCAATAGGGCCAAAGAATCTATCCTGCATGATCTTCTCTCTTGCTTCAATAATCAAAGGATTTGATATTACAGTAATTGCAAGCAAGGAGGCTTTTCTGCTGAGGGCATCTGCTACCACATTTTCTTTGCCTGGGCGGTACTTGATTTCAAAATCAAATTCTTGCAGGGTCTGCATCCACCTTCTTTGGCGCATGTTGAGGTCCTTCTGAGTAAAGATCCACTTTAAGCTCTGATGATCTGTCATCAAAGTGAATCTTTTTCCCAGTAGGTAATGTCTCCACAACTTTAAGGCATAGACTACTGAAAGTAATTCCAGGTCATGGACAGCATAATTCCTCTCATGCGTTCTGAGCTTTCGCGATTCCTAGGCCACTGAATGACCTTCCGGCATGAGTGCACCTCCCAGGGCAAAACCACTTGCATCAGTTACTACCTCAAAGGGTAGAGAGAAATCTGGCAGCTTCAGAACGGGACTGGTTACCATGGCGGTCTTCAGCTTATCAAAAGCACTCTGGCACCTGGCAAACCACTGAAATGGGGTATTCTTTATGAGAAGGTTAGTCAGGGGGAAGCTATGAGAGCATACTTTAGTATAAAAATTCTATACCAACCAGTCAATCCCAAGAATCCTCTAACTTCTTTCACTGTCTTTGGTTCCAGCCAATCTATGACTGCTTGGACTTTTGCGAAATCTGGAGAAATTCCATCTTTGGATACCAGAAAGCCCAAGTATTCAACGTGGTCAACAGAGAAAGTGCATTTGCTCTTTTTGGCAAAGAGTTGATGCTTCCTTAGAATCTCAAGAACTTTTCGAACATGAGTCTCATGGTCAGCTGCATTCCTTGTAAATCAGAATGTCATCAAAGAAAACTAGAACAAAATCATCCAAGTATTCTCTGAGGATGTCTTGCATTAGGCGATTGAATGTAGCTGGGGCATTAGTTAATCCAAACGGCATAACAGTAAATTCATAATGCCCATAGCGAGTATTAATGGCTATTTTTGGTATATCTTGATCATTGATCCTGATCTGGTAATACCCGGATTTGAGATCTATCTTTGTGAAGATCTAGGCTCCATTTAGCCTGTCTAGAAGCTCATCAATTCTTGGGATAGGATACTTATTCTTAATTTTCAACTAATTTAGACCTCTGTAGTCCACAGAGAGTCTAAGCGTTCCATCTTTCTTTTTCTGAAAGAGAACTGGCGCACCCCAAGGTGAAACACTGGGTCTTACAAATCCTTGTTCTAACAGTTGTCTAAGCTGTTCCTTGAGTTTGATGGCTTCAGGAACTGGCATTTTGTACGTGCGCAGGGCTACTGGCTGAGCTCCGACGGGGGTCAATTCAATTCACATGATCTACTTCCCGAATTGGAGGCATTCCAGTTAGTTCTGCAGGGAATAGATCATCAAACTCACTTAACCATTCTGGTTCTTTAGCCTTAAGCTTTGAGTCTACTGGGTTCATTTTGACAACATAAATTTACTACTTCTTCCTAAGTCCTTTCAACAACCTAGAAGCTTTTACTAACTGAAGGTCTGGGTATCCGAAAACTTCAATTCCTTGAACTTTGTTCTCGTGAAGGTCATGGAAGGAAATGGTTCCATTGTGACAGTGTATGTCAGCTTGATTTTTGTGGAGCCAATCCATTCCAAGGATCCCGTCAAAAACTCCTAGAGGTAAGACTTTGAACTGACAGTCGGTTACATTACCATCTAGATTGAACTGGATAAGATCTTTCTCATGGGGTGAGTGAAAAGAGTCTTCCCACTGGCCAATTCAACTTGCATAGGTTTCCTTGATTTCTGTTCTAAGACTAGCTTACGCAAGCATCCAAGGGAAATGAATGAATGGGAACTGCCTGAATCAATCAAAAGCTTAAAAGGCTTACCTTGATACTTTGCTGGAGTATGGATGACTGAGAACTGATGGTTAGGCCCTTGATTTTCAACTGCAGCATAGATCTGCCCTCTTTCCTCTTCTACTACATCTGAAATTGTGACTACTCTGGCTGCTGCAGTCTAAGGCAGAACTCTTTCTCTTTGGTTGCCCCAATTCTGGGAAGGAGTTCTGAGGTTACTCTAGACAGAGGCAGATGGCTGAGCTGGAGTTCTTCTGGGGTTACCCTGGCTTGGGCGAGACGGACCCTGATTAGACTGGTATGAAGGGGTTGGTCTCTGAACTCGGGGTCCTTGACTTCCCTGTCCCCTTGACATGGCAGGAGTCGGGCAGTCTTTTAACTGGTGACCAAAACCCTGGCATCCAAAACATCGGTTTTCAATTCTGAGCTCATCCCTCTGATTTCTTGAAAGAGGTGGGGCTCCTGAGAAAGTATTCTGGGGGAAGGGTCTTTCTTCACTTCGGAATCTTCCTGCATCCTGATTCTGATTCGGGCCTTGCTGCCTCTTCGAGGGTGGAAAGTTTGAAGTACTTCCCTGGGCTTGGAATCTTTTAAAGTTAGAGGGTGCAGGCTTTGGCGGGACCTTTACTACAAAGGCTTTGGCAAAATCCTTTGCCATTCTTGCTGCTTCAGCCATGGACACTGGCTTGGCATTTTTGACGAGTGTGTCCAAGGGTTCGTTCATTCCCCGAATGAACTTGGCCATGAGTTGCTCTTCATCTAGAGATGGTGAATATTTGAGTAGAAGAGCAAAGGCCTGGTGATATTCCTCGATGGTTTTGCTCTCCTGCTTTAGCTCTAAGAATTCGTTCATTTTGGTTTCCAAAAATCCAGGGGAACAAAATCTCTTTCTCAAATAGGTTTTTAGGTCGTTCCAGGACTGAGTATTTCTGTCCAAACGGTTGGTGTCACAGTGGTTCCTCCATGCTACCCTGGCTGTTTCCACTATTTTCAGCTGGGCAAAAGCCATTTTGCTCCGCTCATTGTAGCCTGTGACATCAAAATATTCTTCCATGGCTTCCACCCATTTCTCCACAGCCTTGCCCAGGTTCTCCCCTTCTCCTTTGAAGGGTCCTGGTTGAGTCCTATGAAGAGCCTTGCGAACATCAGGGTCAAGCTCGTCATCTTCAGAGAGAGGGTCTAGGTGACGGCCACGGTTTCCTCGTCTCATGATTGCGCCAAAAATTTATATATTATTAAATTTTTATTTTGATATCAGTCACGAGATCCTAAGACTTAAGAGGTTCGGAAAACAATTTCTTAAACAAGATAATGATCTTATTGGAGATCTATGACATCTGTCTGATAACAGATTTTTCTTTATCAAATCGTCCGTAAACAATCACTTATACAACATGGAATTTTTCTCCAGAAAACATTTCTATATTTATATAAAAGTTATAATATGTACATAGAGTAGCTCGGGCTCCAGAATCACTGCCTCAGACGTAATCGTATAAAGAAGCGAAACTATGAAGAAGTCATACCATGGTATACACGATTCATTACACAAAGAGGTGCTGTAATTCTATTTCTCGGGATAAAGCGGCTAAGAAGTCTAAAAAATTGGCATGAAGTTCTGAAGTTCCTAGATGAATGATCAAAGAGTTGAACATGCTGAACAAGCCCTAGTCTTATCAGAATCATGGCCAAGGAGATATTTTGCCTGAGCCTCTGACGCTGACTGGTACTGATGTTAATACAGCGTCCTCCATTGAACCACATATACCGACGTCGCTCAAGAGGATCAAGAAAGTAAAGACTCTCAAAATGGTGAGCGAGTCTCACTCTGCTCATTCGGGTCGTAGCAGAGTTGATGAGGTGATCAAACGCAAAAGCTATCATATCCTGACTCTGAGAGAGTCCAGAAATTCCAGATAGGTTCGGGTGTCCATCTATAAATTTCCAATTCAATGTATAAGTTTTCAATTTTTTAAGTTCATTCACATAGAATTAACAAGTGAAAAACATTTCTTTCCCAGATTTCCATTAAAATTTAGGTAATTTCTACTCTGATACTAACTGTGAGATCCCTCTGCCCCCTCTACGCATCGGATTCTCGATAGCTGACAGCGGAAACAACCCCCTCATGCGCGGGGCAGGGTTTCTCACTCGGGGCCTCGCCCACGAATGTCCGGGCACGAGACTAAGCTGGTGGTCACTCCGAAAACCGAAACCGAGAAAATTTCCCATGCCCGGAAAGCGAGGACGATTCCACCTTTTTGAATTTTTCTTAACGAGTTTTTTAACGAGATCAAAATCTAAACTATCCTCCACCTGAATAAACCAGATAGAAGGAAACTATCACTGATATAATTTGATCATCTGAGCAATTCAACGCTTTTTTCCTAATCAAGATTAGGCACAGTCGTTGATCCACTCAATGGAGAAATTTATCAGGGAATTAACTATCTACTCGAATCCTAGTGTAATCCTAAGATTTTTCACTTTGATTATTAAAACTCCACTGATTCCAGCCTACCCCATCCGGCCCATGGGTTAGCCACCACCCTACCACTGGAATCGGTGGAACCAAACAAGTACTCACCCACCCATAATTGAAATGCCTTTCTTAACTTTAGCTTTAGAAAACAGATACGCACACACTCCTCTTAAAACTTTCATATAAAAATAATCCATTGACAAAACAAATATGGTCACAGATTTCATAATTCAAAATTTCCATTCAATCCCTTGTTTCACAAAAACAGTACCACTCTGGACTCTCCGTTGGGACCAACTGGTCAGCAACGAGATCCACTAATAGATTATAATAATCATTTTGTCACCATACATATATATATCTTCCTTGACATACACATGGGTGTCCTAAGCATCGCGAGCCCGTGCATCTCCTGGTCAGAACTCTCCAGGATCCTCCTTCGGTGTCCTGGCACTTCACTCAGGGACTGCTTCATCGGCCCTCGCCCATCGTACCGAAAGCGCACCATTTTTCACCATACCCAGGCTGTGGTCAAGACCTGGGCAAGTTTTTGCCGCGTGATCTATTCCTCGAACACTCCCCGCCAGCTGTTGCAACCGAACTTCCCTTAGATAAACATATATGCCAAATGCTCCCTCCAGCATTCTGGCGTAAGACAGTCCTTTAAGAAAACAGGATTTCTATGCAAGTTTTTAGTTTTGATTTTGTTTGAATACCATGAATAAATCTTAAATCCGTATCCCAATACTTCTAGATCCAGGTTTGAATTCCAAACAGAATTCCTCGAATTCTGTTAACTTGATCCTCAGATCAAAATCAAAAGTCTTAACTAGTTTCAGATTCGGTGGTGAGTGCATTTTTTCTGAACTGATCACATCGTCATTGACGAAGGAATTAGGTCTTGGTCAATAGTCTGAATCAGAGTTTGGGTCTAGAAAGGTTCTTCCTAAACTATCTTTCTCAAAAGGTACTATTTCAATTTCTCTTTTTCTAAATTTTATTCGACGAATATTTGCTTACAGATTTCTAAAACATGGATTTCTTAAGAGGAATAAAATAATCATTTATCTCGATCTCTGACTTCAATAGTTTAATTGAATTTTCTCATTACCATCTTAGTGAATATGAAATGGTAGAATTTCCTCACATATTATCTACCTATTCATTTTTCCAATTTTTACGAAAATTAACAGAAGATTAAAGAGAACCCTTATTTAATTATAAAGATTCTATATGCATCTAATTATGCATAAAATCTAATTCTGATGAAAGTCACACTTTTATCATCATAAAAATCATTTATGATGGAAAACACTCTTTTAACATGAAAGAATTTCTTTTATGCATATATTTATGCATACAAATCATTTATGATGAAAATCACACTTTTAATATAAAAAAATATCTTCTATGTATATGTTTATGCATAAAAATCTTTTATGATGAAAATAATACTTTTAATATATATATAAAATATCTTCTATGCATATGTTTATGCATAAAAATCTTTTATGATAAAAATGGTACTTTTAATATATATAAAAAATATCTTCTATACATATGTTTATGCATAAAAATCTTTTATGATGAAAATCACACTTTTAATATTAAAAAAATATCTTCTATGCATATGTTTATGCATAAAAATCTTTTATGATGAAAATCACACTTTTAATATAAAAAAATATCTTCTATGCATATGTTTATGCATAAAAATCTTTTATGATGAAAATCATACTTTTAATATAAAAAAATATCTTCTATGCATATGTTTATGCATAAAAATATTTTATGATGAAAATCACACTTTAAATATAAAAAAATATTTTCTATGCATATGTTTATGCATAAAAATCTTTTATGATGAAAATCATACTTTTAATATAAAAAAATATCTTCGATGCATATGTTTATGCATAAAAATCTTTTATGATGAAAACCACACTTTTAATATAAAAAAATATCTTCTATGCATATGTTTATGCATAAAAATCTTTTATGATGAAAATCACTCTTTTAATTAAAAAAAATCCTTTATGCATAAAAATCTTTTATGATGAAAATCACACTTTTAACATGAAAGAATTTCTTTTATGCATATATTTATGCATACAAATCATTTATGATAAAAGTAACACTTTTAAAATAAAAATAATTTTCTTTTATACAAATAATCAAAATACATCTTCTATGCAAGAAAATGACACTTTTAGAATATAGAAACCATAAGGATTTCTTTTTTAGAATAATAAAAGATAATACTTATTTTCAAATTTTTAAAAAATTTTGCCATAACCTCCTTTGTATGGCTGACCATTTTTCAATTTTTAAGTCTCTAAAATTAATTAAAAGTGCACCAAGAGTATTTAAATTATTCTAAAGAAAATATTTTTCTACTTATTTAAGAGAAACTTTATGAAAAACATGATTTTATTCATTAATCATTTATCTAGGATAAAGAATGGTTGGATTTACTAGAGAAGAGAGGGGAATGCCTTTTTGTAATGAGGCATAACATCATTTTTAATTTAGAGAAGACAAAAATCATCAAAAACCATAAAAAGAATAGAAAAGAGAAGAATCTCCAACTTACATAGATAATTTGAGAGCTTTCCTTTGCCTTGATGGTTTGAGGGTTCAACTCTTGTTTGAAACAAGAGTGGCCACCAATCTTTTGGAAGAGGAAAGGTCAAAAACTAATGAATTATGAGTAAAATTCATTGTTTTTGGCACTTGGGAGAGGCAGGGTAATAGTGCAAAACACTATTGAGTTTCAAAAAAGGGGAAGGCTTCTATTTATAGGAAAAAGTGAGCTTCTAGCCAAGCCAACTGATTCTAGAATTTTCCAGATCAGTTTGGTCAATTTTTGACCATTTTTTAGGTCAGTTTTGCTCACTTTTGGATCTAGTTGAAACAAGAGAGATAAAAATATCTCATTATTTGGGAGTTTAAAACTCATTCAAGCATGTGAAATAGGCGCCTCCTTCATGAGGGGAATTCCCCCATGCAGAGGTGTCAAAAATGCATCATTTCACCTAAATATCTCTCTTTTTTAACTATTAACCTTGTCCTTAGTCAACTCTTCATCTTATGTCAGTATTTACTCATTTTTGGGGGATTTTCCTTTTATTCTTCTATTTATCTCCTTCCTACATTTGGACGAATCTTATTGGTCCATAGGAACCTTAATTTAAAATTTTAAAAAAATCTTCACCCCCAGGATAATACCTCTTGAACAAATTATAATGCACCTTCTGAAAATCTTTTTGAAATTCTGTTTCAAGGGAACTTATTTTAATAAGATGAGGTATTTTTCTATCCAAAAATATTTAAAAACTGATTTATCACTCTCTAAAAGATTTTCTCTCTCTAGGCCAAAACTCTGGTAGAAACAAGATCTTTTATATTTCTGAAGAGGGATTTGATTACAGGGGAAGATGATGGACATCTTGAAAGGCTGGGGAGGAATCTTACATGAATGGCGATAATTAAGATGAGAATATCTTACCATGTAATATGTAATGGAGGTATCTCCCCAACTCTCACTAACAAGCTTGATGAATTCTGTCACATCTATTTTGAACACACTTTGTTCTTCTTGAGTTGTTGTGCTCATTAACATAGTTGTCTCACAACCTTGTCAAAGTAAGCCCACACCTTCTTTCGCTTGTTTTGTAGAGTTGGATCCTTGTCTAGATGTGTGGTGCAGTTGCAAAGATCTTTCCAATGCTCCCATCGCAGGCTCCTCCCTCAATCGTTCATAGGATGCAAGAATCACCTCACCTTTGCACCGCTCATTGACACTTGTTGAGCAACAATATGATGTTCCCTAGACTTCCTAAGATCTTTCACAATCTTTACATTCCCGCCATGCATTCCCAGAGAGTTGAGGAGCTCCTCCACTTGATTTATTGCTTGGGCTGAGCATGAGGCTGGCTCCATAGTGAATGCATAGTCAATGTGAAGCTTAAGCAACCTATCAAAAATCCTCATCATGGCATGCAATGTGCAAAAGTGTATACTTTTCATTAGGAAAGGAATAATTGGTGCTCAATTTGGATCCTTTGTGTCCCTATTGGGTGTTGCATCTAAATCGAAAGACGAGATCCCCTCCACCCATTGGAGCTCATCCTTGCTCTTTGCTTGAGAATTGACCGCTTTATGCACAATGGACACGGATGGAGGCATTGTACTATTGTCACAATTACACATGCATTTTATGGTCTTCAAATCACCTCCTAGATGCCAATCCACATGAAAGGAGCCCGCATCATCCACTTCAAGCTCCTCCCCATTCATATGTTGTTTGATGACTTCTAGAAATTGAGGGCATCGTTGAAGCATCCAATTCAACACCTCAGTGTTCTCCTTTGGAACCTCAAAGGCTCCAAGACACCAATTATCCTTCTCAGATTGAACACTGAAAGAAGGGATTTTATCCTTGTCCTTGCATATGACATTGCTTCATTCATATATGTGACTCCCATTCTCTCCAATGTTTCCCCTCTTACTAGTTGAGCCTCATCCAACTTCAGTATAAGCGATCGAATTCCCTCCAATTCTACATATCACATAAACCAAGCCAAACAACACATGTAATTCATGTCATGATGATGAGGTAAATTTGCAAGTTAAACGATAAATGCTCAAATCCAACCTTGATGTGAAACCTTATAGAATCGAATCATATGTCGTTGAAGGTTCTTTAGGTCCACAAAGAGGTTGTTGTATGTGTTAAACTGTACTTCAAACCTATCCTTGGACTTAGGATCTAAAACCATTGCTCCTTCTACATGAATATACTCACCAAGGATTGATTCAACATCTGCATTGCTTGCCTTCTTTTCTAATGATACTTTGTAGGAAGGAGAAAGAAAGTACCCTTGAATCCCTCAGGTACGAAGAGCTCCTTTGATGACTCCATAAATTCCCTCGTAACCCTTACGAGACTGATGCCGGCTTCATCACATGCATCTTGTACATCCCTTGCACTAATAAGCCCCTTGATGTCTTGCATAATGTCCTTTGTAACCACCTCAATGACTCTCTTGTAATTTGGATCACGGATGATTGATGTTATCACTTTGTTCTTCATGTAGGATTTGAAAATGTGCATAGTATCCCCCACACCAGATGTATCAGCTAAGAAATTCCTGGGACATAACAAAACCACCATTAAATCTATCAAGAAAAACCTTTAAATTAACACATACATAAAAAATACAAACAAAAAATTCCATGGAAACATACCTTGTTGCCATGACCCTCCGCTGCCTTGTACCAAAAGATTTTCAATATTAGAAGGCTTTCGTTTACACTCATGTGCACCAATTGGTGTGCGCTTCAACCTCCTTATTTTTCTTTGTAACCTAGACAATTTATCTCTTTGATTATTTATGAGTGTTTCTTGTTCCTTATTTTTCATGTCTAGGTCATGTGAATGTTTTTTCAAATCTTCAATACTTGATTGAAGACTTTAATTAATCAAGTGTAAGTATTGGTTATGAAGACCACCACTAACAGAAAGTCTTTTACAATAACCTAAGAGCCCATTTTCCCCATCACCTACATATCGAACAAAACTAGTCAAATCACAAAATGGTGGACTGTACAAGGTCAAAGGATCATAGGGGAAGAGATTCCCATCCACCCAAAGATCAACATTCTGCTTCCCCTCATTTCTTATGTGAGATCCCTGTTCCCACCGCGCAACGGATTCGGGTTGCTAGCAGCGGAAGTAGCACATCTTGCGCGAGGCAGGGTCCCACACTCGGGGCCTCGTCCACGGATATCCAGACAAAAGACTAATCCGTCGGTTTTTCCAAAACCGAACCCGGAAAAGCTTCCTTCACCCAGAAAGCACGGGCGATTCCACCAGGATAACTCTTTACTCTAACGTAGTTAAGACCATTACTGATCCAGCTGATCCGACTGCACCTATAAAGATACTCGGTCAGATCAAGGAAGAAACTTGTACTTGGATCATTGGAATCAACACTTTTTTTCCCATCAAGAGGTACAGCTGTTGATTCCTATCCATAGAACAATTACTATCCGGGATTTACTTTATCTATCGTAATAACAAAATTTGAGTCTCGATTTACGGATCCATCAGTCCAGCCATCCAGTCCCATGGGTTAGCCAACCACCCAACCATAGTAGTGATGGGATCCAATTAGGAATTTGCTTAGGTTTTGTCCCGGGTACCAGGGAAAAGAGTTCCCAGGCCCCCTAGCCAAAAGTTCATGCAAAAATAAAACTAGTCACACCACTTACACACCCAATATGAAATTGCCTTTTTCACAGATTCAACCAGTTTTAAAACAATCCTTTAATGAAACCATAGTATCACTGATCACAATCTTCCAAATTATCCGGTTGATTCATAATTTCCCATCATTCCTTCATCAGAGTATCTATGGCATCATTGGCAACCAGAACCCTCACCACCTATCCACTCAGGGGCCTTTTCAATAGTTCCTAGCCCATAATACTCGGCAATATAATCACTTATAAAAATCAAGATGGACTCTCGTTGAAGATCAGCAAGATCAACCAACAGATCCATATAAAGAGCCATGGACTCATCCATTGAAGACCAGCAAGGTCAATCAACCAGATCCATGCCCAGTTTCAGAAAACAACTCTTACTCCTTGTTCCAATATCTTCCTCGACGCACGTGTAGGTATCCTAGGCGACCCAGAGCCCGAGCACCGTATGGTCAGCACCCTCTAGGATCCTTCGCAGGTGACCTAGCACTTCACTCATAGGCCGCTTCCTTGGTCCCTTATCCACCGTACCGGAAGCTCACCATTTTAATCGAACCGAGGCTGGTCAAGACCTCAGCCGACTTTGCTACGCGAGACGTCCTCCATTGACTCTCCGTCAATGGAGTCAGCAGTTGCAACTTTATCAGCTAGGTCTCCAGACTTAATCACAAGACGGTCAAAATGCTTCCCCAGCATTCTTGACATAAAACAGCCATTTACAAACAGCATTTACAAACAGTTTACAAATACAGTTTCTATATCCCTCATCAATCCACATTACTTATTCCATATTCCATTTATATGTGTACTCATCCCATCACATCATTTTCCATCTCATCACTTCAGATTCCTTCACATCACATATTCACATCCATACATATATCCACATCCACATCCACATTCACATCCATACATGCACATCCACATTCACATCCATACATCCACATCCACATTCACATCCATACATCCACATCTACATCCATACATCTATATTCACATCCACATCTACATGCACATTCATGCATCCTCATCCATACATCCACATCTACATGCACATTCACATCGATACATCCACATCTATATGCGTACATTCACATCTACATGCATACATCCACATCCACATTCATACATCTACATCCACATTCATACATCTACATCTACATGCATACATCCACATCTCCATGCATACATCCACATCCACATTCACATTCACATCCATACATCTATATCTACATGCATACATCCACCTCCACATTCACATCCATATCTATACATCTACATCTACATGCATACATCCACCTCCACATTCACATCCACATCTATACATCTACATCTACATGCATACATCCACATCTCCATGCATCCATCTACATCCACATTCACATTCACATCCATACATCTACATCTACATGCATACATCCACCTCCACATTCACATTCACATCCACATCCACATCCACATTCACATCTATACATCTATATCTACATGCATACATCCACATCCACATTCACACTCACATCCATACATCTACATGCATACATCCACCTCCACATTCACATCCACATCTATACATCTACACATACATTCACATCCATACATCCATATCTATATGCGTACATTCACATCTACATGCATACATCCACATCCACATTCATACATCTACATCTACATGCATACATCCACATCTCCATGCATACATCCACATCCACATCCACATTCACATCCATACATCTACATCTACATGCATACATCCACCTCCACATTCACATCCACATCTATACATCTACATCTACATGCATACATCCACCTCCACATTCACATCCACATCTATACATCTACATCTCCATGCATACATCCACATCTCCATGCATCCATCTACATCCACATTCACATTCACATCCATACATCTACATCTACATGCATACATCCACCTCCACATTCACATCCACATCTATACATCTATATCTACATGCATACATCCACATCCACATTCACACTCACATCCATACATCTACATCTACATGCATACATCCACCTCCACATTCACATCCACATCGATACATCTACATCTACATGCATACATCCACATCTCCATGCATACACCCACATCCACATTCACATTCACATCCATGCATCTACATCTACATACATACATCCACCTCCACATTCACATCAACATCTATACATCTACATCTACATGCATACATCCACATCTCCATGCATACATCCACATCCACATTCACATTCACATCCATACATCTACATCTACATGTATACATCCACATCTCCATGCATACATCCACATCCACATTCACATTCACATCCATACATCTACATCTGCATGCATACATCCACCTCCACATTCACATCCACATCTATATCTACATGCATACATCCACATCTCCATGCATACACCCACATCCACATCCACATTCACATCCATACATCTACATCTACATGCATACATCCACCTCCACATTCACATCCACATCTATACATCTACATCTACATGCATACATCCACATCTCCATGCATACATCCACATCCACATTCACATTCACATCCATACATCTACATCTACATCTACTTGCATACATCCACATCTCCATGCATACACCCACATCCACATTCACATTCACATCCATACATCTACATCTACATGCATACATCCACCTCCAAATTCACATCCACATCTATACATCTACATCTACATGCATACATCCACATCTCCATGCATACATCCACATCCACATCCACATCTACATCTACATTCACATTCACATTCACATCCACATTCACATCCACATTCACATTCACATCCACATCCACATTCACATCCACATTCACATTCACATGCATACATCCACATCCACATTCACATTCACATCCATACATCTACATCTACATGCATGCATCCACCTCCACATTCACATCCACATCTATACATCTACATCTACATTCCCATTCACATCCATACATCTACATCTACATGCATACATCCACCTCCACATTCACATCCACATCTATACATCTACATCTACATGCATACATCCACATCTCCATGCATACACCCACATTCACATTCACATTCACATCCATACATCTACATCTACATGCATAGATCCACCTCCACATTCACATCCACATCTATACATCTACATCTACATGCATACATCCACATCTCCATGCATACATCCACATCCACATTCACATTCACATCCATACATCTACATCTACATGCATACATCCACATCTCCATGCATACATCCACATCCAATTCACATTCACATCCATACATCTACATCTGCATGCATACATCCACCTCCACATTCACATCCACATCTATACATCTACATCTACATGCATACATCCACATCTCCATGCATACACCCACATTCACATTCACATCCATACATCTACATCTACATGCATACATCCACCTCCACATTCACATCCACATCTTTACATCTACATCTACATGCATACATCCACATCTCCATGCATACATCCACATCCACATCCACATTCACATCCATACATCTACATCTACATGCATACATCCACCTCCACATTCACATCCCCATCTATACATCTACATCTACATTCCCATTCACATCCATACATCTACATCTACATGCATACATCCACCTCTACATTTACATCCACATCTATACATCTACATCTACATGCATACATCCACATCTCCATGCATGCATCCACATCCACATTCACACTCACATCCATACATCTACATCTACATGCATACATCCACATCTCCATGCATACATCCACATCCACATTCACACTCACATCCATACATCTACATCTACATGCATACATCCACCTCCACATTCACATCCACATCTATACATCTACATCTACATGCATACATCCACATCTCCATTCCCATCCACATCTATACATCTACATCTACATGCATACATCCACATCTCCATGATTACAATAAAATTCTTTTAATTAATCTAGGATGATATTTCCTAGAATATGGTAGGAAGTCCTCTTTTCATGGTTTGAATGAAATTATTTTATGTGTAATTTTTATAAAACTTTTGCCATAGCTCCGCCACTATGACTGATAAATCTCAATTATCTTAAAAGATAAAGCTTATCATTAAGAGAATTATTATAATGATCCCTAATTGGATCATTAACCCATAATGGATTGAATCATCAATATTCATGAAATACATAAACTAAAAGCATAGAAAAAGTCATTAATTTGGTCTTAAGCATAGATTAATCTTGGAATAAGGAAAAGCTTCATGAAAAGCTTCATTTGGATTGAGAATAGGTCAT
Organism: Cibotium barometz; assembly: GCF_041138505.1. Taxonomy (NCBI): domain Eukaryota; kingdom Viridiplantae; phylum Streptophyta; class Polypodiopsida; order Cyatheales; family Cibotiaceae; genus Cibotium; species Cibotium barometz. The sequence continues at coordinate 21,303,209 of NC_141048.1, forward strand.
GAGTATGACCATTTCTTGAGTGAGAGAGAGATATTACATAAAAATCATTAGAATTAAGCATAAATGGAATTTTATGTAATTCTTTACTATCATTCATTAATTACTTCAATAGCATTCAAAAACCATTCCAATTAAGCTTCTCAAGCTTGAGAGGGGTTGAGAAGAGAGAAACATTGAGAAATTATAGAAAAGATCAAAATTCACCACTTACCTTACAAATTGCTTGATTCTTTTTTCACGGTAGAGGCCCCCAACCAATCAATTGGTTTAGTATGTTGATGGAGCCACCAATGGAGATTGAAGAAAGAGGGAAGCTCCAATTTCTTACAAATTGGAGAGAATTTTAGAGAATAGTAAATATTAGCATTATTTCAGCATAGTTCTAGAATAGTAAAATTCTCCTCCTCTTTTTTCAAAGGATTCATGTTCTATTTATAGGAGAGGGAGGCTCTAACCAAAGCTAACTGATTTCTAGAATTTTTCAATTTCAGTTTGGTTGAATTTGGACTAGATTTGGACCTAGTTTGGTTCCTAGCATGTGAAATATGCACCTCCTTTAATGGACTCCCCTTCCTTACATATGTGTCAAAATGGAATCATTATACCCAAAATATCTCATATTTTTAATATTGCTCATAGTTTTTTACTAATAAACCTTGTACATTTTCAACTCTTCATCTTATGTGAGCATTTACTCATTTTTGGATACCCAAAATATCTCATATTTTTAATATTGCTCATAGTTTTTTACTAATAAACCTTGTACATTTTCAACTCTTCATCTTATGTGAGCATTTACTCATTTTTGGATACCCAAAATATCTCATATTTTTAATATTGCTCATAGTTTTTTACTAATAAACCTTGTACATTTTCAACTCTTCATCTTATGTGAGCATTTACTCATTTTTGGATACCCAAAATATCTCATATTTTTGATATTACTCATAGTTTCTTACTAATAAACCTTGTACATTGTCAACTCTTCATCTTATGTGAGCATTTACTCATTTTTGGGTATCTTCTTTTACAAAATTGGATTTATCTCCTCCCTACACATGGATTGATGCTATTGGCCCATAGGAACCTTAATTGGACCATAATCCAAAAATTTCTGAAAACCTAGACCCTTAGGCTAAGATCCTTTATACACATTTCCAATTAATTCCAATTGCACATTGGAAAGTTCTTTTTGAATTTCTATTTCAGGGGAATTCATTTTAATAATATGAGAAATTTTTCTATCTAAAAATATTCAAAATTTGAATATTCTCTCTCTAGAATATTTTCTCTCTCTATGTTAAAATGGTTAGAAACAAGATCTTTTATATTTCTTAAGAGGAATTTAATTACACGGGAAGATGCTGGTCATCTTGAGAGGCTGGGGAGGAATCTTACATTCTCTCCCACTTGAAAAACGCGAGATGTCCTCATCTCGCAAACTGGGGTAATTTCGCAAGATGCACGAATATGAGACTAAGAGAAAATTTAATTAAGATTAACCACCAAGAAATTCTTAAAGAGCAACCACAGTAGTGATGGGATCCAATTAGGAATTTGGTTAGGTTTTGTCCCGAGTACCAGGGAAAAGAGTTCCTAGGCCCCCTAGCCGGAAGTTCATGCAAAAATAAAACTAGTCACACCACTTACACACCCAATATGAAATTGCCTTTTTCACAGATTCAACCAGTTTTAAAACAATCCTTTAATGAAACCATAGTATCATTGATCACAATCTTTCAAATTATCCGGTTGATTCATAATTTTCCATCATTCCTTCATCAGAGTATCTATGGCATCATTGGCAACCAGAACCCTCACCACCTGTCCACTCTCAGGGGCCTTTTCTCAATAGTTCCTAGCCCATAATACTCGGCAATATAATCACTTATAAAAATCAAGATGGACTCTCGTTGAAGATCAGCAAGATCAACCAACAGATCCATATAAAGAGCCATGGACTCATCCATTGAAGACCAGCAAGGTCAATCAACCAGATCCATGCCCGGTTTCAGAAAACAACTCTTACTCCTTATTCCAATATCTTCCTCGACGCACGTGTGGGTATCCTAGGCGACCCAGAGCCCGAGCACCGTATGGTCAGCACCCTCAAGGATCCTTCGTAGGTGACCTAGCGCTTCACTCATACCGCTTCCTTGGTCCCTCATCCACCGTACCGGAAGCTCACCATTTTAATCGAACCGAGGCTGGTCAAGACCTCGGTCAACTTTGCTACGCGAGATGTCCTCCATTGACTCTCCGTCACAGCAGTTGCAACTTTATCAGTTAGGTCTCCACGACTTAATCAGTTAGGTCTCCACGACTTAATCACAAGACGGTCAAAATGCTTCCCCAACATTCTTGACATAAAACAACCATTTACAAACAGCATTTACAAACAGTTTACAAATACAGTTTCTATATTAACTCTCATTTTTCCACATTATCCCTCATCAATCCACATTACTTATTCCATATTCCATTTATATGTGTACTCATCCCATCACATCATTTTCCATCTATGTATGCATGTAGATGTAGATGTATAGATGTGGATGTGAATGTGGAGGTGGATGTATGAATGTAGATGTAGTTGTATGGATGTGAATGTGGATGTGGATGTGGATGTATGCATGGAGATGTGGATGTATGCATGTAGATGTAGATGTATGAATGTGGATGTGGATGTATGCATGTAGATGTGAATGTACGCATATAGATGTGGATGTATGGATGTGAATGTGCATGTAGATGTGGATGTATGGATGAGGATGCATGAATGTGCATGTAGATGTGGATGTGAAAATAGATGTATGGATGTGAATGTGGATGTGGATGTATGGATGTGAATGTGGATGTGAATGTGGATGTAGATGTGGATATATGTATGGATGTGAATATATGTGAAGGAATCTGAAGTGTCTTTAAGTTCAATGGCTTTAGGAAGGGACATTTTACAGGGTGTTTTTGAGACGGGCTGAGCTCTAGGGATCACCTCGATTTCATGATCGACTTCTCGAGGAGGCGGTAGCCCTATAAGCTCATCAGGGAAGATGTTAAAGAATTCTTGGAGCCAAGAGGGTTATGTCTCCTTACTAGGTTCAATGGCTTTGTTAAGCTTGACTAAGAAAACTTGCTGACCCTTACGTGTTCCCTTGAGAAGATGTTTTGCCTTGACTACCCTAGATTTAGGTTTTCCTGTTATCCCCTGAATGGATATTACTTGGCCATGCTCATTTTCAAAAGTGATACTCCCCTGGTTACAATGAATGCTAGCTTTGTTTGTAATTAACCAATCCATCCCAAGGATTCCATCATAAATTCCTAATGGCAAGACTTTGAAGTGTGGCCATGAGTTTGCTCATTACCCAACTCAAAATCAAGGTTTCCTATAGAGTGACGAGATACTACTTCTTTCCCACTAGGTAACTCTACAGTCATTCTTCTAGCTGTTTTTTGACCCAAGTTAAATTTTTGCAAACACCTAGGAGAAAGAAATGAATGGGTACTGCCACAATCTTTCAAAAGCTGGAATGGCTTACCGTGATGAGTGGCTGGGGTTTGGATTACACCAAATTGTTTATTCAGACCTTGGTGTTCTACTACCGCATGGACGGTGGCACCCTCTTCTTCAGCCATTTCCAAGGTCGGTTCTTCACTTATAATACAAGCGGTCCTAGCAACTGCTCCTCCGCGGCCTCTGCCACGTCCACCGCCTCTTGCACCTTGGTGGATAGGGGTTCCATGGCCTTGATTTCCTTTGACACCTTGGGGAAATGATGTTGCCATCTTGGGACAGTTGGCCCTAAAGTGTCCCGGCTCATAGCACTCAAAACACAGAGGGATTTATTTTGAAGAAGCAGCATACGAGCGGGGGACAAAAGAGTTGCTTTGTTGCCCTCTGTTGTAGTAGGGGAAATTCTGTTGGGGTTTCTTGTAGGGTTGATCTTTAGGATTTGCCTCAGGGTAAGATCTCTTTTGAGGCTTAGGTTTGTCAGTCCTCATTTCTTTCACAAGGGCTTTGCTCGTATGAGAGCATCCTGTAATGTGCTTGGTCTCATTGCTTTTCAAGGCGGGAATCTAAGGGTTCATTTAACCCTTGGCAGAAATGAGCCACTTACTGGGAAGTAGTCATAGCTGGGGCATACTTTCAAAGAGTGATAAATTTGGAATAGTAGTCCTCACTCAAGAGTTAAGCTGCACTGCCTAGGATTAAAAAACTCATTCATCTTTATGGACTCATGGGATGGGGGAAGATATCTTTCCTTCACGGCCTGCTTGATGTCTTCCCATGTTTGAGAATGCTCGGTGACTCCCTTGTCACGGCACCACTGTTTCCACCAGAGTTTAGCATCTCCTATGAGGCAAAACCATGTAAGCATAGACTAATTTTCTACTCCAGTACCGGCGGCGGCAGAGAATTAATCGTCCATCGGTTCAATCCAGACTTCAGCATCCTTCTCAATCTTTGAACCTTCTCCTTTAAAGGAGGGAGGTTGCATTTGCTTGAGCAGGAGCTTCTTCTCTTGGATATCAGTGTAAAGCGCATTGGGAAGTGGAGGGTGATCGTCTTGGCCATCATTGTAAAAACAATTTTAAGATTACAAGATTCATACTTGCACAATGCTTATTTTGGAGAGTAAAACATTGAAATCATTTTATTTTCAAATATTTACAAGGACGAGTTTTATTACAAAGATCTAAGACTAATATAATTAGTCTTATTTGCCATCAATTATTATATATATTTGCCATCAAGGGAAATTCCTAAGCTTGACTATGACATAAGGGTAGGTGAAATATGGGGGTTCCGCTGCTGCAGTTTCTAAGACTCTAAAAACTGATGGTAAGGGTGGTAGCTCTAGATTGGGGTAGGTCCCAACATAGCTACTCTGTCAGCAGGTAAGACCTGCATCACTTGGCCAGTGATCCTGAGGTATGCAAATCCCATCTATAGTCACTGAGGTGTCGGCCCTAGGGGTACCGAACCAAAATAAACGGATCATCTTCAACTTTTCAACCCAACGACGAATCCGCTTTAGGTCGGCGGTGGTAAGGGTCCCAATTCGATCTGCTTGGATGAAGAAATATCTCGGCCCACAACTCCATAAATCTCTACCCCATCCTCTTTCAACACGAGAGAAATGGGGGAGGGACATCTTCTCTAGTATCTGTACCATGGTGTCACGGAACTCGAAATTTGAGGAGTGACATAGCAGTCTCGAAGATGCATTGGTGAAAAACTAGAAACTTCGAGTAGGCATCTTCCTCTTCCTCCTACAAGCATTCAAACATCAATTCAACTTGTTTTTTTAGTAGGATGTTTTTATTAATTAGCATTATCTTAGGTAAAACATACATTACAAAATAGTCCTTAAATGGTAAGTCCTAGGAGCTAAGATCGGCTCTAATACCAATTGTAAGGTTCCCCCCTTCCAAAATAGAGGAAACACTTAAGATAGTCCACTAAGTCTTAACTTGGAGAAAATTTCCTATTCATCGACACCTTGACCATGTAGAGATTCAAGGATACGATTCATAGGTAAGACCTAGTCCTATCCCACAGGGGGAGCGTGATCTTCTAAAAATCAAATCACCCATAGTCATAAATTGGGCAACTACTAGACTTGATTTCTAGAGGCAACACTTTTTTCCTCATCCATGCAAGGCACAGCCGCCGCTGGCCTAGTCTTCTAGAATAGAGTTGCCCAAGAACCTATTTATCTAGCTTAGGGCTTTCACTTAATTTGTTGGAAAGCTACCCAACTAATCGGGTCCACCCGTAGGATGGTGCCGTCGGGGCATTCCATCCTCCCACTTTCCACCCTACTCATGCGTCAATTTATTTTCTAATTAATCCTACCACACTGTTTGACATAAGTAAACATGTTCCTTAATTAAGGCCCTTTTCACATGGTTTGTTAAAACAGCCTTTTTCCACAATACAATAATACCAAAGACAAGATTTATAAAAAAAGTTTATACAAGAATCAATTTCATACAAGCCAAACCGGCTCTCTTATTCTTTTCCTTTATACCGTTGATGATCTAGAATTTGGCCTTCCAGCCTCTACATGCTAGGCAAAACCCTACGAGACAATACACCTCATCGTCGGCCGCCGGCAAGGACTCAAGCCAGCTTGTCGCCCTCTCAGGCTCCATCGCTCGATCCTCCTGCCCCTCAGAAGGATGTCTGCACACTAGGGTGGGCTTATTCACTACACTAGCCTGGGCCCTCAGAACTAGACAACATCATAATCTCTCGCCTCAATCGGCGAACCTTATTCTCCAAATGGTATGAGGGATACCTGGGCCATTCCCGGGCTTTGCTAATGACGCCGCCCGGCTACACAAGCATGGAACGAAGTTAGCGTCGAAGCGACGAAAAACTTGCACTCTTTAAAGATAACAATTTCAATACAATTCATTGAATACAGCACACTTAATTCGTAACTTCATACAATTTTATGTCATTATTTTAAAAGAAAAAGATACACATTTATTAACACTGATATTCCAAAAAAACTTTTCTTTAAAAGATAACCAAGCTAACTTGGCCACCATTTCCTTGAGGAGCTTGTAACGGGAGGGTTGGGGCCGCATTGGGAGCATCTTCTCTAATCTCATTATTGCACGCTCCTCTCAAGGTAATATTCTGACGTTTTTGGGATGGGGGCATGGTTGGACCTCGTATTGTAGGGCTTGCTGTCGCGTTCAAAACGCTCCAGTCAGATCTCAATTCTGAGATCGTTTGCTCACCGTATGAGCAAAAGACCACAGCGCATGAACCCTCTCTAAGGCTAAAACCTCTTGCTAAAGTCCATGCAAATGGGGGGGGGGAATTGTGAGATGTCCTTAACACAAAAACATTTTGCTGAAGGGAAGAAGGGAACCTGTTGTAAGTCTCTTCACATGGACACGCGGGGGGGGGGGTGTTGAGATTCAAGCTCGATGTCAGTGTGAGCCAGCTATGATATGTGCTGGCAGATTAGGTAGGAACATGTGTGAGACATAAATGACCGCGTGTCCAGCTGGTCATAGTGTGTGGACATTAGCTAGGGTTAGTAGAGAGTGGACACAACTCATTGTGTGTTGTGTGGATTATGGATTAGTGCATTATGCTTTGTGTGAGAGTGGACATGGCTTCCATCTATGGTTAGGGTTTGCAATACACATTAGGGTTTTCTCCTGTGTATGTCTCTCCTCCTCCTCTACCGTTCTTTCAACATGGTATCAGAGCCTTGTGCTGTTTATTAGGGTTTATGAGTGAGTAAGTGAAGAGGGAGAAGAAGAAGCTGTGAAGCTGCCATTGGAGCTGTGAAGCTTGTGGAGCACACCAAATCTTATCAGATCTGAGAGCTTGGCCTACCGGGTAAGGTCCTCTAAACATCCTTGAGCGGATTGCAGGTGAAACAGGCAAAAGCAAAGCAAAATAGAGCAAATCAAAGCAAAGAAAAATTCTGTTTTTTGAAGCTTTCCATTAAAGCTTGGGAACATTGATGTATGGTGGAATACGTGTGATTCTGGCAAAAGACATATGCATTTGTCAAAGAGGGATGTATTGGCAACCCATGTGCAAGCCTTGAACAAATTTTGGAGCAATTTGGATGTATTTGATTGAGTGAAAATCTCTGGTTTTTGAGCTCTCACAAAACAGTGAAAAAGAAGCCCAAAATTGAAGCAATTGGAGTGTGATTTTGGCTCAAATCCAACCATTGGTGGATTGCACATGTACCTAGGTGTGTTGGGCATCTATTATCATCATCAATTAGCAATTTAATTACTCCCAAAGAGCCCTACAGCAGGCGGCGCAGCCCATACAGAGGAAACAGGGCAATTTTCTGGTATTTTTCACACGAGGAGGTCAAATTTCACTTATGTGCTTGATTACTTCCACAATTGTTTTAGCAATTGGATGCTTTACACCTTGGAGAAGAGGGCTATGTGATTTGTTTGGTCAATGATGCTTAATTGAGCTGGGAAGGAGCTGATTAAAACAGGCTGTCCACTGGTTGCAGAGAAACAGAGCATTTTAATTGAGCAATTAATCTTTGGTGTTTTACAATTGGACAAATTCCTCTTACATGGAGTTGATGGACACTATTGCTAAGCCAATGAATGCCTGGTTGCTCAATTTGGTGAAATATTGAAGAAATTAGAGCCAAATCATTACTGGTTTTTCTGGTTTTTCCAAAAACAGAAAAAGGGGTTTTCAAAAATTGATAATTACACATGTCAGATGGAGTTGATACTCAACATTGAGGTTCATTAGGTGTCAATGCAAGTTGCCTAGACTTGATTGCACCATTACATTGCGTTCAGGGTATCCCGCACTGAGTGAGTCAGTTCATCTTGGATGATTACAGGTTGATTTTCTACATCAAATTTGGAGTTTGTTGGCTACCTTGGAGTATCTGGATCATTCATTGGAGTGTGGTTGAGCTGAGGAAGGCTCATTTACAGATTTGAAGTGTGCGGAAGGTGTACGCATTGAGCAACATGTCGGACAATCCAGTTCAGATTGTTGGTGAAAAGCTGGATAGGAAGAACTTCCAGGCATGGAAGTACAGGATAAAGAGTTTCTTGAAAGGAAAAGGATTTTGGAATCTCATTACAGGTGCTGAGGCAGAGCCTGAGCTACCTCGGCAACCTACACAGCAGCAGCTTATTGCTCATAAGCAATGGTCAAAGAGAGCATTCAAAGTGCTGCATTATTTGTCTATATGCATTTCTGATGCTATGCTCATACACATTCAGGATGCTGAGAATCCCAAAGATGCATGGGATACTTTGGTCAAGACGTTTGATACAGATACGAGTGCTCGCAAGTCTCAATTGCGACAACAGATACACAATGTGAAAAGGAATAAAAGGAGCATACATGATTATGTGCAAGAAATCAAGAAGTTTGCAGATGCATTGGCCACAATAAATGCCCCCATGCCTGATGATGATTTGGTGGATATTACCTTGCGTGGTCTTGGCAAGGAATACAAATCTTTTGATACATCTATCTCAGTGAGGAGTACAGGTTTACCCGACTTCGATGAGTTGGTTTCACTCTTGTTGGTTGAGGAAATCAAGCTCAGTGATTCATTTTTGGATGCATCTACTAGCCATGATGATGGCAGAAATCAGGCTTTCTACTCGCAGAGAGGCTTTAGAGGCAGGGGGAGATTTGCATCACGTGGACGTGGTGGTAATGGTCGTGGATGGCAGGATAGGCCTCCACAACAGAATTTTCAGCCTTCTTATGGTGCTCGAGGTGGTCGTGGATATGCACCTCAGCAAGGCCGTGGTCGAGGACGTTGGCAAGGCCAACAAAATTCTATGCAAGATGTGGAATGTCATTATTGTGGCAAATATGGTCATATGGCGAGAGATTGTTTCCGCAAATAGAATGATTTGAGAGGGGGAAGAGCACAACGTGGTGGTCATTATGGTGGAAACTATGCACAACATGGTGGTAACTATGCATCAAGTAGCAATGATGGAATTGCAAATCATTTGTTTGCCATGAAGCATGTGGGTTCTATGACAACAAATGCTGAGAATGATGATACATGGTATATGGACTCAGGAGCATCAAACCATATGACATGTCATGGAGAATGGTTTGAGCATATGAAGCCTATGGATGTAAAGGGCTATGTGGAAACAGGTGATGATACCCAGCATGTCATTACACATGTTGGAAGTGTACCATTGGTCATGCATAATGGTCAGACAAAGTCTATGTCAGATGTGTTGTATGTGCCTACGATCACTAAGAGCTTGGCCTCAGTTGGTCAAATGGTGGAACAGGGATTACAGGTTCGCTTCAATGAGCATGGATGCTTCGTTGAAGATTTTAAACATGGATGTAGAGTGATTGCTAAAGGCAAGAAAGAAGGAAGATTGTTTAAGCTGGATGCTGGAATTCCTGAGCTAAAATCAGCCATGTTCTCAAAGAGCAGGAATGTGGTACAGGATATTGATATGTGGCATAAGAGGATTGGACATGTCAATATACAGAGATTAAAGAACATGCAAACAAGAGGCATTGTCAATGGTTTGCCTAGGTTCAAATATGATGGACATATGCATGTTTGTGAAGCCTGTCAGTTTGGGAAGCAGGCAAGATTGAGATTTCCTAGAGAAGGAAATATGAGTAACAGGCCACTTGAGATAGTACACAGTGATGTATGGGGTCCTGCACAAAACCCATCTATCAACAAAGGCAGTTTATACTATGTTACATTCATAGATGATTTTAGCAGGATGACATGGATATACTTTCTGAAAGAGAAGAGTGAAGTGTTGGAAAAATTCATGGATTTCAAAGCTTTTGAAGAAAAGCAGTATGGCTGTTGGATTAAATGTCTGAGGACAGATGGAGGTGGTGAATACACCTCAAAGGCTTTTGAGCATTTCTTGAGGAAGCATGGAATAAGAAGACAATTGACTTGCAGGTATACACCTCAGCAGAATGGTGTGGCTGAGAGAAAGAATAGAGTCATATGTGAAGTGGCTAGGGCGATGCTTAATGAAAAGAGCATGCCAGATTACTATTGGGAAGAAGCATGTGCTACTGCAGTGTATATATTGAACAAAACACCTACAACAGCCATTCATGGAAGCACGCCAGAGATGCGGCTCACAGGTTACAGGCCAGACATTGGACATCTTAAAGTTTTTGGATGCATAGCTTATGTGCATGTGCCTGATGAAAGAAGAAGGAAGTTGGATCCTAAAGCAGAGAAATGTGTATTTGTTGGATATGCACAGGATCGAAAGGCCTACAAGTGTTATAATCCACAAACTAGACAAGTGGTCATCTCACGTGATGTGGTGTTTGATGAGCTTGCTAGTTGGTACAAGGCAAAAGATGAAGGTGTTATTGAGTCACTTGAAGCAGATGTGCCTGTGAACTTGCCATCACAAGCAAGTTCTAGTTCTACTACTATGTCTGGGCCAGCAGCACAGCAGAAGCTGAGAGCAGCAGTGTACGTCCATGGTCAGGACGTTTGAGGCATGAGAGTGTAAGCACTGGGAGTAGTGCTATGGATAAAGGCAAAAAGAAAGTCGAAGGAATTGAAATCACAGGATATGAGTCATCTAGTTCTGAGAGTTTGGATGAGGAGCTTGGCATACCTATGTTACGCACACTGGTGCTAGACAGGACAGATATGTGCCACCACATGCTAGAGTTACAGGTGTACAGAGTGACCCGCAGGCATTGCGGAGATCCCAGAGAGTCAGATATCCTGTTGACAGATTGACATATAGAGATTTTGCTATGCACTATGCATATATGACATCTATGGTGAAGCATGTGGAACCTACATGCTATACAGAGGCTATTGGAGAGCATGTATGGGAAAAAGCAATGGATGTGGAGATGGACGCATTGGTCCATAATGATACATGGGACTTGGTTGCACTACCAAAGGACAAGAATGTTATTGGATGTAAATGGGTTTACAAAGTGAAGTGCAAATCTGATGGTTCTATTGAGAGACATAAAGCAAGGTTGGTAGCAAAGGGTTATGCACAGACCCAAGGATTGGATTATGATGAGACGTTTAGTCCAGTGGCTAAGATGGGCACAGTGAGAGAAGTCATTGCTATGGCTGCAGCTAATGGCTGGGAAATGCATCAGATGGATGTTAAGAATGCATTTTTGAATGGAGATCTACAAGAGGAAGTATACATGGCACAGCCAGAAGGGTATGTACACCCTAGATATCCCACTCACGTATGCAGGTTGAAAAAGGCATTGTATGGTCTGAAGCAAGCACCACGTGCTTGGAGTGATAAGATGAGTAGATATCTTATCTCACTTGGTTTTTAGATTTCTACAGCAGATTCTTCACTCTATGTGAAGAAGACACAGCATGGGATTGTTTTACTAGTCATCTATGTGGATGACTTGATTATCACAGGTGATCATAGTGCAGATGTGATGCATGTCAAGAAAGCTTTGAGTGGGCAATCTGACATGAAAGATCTTGGTGAGTTGAGATACTTCCTTGGAATTGAAGTGGTGAAAGATCATGCAGGTACTTGGTTAGTACAGCGCCAATATGCATTGGATATGTTGGCAAAGTATGGCATGACAGGGTGTAAGCCTATGAGTACACCATTGGAGCAAAATGTGAAGTTGCGGGCTGATTATGGCGAGGAATTGGATGATCCTTCTATGTACAGGAAGATGGTTGGTAGTCTCATATACATGACTATCACACGCCCAGATTTGAGTTATGCGGTGGGGCTAGTCAGCCAGTTTATGCAGAGCCCCAGGAAACCACATTTGGATGCAGTGAGACGCATCATGAGATATGTGAAAACCACAGCACATTATGGTTTATTTTATGAGAGAGGTAAAAGCTTGGACATACATGGCTACACAGATGCTGATTGGGCAGGTAGCGCATATGACAGGAGGTCTACTAGTGGATATGCTTTTACACTTGGAAGTGCCGTGGTGAGTTGGAGTAGCAAAAAGCAACCCACAGTTGCTTTATCCAGTACAGAGGCTGAGTACAGAGGTGCAGCCATTGCTACTTGTGAGGCTATATGGTTAAAGAGTCTCTTGGCAGATTTATGTGAGCCTATTGGTGGCAAAGTTGTCATTCATTGTGACAACATGAGCAGTATACAGTTGGCAAAGAATCCAGTGTTTCATGCGAGGACCAAACACATAGAGGTCCATTATCACTTTGTCAGAGAAAAGGTGCTGGATGGTACAGTTGATCTTCACTATGTGAAGACTGATGAGCAGGTAGCAGACATCTTTACGAAGCCACTGAGCAGGGAGAAGTTTGAGTACTTCCGGACTATGTTGGGAGTACATGGGATGAGCTTGAGGGGGAGTGTTGAGAGTCTTGATATCCCAAGCTCATCTACATCTTCATCGGCAGTACATCATGAGCTTGAGAGGGGCTGTTGAGATTCAAGCTCGATGTTAGTGTGAGCCAGCTATGATATGTGCTGGCAGATTAGGTAGGAACATGTGTGAGACATAAATGACCGCGTGTCCAGCTGGTCATAGTGTGTGGACATTAGCTAGGGTTAGTAGAGAGTGGACACAACTCATTGTGTGTTGTGTGGATTATGGATTAGTGCATTATGCTTTGTGTGAGAGTGGACATGGCTTCCCTCCATGGTTAGGGTTTGCAATATACATTAGGGTTTGCTCCTGTGTGTGTGTCTCCTCCTCCTCTACCGTTCTTTCAACAGGGGGGAGTAGAGAAGAGTTAAGGACACTACTTTTTAGCAAGAGGGGGATAGAGGAAAATTGCCTTATCTGAAAAGTGGCAAATGAGGGGGTGTGGAGAGGGGTGGCTGTACTATAGCAAGTACGCTGCACAGGGACAGAGCACAGGGACAGACGACGGCACAACAGAGCATAGGCTACACAAAAATGCGTGCTGCCCATGGAGCACCCCCGTCGGGGTTTGTATAATTGTGGGGTACGGGTATGGGCACTGTGCAAAGCAAGGACGAAAGGACGGTGTACCAACAAAGGCTATAGATCAGTGGCCTGCATGGCTTAGGGAGAAAGGTACGGTGTCGCGGCGGTGGTTAACAGGGAAAGAAGTAGTACGCATGTACCTTATCTGGTCAGGGGCAGCATGGGTGTCCACGTAGCGGTGCGTGTGGACCACACAGTGGGCGGCCGTCCTTTAGTTCTTGTGCGGCCATCGTACGAGCACCCTGGTAAGTGTGTGTGGTCCAAATTTTTGGAGCGGGGAACCAAATTTGGGGTGCCGGGGGGGAGGGGCGAATTTTTTTTTTTGTCCGGGATGTTCTCCTAGTCGTTGGGGTGCAGACCCTTCATCAATTGGACGCTCGGTTGTGCATTTATTAAGGTTTAAAGGTTGTCGCTTTTTAATTAAAAATAACCAAAATTTGCGTATAAGCTTAATCCGGTGTCCGTTTTGGATGCTGTAAAATTCTATATTAGGAAAAAATTGCACGACGCAGATTCCAAATGTGGACTCAAAATTTGAAGATTCTAAGTAGAAATGACTCATTTCATAAAATTATTGATTTTTATACCATAAAAACTCATAAATTCATCTATTACATGGACATTTCTTTATAAGTGAAGATGGGTATGTTAGAGATAGATGAAGTAAATCCCGAATAAAAATTGTTTTATGGAAAAGAATCAACGGCTTTGCCTCTCAATGAGGAAAAAAGCATTGATCTCTATGATCCAAGTGCAAGTCTTTTCCTTGATCTGACTATGGGACTTATGGGTTCGATTAGATCAGTTCAGTTAGTTAAGGCTCTTAACTACGTTAGAGTAACAATATCTTGGAGAAATCACTCGTGCTCTCCGGGCGAGGTAGGTTTTTTCGGATTTGGTTTTGAAAGAACCGAGGGATTAGTCTCTTGTCCGGATATACGTGGGCGAGGCCTCGAGTGAGGGACCCTGCCCCGCGTAAGAAGTGCTACTTGCCCTGCTAGCACCCCAGAATTCATTGCACAGAGGGGGCAGGGATCTTTCAATAGCTCCCTCCTTCTTGGTCTCTACCTCTAGCACTTGATCTCTTCTTGAGTGACAAAGGAAGAGGTGGAGTGAGCCCCTAGTGGCTTTACATCGAGGAGTTAATCCTCATAGGTTTGGCCAAATGCAACTCCTAGGACTCGACTCTTGCATGCATCTCTCTTCTCTTCTTTCTCTCTTGTGTGCAAGGTAACATGTTATCTTTAATATCTTTGGCACCGCTACCGGGGAATGCATTTGGCTTAGTGTCTCTTCCACACTATTCATTGTCTCGTGTCTTTGATTAGCCTAGTTGGAGTGCAAATCCACCGGTTGGTTGTTAAATCTTTTTTTGTTTTGTTTTTTTATGGTGATTACCTGGAGCATTGGAAGTTAATCGAGCATTGGAGCATTCAAGTCTTCACCAAGAGCAAGAGAAGCAAGTGAGTGCTCTCACATTTGCCCTTAACATTCAAGCAAAACCTTAATTTTTTGTGCTTTTTTCTTTAGGTTTGCATTGTAGCTTAGTCTACAAATTAATCTCAATTTGTTAGTTTTAATGATGCATTATAGGCACTAATAGATAGCTAGAGATTAGCTCTAGCTCTCTATTGAAACAAAAGCACCAAAAAACATTGGGAAAACACTTACCAGGTAAAATTGCATTCTACTTGGCTGCTCTGAGAAGCGAATGCCCGTTCGGCCATGGCACATGTGCCACACCCGTTCCCTTCTGTAGGTTGACCAAATCTAGTAAGATTCCCTACTAGGGCGAATACATTAAAATAGGATTAATTACATTAAATTGAGCATAAATTGCATTCAATCTAGGGGGTGTGACTGTACTGTCAGAGAATATTCAGGGGACTATCAAACCTACACCCATAAATCCCTAGACAAATCTTGGAAAATTCCTAGAGACAGTGCCATGTCTAAAGTGCCGCAGCCGTTCTCAATGTGCCATGCCCGTTCGCTTCTCATATCGAAGAGAATATCTTTTCTAGAGCTCAATCGCAAGTGCACGCCCGTGCCTTTCCTTCTCTATTCAGATTTTGGAAACGCCCATTCGCTTCTCATCTTGAAGCGAACATCTGTTCCATTTTTCTTTTTAGAAGCGAACATCCGTACCCTTCTCATCTTGAAGAGAACGCCTGTTCCACTCTATGATTTACTTGGTACGTTCGTTCCATTTGGTTTCGGGAAGCAAACGTCTGCTCCAATTCTCAAGTTTGAAGCAAACGCCCGTTCCACTCTAGATTAAATTTAAATGCCCATTCCCTTCTTCTCTTGAGCAAACATCCATTCCTCCTTTCATCTCTAAAGCGCATGCCGTGTAATTTTACAATTGAATGTCTGTTCCTTCTCTCCCTAAGAAGCATACACCTGTTCCCTTTTCATTCCAATAGCAAACGTCTATTCCTTCTATCCCCTAAGAAGCGTATGCCCATAGCAGTTCCATATTCCCATGCACCTACGATAGGGTAGATTGGTGCAAACTAACCCTCTTTTCGATGAAGAAAACTCTTAGGAAGATCCTTCTCTTGTAAGGTCAGACCTGTCAGCCAATACTGAGTGGAGTCAAACGGTGCCTGTCTTTGATAGTACGTGTGAAATAAAAGACCACCCAAGCATGGAGCGAGGGACTCCAAACCTCAAAATAGGAGAGCCATAACTTTAGTGCATGGACAGACCATATGTCCAAGAGCAAGCTCCTACCTCTCCCACACATTCACACAGAAGCCTTGCTTCGAGGCTCTATGATTTTATCCTCGGAAATACACAGTTATAAGAACCATAACCTAGGGGAAGAGGCATGGACCAACATAAGAAAGTGATTTCACTCTGTCTCTAGATCCTAGAGTGGAAGTAGGGTAAAGTAGAAGCCAACAGACCTAAATAGAACCATTAGTCTAGAGAGTTGTGCATGTTTCAGGTATAGTTGATCAGTAGAGGGCCTAAGGACCAGTGCAAAACCTAGGTCTAGGTCCGTCTAGAGAGAGGGACTACCCAGGCCCTTCACATCAATCCGGTCTACTTGTATATCAATAGTACTCACCACAAGGAGTCTATCCTCGGTAGCACATGGGACCACAAGGGGTACATTTAAACCCACCTATCAGATAGGGGACTCTTACGTTTTATTATCCTCCTGGCCCCGATCCTCCTAACCTTCCACAACTACTCCTAATCTATCCATGGCAGGGCTAATCTATCCATGGTAGGGATAACACCATAAATGTTGAGATTGGCCATGGAAATAGGGAGGGGCGTGGCTGCAGGTATCACACCTCCAGCACCAATGCAACTTTCACCTACACTTGCACCAAGATTAGAGTGGAATAAACCTGCTAACATCTTGAAACTTATCACAAAATTTGATGGGACTGGAGACCCGATCCCACATTTAGAGATGTTTAATCAAATCTGTGATGCCTTCGGCCATGTAGAAGATCAAGTCAAGGTAAGCACCTTCAAAGTAGGCCAAGGGTTCAAGTCCTTAAAAACTAAGGACAAGGCCACCTTTGAAGCTTTGAAAGAGTCTTTCAAGGTTGGATATTCTTGCCAAGGTACCAGATGGATCCCATTTGAGTAGCTGCATAACGTAAAGTAGAAGGAAGGAGAAGCCATCAGAGACTACATCAATATAGTTAGACATCTCCACTCACGTTATAGTGCGAGAGACAAGTTCTTTGATGAAAGGTTAATAGGGAGATTTCTAGAGGGTCTTGATGATGTGCCATTGTATGCTTTGGGCCATACCTCCTTTGAGCAATGTTGCAGGAGTGCTATGTATTTTGAGGACAATATCAAGGGAACAGGTTCCCCAGAACTCCATGAAGGCACATCAGAAGCATCCTAAAACTACCAGCACAAAGCCTGATGGAAAAAGTAACGAGTCCATGTGAGGACACAATGTAGATAAATTGGCCACTTCTTTAATGCAGCAAATGACCCAACAATGGAGAACGAGCCAAGGTCAGGATCGGGGAGTTCAACCCCATCTTTATCTCCTAGGAGAGAACTTATGTGGTGCCCAACCTATCAAGCCAACCATAGCGGCACAAAGTGTCCACATCTAAGACCCTGCCATAGCCTCTACTATAAATATTGCATGAAATGGGGCAATCATGAGGTTTGCACTGCTATCATCGAAAAGATGCCCTAGCTGTAGCTCTACCTCAGGCATTGCCCACTAACCCTAGGCAACCGCTGGCCCTACCATCACCTGCACTTCATAATGCACCTCAACCTGGCCAAGAAGTGTCCCATAGAGGAATCCTCAAGGTACCAAAAATTCCCTTACCACCCTTGGTTCTTTCACCTCAGCCCTCGCTGCCAAGACTTACACCAGTTTGTCAGCTAACCCTGACAGAAATCTTTGAAGATGGGAATGAAGGGGAAATTTCAAAAGTCCCTATCTATGAAACCCAAGAGCCTACAAGCCCACCCTCACAAACCTTTAGTCATTATGTTATGGAGGGAGATCAAATGTACCCTGTGTACTTAGCATCCCCAACACCACGGGGCCAGAGGCCAGAGACACGAATCGGATGACAAAGCGGCCACCCATATAGGGCTATGATTGTGCCGGACCTCACCAAGTGGCTGATTGCTCTAACATGAAGGGTATGGCGAGTACCTCTGTAGGTGCTCCTACCCATGAACCCATTGTGTGTAGGCTGTGGTATTGATCACATGTATAAGGATTGTCCACTAAGATCAAGAATGATGGGAAAGGCTCACGAAGGTAATCCCAGCACTCACCAGACTTAAATTGTTGAGTGCTAGAGATGGTTTCATCCAAGCAGTCCCTCTCAACACTTTGTAACAAGACTGCAAAATCGGTAGAGAGCTGCAATGCATGCTACTACTGTAGAGGAATCAACTTCGCAAAACCAGGGCCAGGCCAGAGTCCTTGAACAAGCACAAGCGACCAAGTGCTCAAGAAAGAAATCCACAAAGATCGGCAAGGGTGAAAGCTGAGTGGTTATCAAAAGCGGTTTGAAAGATGGCACTACAACTCAATGCATCGACTTCTTCATCTGAAGAGGAAGATTTTCTATGTACTGCTGCCTGAGCCAAGAAACCTATTAACATGCACGAACTACCAAAAAAGCTCACCGAGTATCCTAACCCCATTGAGGAAAAGGAGAGACTTTTGGCAGCCCAAGAGTTGGTGGTCAGGGAATGCCAAGCGCAATTGAAGATGAGACATGCCCATCAGTCTCAAACCTAAGACTCACTAAAGAATATTAGGTATTTCGTAGAGAGCTTCCAAACCAACCACCCCCACAAACGCTAATAGAAGCAACAACTTCCACTTTAACAGCTACCCCCTAGTAGGGAAATAGGGTGGCTGAATATCTTAAAAACCTGGGAGATGACCATTTTAGGGAAATGAGCATAGAAATCTCCTTTCCTATCCCTTACACTCAAAAGAGATTAAGACTAAGCCCTTACACTCAAAAGAGCTTAAGATTAAGCCAAACCGACCTTCCTTGCAAAACAATCCCCGTTCTAAGAGACATTGCCGGTCTCTCTTCCTTCCTCTCGTCTCTTAAGTCCAAATCCCTATCGGCACTTTGTTCTAAAGTAGCCCAAGCCTATGGAATGATCTAAAGGATTGGATGGAAGGATACCTCAAGGCTGGCATGCACAAAACCATGGAGCTTGATAGCTCTAATGAGTATGAGGAAGAAGAATTTCATATACCCCATAAGGTAATTAGGATCCCTACGTGTAAGATTCCTCCCTCCAGCTTTTGACGTGTAAAGGTGTAAGAACCTCCCCTTCTATTCTTGTAGTTATTTCCCTCTCTGAAATAAAATAAAGATCTTGTTTTACCCTTTTTTGGCCTAGAGAGAGAAAATATCTAGAGAGAGGTAATCCAAAATTGAGATATCTTTGGATATAAAAATCCTCCTAGTGTCTGAAATGGTTTCCCTTGAAATAGAAGTTCAAAATAAATTCTCCAAAGTGCATTAGGAATCAATTAAAATTGATTTAAAAGACCTTAGCCTAAGGGTCAAGATTTTTTGAAAATTTTGGATTATGGTCTATTTTAGTTTCCTATGGGGGCCAATAGGATTAATCCAAGTGTGGGGATGAGATAAATCCAAAGAATAAAAGAAAATACCCAAAAATGAGTAAATGCTCACATAAGATGAAGAGTTGAGTGAGTACAAGGTTTATTAGTTAAAAACTATGAGATATTACTAAAAAAATGAGATATTTTGGAATAATGTTACATTTTTGACACCTTGGTAAGGAGGGGGAGACTTTAAGGTAGGTGCCTATTTCACACATGTGGATGAGTTTTTAAATCAAAAAAATTGTGATATTTTTATCTCTCCTCTCTCCTAGATCAAACTGGATCAAAATGGGAGCTAAACTGGTCCAAATCTTATCCAAAATCAGCCAAACTCAAGCTGGAAAATTCTAGAACTTAGTTGGACTCAATTAGTGGCCCCCTCACTTATAAATAGACCCTCATTCTTTTTTATTTTCATCTGTGAACTAGACCATGCCAGTATTACATTAAAATAAGCATATTTTCTATTATCCCTTAAAAATCCTCTACTTTTGGAGAGAGTGGAGCTTCTCTCTCTCTTCAACAATCCTTGGGGCTTTCTTCTCAACATACTAAACCAATTGATTGGTTGGGGGCTTCTTGATCAGTTGGGGGCTTCCTTCTATGATAAAGAAGCAAGCAAAATCAAGAGGTAAGATGTAATTTCATGGTTTTTCTCTACTATTCTCAATGTTTTCACTTCTCAACCCCTCTCAAGCTTGAGAAGTTTCTAATTAAGTGTTTATAATGCAAATCAAGCTTTTCTTAAGAGTTGTAATGAATAATTAAGAAAAGTTTATCTTTATGCTTAATTTAGGATGTTTTTAATGTAAAGAATGGTCATTCCTATTACCAATTCTCTATTCAAATGATGCTTCTCATTGATAAATTCTCAATTCAAAAATCAAACTATAGGCTTGTGAAGCTAGAGGTTAAGAAAATAGCTTTTTATGCTTTTATACTAATAAAATTATGATAAACTTACGATTTAATTCCATAGATTAGATTTAGATGTAATGATAGTTATTCTATCATAATTATATTACTAAGTCTTATTCTTTTCAAAAATATTAAAAATTATCAGTAATAGCAGCGGAGCTATGGCAAAATTTTTAGAAATTAATACATAATTTATTTTTGTACATAATGTGAAAAGAGGACTTCCTACCATATTCTAGGATTAGTCATCCTATGCTAAAAGAATAATTTTCAATACAATCATGGAAAACTAATTTTTAGTATTTATGCATAAATAATTAATTAGAGAAATGAGGAATTTTTGGTATTTCTATTTTTATGCAAAAAGAGGAATTCCCATGATAATGGAGATACATGTAATTAAATGGAAAAAGAGAAATTTTGGTATATTAAAATAATGAATATTTTATTTAAAGAGAAATTTTAGATAAATTTATTTTATGCATGAGAAAATTTAAATGATAAAAGAGGAATTCCCATGACATTTGGAATTCAGACATTTAAATAGTAAAAGTGGAATTCTTGGCATATTTGAATTAATGGATATTTTTATTTAAATTTGAAGATAAATTTTAGATAAATTTAATTTATGCATGAGAAAATTTAAATGATAAAAGAGGAATTCCCATGACATTTGGAATTCAATCATTTAAATGGTAAAAGTGAAATTCTTGGTAAAATTGAAATAATGGATATTTTATTAAAGAAAAGAGGAATTTTAGATAAATTTATTTTATGATAAAAGCTGAATTCCCATGACATTTGGAATTCAATCATTTAAATGTAAAAAGAGGAATTAAAAGAGGAATTTTTAGCACAATTCAAATTATGAGTATTTATCAAAAGTGAAATTTTGAGCATTATTGGGAAATATGGGTAGAATTGATTTTTGGAAATCCCATGAATCTTTTACTCAAAAGAAGAATATTGAATATATTTCACTTGAGGAATTTAAGAAAGAATATGAAAATATCTATTGAGAAAAAGTACCTTTAACCAGGCAAAACAATTGGTAGAAATTTAGAAAAGTCCCATCGGTAGTATCAAAAATAGAAAATGTTACTAAATGTGAATAAGATGTGAATGAAGAGATAAGAATGAGATGTGAGGATATGTGAGATGGATGTGATGTAAATAGATGTGGATGTGGATGTAAATGAAGAGATGAGAATGAGATGTGAGGATAGGTGATAGGATGTGATGTGATGTAAATGAATGTGGATATGGATGTGATAAGATGTGGTGTGATGCAAATGAATGTGGATATGGATGTGATAAGATGTGGTGTGATGCAAATGAATGTGGATATGGATGTGATAAGATGTGGTGTGATGCAAATGAAAGTGAATATGGATGTGATAAGATGTGGTGTGATGTAAATGAATGTGGATGTGGATGTGATAAGATGTGATGTGATGTAGATGGATGTGGATGTGAATGTGATGAGATGTGGATGAAATGTGATGTGATGTGAATATATGTGGATGTGAATGTGAATGTATGGATGGATGTGGATAGATGTGCATGTGAATGACTAGATGGATGTGGATGAATGAGATGGAATGTGTATGGATGTGAAGAGATATGGATGGATGTGGATGTGGATGTGGATGTGATGTAATGTGGATGGAATGAATGAGATATGATGTGGATAGATGTGGATGTGATGTAAATAGATGTGAATGGATGAGATGTGATGTGAATGGATATGATGTGATGTGAAATAGATGTGATGTGATGTGGTGTGATGTAAATCGGGATAGATGTGAATGAATGAGATGTGATGTGATGTGAATCGGGATAGATGTGAATGGATGAGATGTGATGTGAATGGATGTGATATAATGTGATGTGGATATGGGTAGATGAGAATGGATGAGATGTGATGAGGATAGATGTGGATAGATGTGATGTGGATATATGTGATGGGATGTAATATAATGTAATTGGATGAGAATGGATGAAGGTTGATGGAAATACATATGATTGAATGTGGATTAAGCAATGTGAATTGATGTAGAAGAATGTGGAATGACGAGAAATGATGTGGAACAATGTGGAAAGATGAGAGTTCATTAGAAACTATATTTATGACGTGTTTTTAAAGGACCCTTTAATGTCAAGAATGCTGGGGAAGCATTTTGACCATCTTGTGAATGAGGTCGTGGAGACCTAAGTGATAAAGTTGCAACCAGCTGATGGAGAGTCAACAGAGGACGTCTCGCATAGCAAGGTTGACTAGCTTCGGCTCGATTTAAATGGTGAGCTTCGGGTTTTCCAACGCTCCCATCACAGGTTCCTCCCTCGATCGTTCATAGGATGCAAGAATCGCCTCGTCTTTGCACCGCTCATTGACACTTGTTGAGCAACAATATGATGTGCCCCAGACTTCTGAAGATCTTTCACAATCTTTACATTCCTGCCACCATGAACTCCCAAAGAGTTGAGGAGCTCCTCCACTTGCTTTATTGCTTGGGATGAGCGTGAGGCTGGCTGCATACTGAATGCATAGTCAATTGGAAGCTTAAGCAACCTATCAAAAATACTCATCATGGCATGCAATGTGCAAAGTGTATACTTTTTCATTGGGAAAGGAATAATTGGTTCCCAATTTGGATCCTTTGTGTCCCTATTGGGTTTTGCATCTAAATCGGAAGACAAGATCCCCCCACCCATCGGAGCTCATCCTTGCTCTTTGTCTTGAGAATTGACCACTTTATGCACAATGGACACGGATGGAGGCATTGTGCACTATTGTCATGATTACACATGCATTTTATGTTCTTCAAATCACCACCTAGATGCCAATCCACACGAAAGGAGCCCACACCATCGACTTCAAGATCCTCCCCATTCATATGTTGTTTGATGACTTCTAGAATTTGAGGGCATCGTTGAAGCATCCAATTCAACACCTCAGCGTTCTCCTTTGGAACCTCAAAGTCTCCAAGCTGCCAATTATCCTTCTCAGATTGAACACTGAAAGAAGGGATTTTATCCTTGTCCTTTGCATATGCCATTGCTTCATTCATATATGTGACTTCCATCATTCGCTCCAATCTTTTCCCTTTTACTAGTTGAGCCTCATCCAACTTCAGTATAAGAGATAGGACTCCCTCTGATTCTACATATCACATAAACTAAGCCAAACAACACATGTAATTCATGTTGTTGATAAGGCAAATTTGCAAGTTAAACAATAAATTCTCAAACCCAACCTTGATGTGAAACCTTATAGAATCGGATCATATGTCGTTGAAGGTTCTTTAGATCCACAAAGAGGTTGTTGTATGTGTTGTACTGTACTTCAAGCCTATCCTTGGACTTAGGATTTAAAACCATTGTTCCTTCTACATGAATATACTCACAAAGGATTGATTTAACATCTACATTGCTTGCCTTCTTTTCTAATTATACTTTGTAGGAAGGAGGAAGAAAGTGCCCTCGAATCCCTCGGGTACGAAGAACTCCTTTGATGACTCCATAAATTTTCTCGTAACCCTTTGCGACTGATGCCGACTTCATCACATGCAACTTGTACATCCCTTGTACTAATAAGCCCCTTGATGTCTTGCATAATGTCCTTTATAACCACCTCAACGACTCTCTTGTAATTTGGATCACGGATGATTGATGTTATCTCTTTGTTCTTCATATATGTAGGCTTTGAAAATGTGCATAGTATCTCCCACCTGATGCATCAGCTAAGAAATTCCTGGGACATAATGAAACCACCATTAAATCTATCTCAGGAAAAACCTTTAAATTAACACATACATAAAAAAAACAAACAAAAAATTCCATGGAAACATACATTGCCATGATGCTCCGTTTCCTTGCGCCGCCTTGCATAGAAAGATTTTCAATATTAGAAAGCTTGCATTTACACTCACGTGCACCAATTGGTGTGTGCTTCAACCTCCTTATTTTTCTTTGTAACCTAGACAATTTATCTCTCTGATTATTTATGAGTGTTTCTTGTTCCTTATTTTTCATGTCTAGGTCATGTGAATGTTTTTTCAAATCTTCAATACTTGACTAAAGACTTGAATTAATTGAGTGTAAGTATTGGTTTGAAGACCACCACTAACAGAAATTCAAAAATTCTTTTACAATAACCTAAGAGCCAGTTTTCACATCACTTACATATCAAACAAAACTAGTTAAATCACAAAATGGTGGACTGTACAAGGTCAAAGGATCATAGGGGAAGAGATTCCATTAGGGAAAATTTGGACTCACTTTTGGGCCTTTCAAGCTCTTTGAGATTCTAGGGAATATTCCATAAGGACCAATGAGGGAGGCTTCCGTTATAAAGAACTTTTGAGGCTACTTTTTTGGTGGGGAGGCCATAACTTGAGGATAAAAACTCAAAATTTATCGGAGGTTGGTGCGTTAGAATCCTCTCATCAAGATCTTTCCAATGATATGCTACATGATATAGTTTTGAGGTACGATGAATAGAGTTATCCACGATCCCCATTTTTGTAATAGAATAATGACTTGGCATTTCTTAGAGTGTAAGATTCCTCCTCAGCTTGAATAATGAATAAGCTTTTTCCTCAATCCCCTGTAATCATTCCCTATTTCAGCATGCAAGAAAATATTATTTTTCCTTGTTTTTGCTTAGAGAGAAGAAAAATTCTAGAGAGAGATAATTTAATATTAAGATATTTTTAAATATAAAAATTCTCCTAATATCTAAAATATATTTCCTTTAAACAGAAGTTCAAAATAAATTCTCCAATGTGCATTAGGAATCAATTAAAAATGATATAAGGGACCTTAGCCAAGGGTCTAGATTTTTAAAAAATTTTGGATTATGGTCCAATTAAGGTTCCTATGGGCCAATAGGATTAATCCAAGTGTTGGGATGAGATGAATTCAATGAATAAAAGAAAATACCCAAAAATGCGTAAATGCTCACATAAGATGAAGAGTTGACTGAGTACAAGGTTTATTGGTTAAAAATTAAGATATATTACTAAAAAAATGAGATATTTTGGAGAAATGATGAATTTTTGACACGTTGGTAAGGAGAGGGGGACCTTTGAGGTAGGCGCCTCCTTCACATGTGTGGGAGGGTTTTTAATTCAAAACAATTATGATATTTTTATCTCTCCTCTCTCCTAGATCAAACTGGATCAAAAGGGGAGCCAAACTGGTCCAAATCTTGTTCAAATTCAATCAAACTGAAGCTGAAAATTTCTAGAACCCAGTTGGACTCAGTTAGAGGCCTCCCTCACCTATAAATAGATCCTCATTCTTTTGTATTCTCATCTATGAGCTATACCATGCTAGTATTACATTAAAATAATCATATTTTCTATTATCCCTTAAAAATCCTCTACTTTTGGGGAGCTTGGAGTTTTTCTCTCTCTCTTCAACAACTCTTGGAGCTCTCTTCTCCACTTCCTACACCAATTGATTGGTTGGGGGCTTCACTTCTAGAACAAGAAGCAAGCTAATCCTTGAGGTAAGAATGAATTTTATGGTTTTTTGTTAATATTCTCAAATGACTTCTCTTCTCAACTCCTCTCAAGCTTGAGAAGTTTCCAATTGGTTGTTTTAAATTCAAATCAAGCTTTCCCTAAGAATTTTAATGTGTAATCAAGAAAAAGTTAATCTTTATGCTTAATTAGAATGATTTCTTATGTATATCTCTCTCTCAAAAAGAAGAGTCATTCCTATGGCTAATTCTTTAGCAAAAGAATGCTTCTCATTGATAAATTCTTAATTCAAAACCAGACTCTAAGCTTGTTAAACTAGAGAATAAGAAAATGGTATTTTTATGCTTTTATGTTAACAAAATAATGGTTAATTCTTTTAGATTATTTATAAGTAGTTAAAAACTACTTTAATTGATTCTAAATGAGAAAGAGATAATCCTATCAATTTGAAAAAAGTGGAAAAATGGAAATAGCTTAATCTAGTAGAATAATCATAATTAAGTTTATGATTATGGTTAAAATTATGATTTAAATTCATAGTTTAGATTTGCATGTTTTATTCTTTTAAGAAAAAATTAAAAATTATCAGTAATAGCAGTGAAGTAATAGCAGTAATACCAGTGAAGCTATGGCAAAATTTTTAATAATTAATACATATCTTATTTTATGCATAATGCTAAAAGGGGACTTCCTATCATATTCTAGGATTGGACATCCTATGCAAAAAGAATGATTTTCATCATATTCATGTGAAATAAATTTTTAGTATTTATGCATAAATATTTAATTAAAAGAAAAGATAAATTTTTGGTAAATTTATTTTATGCATAAGAAATTTTTAAATGATAAAAGAGGAACTCCCATGACATTTGGAATTCAATCATTTGAATACAAAAAGAGGAATTTTTGGCATATTTGAAATAATCGATATTTTTATTTAATTTAAAAAACAAAAATTTTAGATAAATTTATTTTATGATAAAAGAGGAATTCCCATGACATTTGGAATTCAATCATTGAATGCAAAAAGAAGAATTTTAAGCATATTCAGAAAATGAATATTTGTATTTAATTAAAAGGAAGAAATTTTATGGTATAAGTAGAGAAAGGTTTAAATTATATTTTGGTGACAAAAGAGAAATTTTTACCATAATTCCACCTAGAAAATTAGGGTTGATAATTAAATTGGTAGAAAGAATATTCTTAGATATTTTATGTGGATAAATCACCAAATTGATATTTAACCAAAATTAGATTAATGGAAGAATAGTATTCTTATAAAAATCCAATATTCTCATATAGAACCATTTCTTAATCTATTATGGTTAGGAAGGAATGAAATTCATAAAGTTGGAATTTTCCTTACGGTTAAAAGTTCAGTAGATTTTTATCTGAAGAAAATCCTTAGGAATTAAAGTTAGAAGTAAACCGAATAATTTTGGTTAGACCAGGATTGTGAGAGGGGCGGCTAGTAAACTACTTGCCCATCTCTCGAATCTGAATTAAGAAAAGACCTCGTTACCTATTCCAATAATTGACATAAAGAATAGACTACCGTTGAACTAGCATAGTTTGTCCTTAACCGAAAAGCACCAAGAATCTAGTTGGAAATTCAATCAAATGATGGGTAGATTACCCTAATGAGAGATCATTTTGATTCTCATTAAGAAAATCTAGATTAAGGAAAAAGGGTTTTGTACAACCAATCTCGAATGGGGAATTCTACTTGTATAGAACCTCTGTTTTCTTTTAAAGGATTGTTTTACGCCAGAATGCTGGAGGAAGCATTTGGTATGTATTTAACTAAGGAGAGACTCGTTTTGCAAAACAGCTAGCGATGGGGAGTCGTCGAGGGATGTCACTCTCGTGGCGGCAAAACCTGTCGAGGTCTTGACCAGCCTTGGTATGGTTAAAATGGTGTGCTTCCGGTACGATGGGCGAGGACCGACGAAGCAGTCCTTCCTTGAGTGAAGTGCTAGGACACCTAAGTAAGATCCAAGAGGGTTCTGACCAGGTGATGCACGGGCTCACGTTTGTTAGGACACCCATGTGTACGTCGAGGAAGATACGGATGAACCAAAAAAATGACTTTTGTGAATGGAATTTTGATATTGGATCTCGTTGGTTGACCAGCTGGTCTTCAACGAAGAGCCTGAATGATATATTTTGTAAAACAATGGACTTAATATTTTGGAGGATTATGATTAGTAATACTATGATTTCATTGGAAGATTGTTTTAAAGACAACCGAATCTGTTAAAATGGTAATTTCATATTGGGTGTGTAAGTGGTATGACTACCTTGAATTTAGCTTGAAACACCAGCTAGGGGGCCTGGGAACTCTTTCCTTGGTACCCGCGCAAAACAAAACCAAATTTTTATAAAGCAATCCCACCAATACAGTGGTTGGCTAACCCATAGGCTGGATCGGGGGATTCTTGCGATACAAATAGTTATGATTAAGTTACGTTAGTTCGAATAAGTCCTAGGAAGGCCCTTGTTCTATGGGAGGGAATCAGCGGCGGCTATGCCTCGCTAAAGGAGGAAAAAAGCGGTGATTCTATGGACCAAGTGCAAGTCTCTTCCTTGATCAGTCCATGTGACTTTTGGGTTTTGTCGGATCAGTTTGGTTAGTTAAGACTTTGACTCGTTAGATTAATTCTCTCGTTAGATGATTTTCCTGGTGGAATCACCCGTGCCTTCCGTGTGAGGGAAGTTTTTTCGGGTTCAGTTTTGGAGGAACCGCCGGGCTAGTCTCTTGTCCGGATATCTGTGGGCGAGGCCCCAAGTGTGGATTCTTGTCCTGTGCGAGAGGCTGATGCTGCTTCCGCCACACCAGCGCCCTCGGAGTCTGTTCACAGAACTCAGCCAAGTCCCTTCAAAGGTGAAGGGGAGAACTTGGGGGAGGCTGTGGAGAAGTGGGTTGAAGCCATGGAGGAATATTTTGATGTCACCAGATACAAAGAGACAAGCAAAATGGCTCTAGCTAGGCTGAAGATTATGGAAACAATCAAGGTGGCATGGAGAAACCATTGCGACACTAACCATATGGATAGGAATAGCCAGTCCTGGAATGATCTCAAAGCCTATCTAAGGAAGATATTTTTTCCCCCCGAATTTTTAGAAACCAAGATGAATAAATTCTTAGAGCTAAACTAGGGGAGCAAAACTAATGAAGAATATCACTAGGCATTTTCTCTTCTCCTCAAGTACTCACCACACCACTAGATGAAGAGCAGCTTATGTCCAAGTTCATTTGGGGAATGAACGAACCTTTAGACACCTTGGTCAAGAATGCCAAGCTAGTTTCCATGGCTGAAGCTGTAAGAATGGCAAAGGACTTCGCCAAAGCCTTCATCGTTAAAGTCCCGCCAAAGCTAGCTCCCTCATCCTTTAAGAGATTCTAGACACCAGGAAGTTCTTCTAACCTTCCGCCTCCAAAGAGACACTAATATCCCAACCAAAATCTAGAGTCAAGAAGTTTCAGGAATGAAGGAAGACCTTTTCCTCGAAGCTCTTTCTCAAGAACTCTAGCTCTTTCAAGAATGCAGAGGGAAGAGCTTTGAAGTGAGAACAGGTGTGCTTCGGATGTCAGGGATTTGGGCACCAGCTCAAGGATTGCCCATCTCCTTATGTGGGCCAAGGAAGCCAGGGTCCCACAGTTCAGAGACAGACTCCTTCGTGTATCAGTCCAATCAAGGTCCCCCGCACCAAAATCAAGGCAACCCTAGAAGAGTGCCAGCTCAACCTGCAACCTCCATGCAAAGTCCCTCCCAGAATTGGGGTAACCAAAGAGAGAGAGTTCCACCTCATACTGCAGCAGCAGCTAGAGCCGTCACTATAGCTGAGGAAGTGGAGGAAGAAAAAGGACAGATCTATGCCACAACAGGGGAATAATCGTTAATTTTCAGTCCTCCAGACTCCAGTAGAATACCAGGGTAAGAAATTCAAGCTTTTAATTGATTTAGGTAGTACTCATTCTTTTATTTCCCTAGGATGTTTGCGTAAGTTAGTCCTAAATCAAAAATCAAGGAAACCTATGCAAGTGGAATTGGCCAGTGGAAAGATTCTTTTCACACACCTTTCAAGACAGACCTTATTCAGTTTAATCTAGATGGGAACATAACAAAGTGCCAGTTCAGAGTCCTACCCTTGGGAATCTATGATGGAATCCTTGGAATGGATTGGCTCCATAAGAATCAGGCTGACATTCATTGTCACAATGGAACCATCTCTTTCCTTGACCTTCACGGGAATAAAGTTCAAGGAACTAGAATTTTCGGATCCCTAGTGCTTCAATTAGTCAAGGCTTCTAAATTGTTAAAAGGGCTCAGAGAGAGGCAAGCTATTTATGTCGTTAAGATGAATCCGGTAGATATAAAATGCAAGGCTAAAGAACCAGAGTGATTAAGTGAGTATGCCGATGTGTTCCAAGAAGAGCTCACTGAGATGCCTCCGTCTCGCAAAGTAGATAATGAGATTGAGTTAACCCCCAAAGCTCAGCTAGCCCAACGTGCATACAAAATGCCAATCCTTGACGCCATAGAACTTAAGGAGCAGTTAAGACAAGTGTTAGAGCAGGGATTCGTCAGACCCAGTGTCTCACCTTGGGGTGCGCCCGTTCTCTTTCAAAAGAAGAAAGATGGAACATTAAGACTCTGTATTGACTACATAGGATTGAATCAATTAACAATTAAAAATAAGTATCCTATCCTGAGGATTGATGAACTTTTGGATTGGTTAAGTGGGACCTAAATGTTCACAAAGATAGATCTCAAATCTGGGTACTACCATATTAGAATCAAGAAACAAGACATCCCGAAGACAGCATTCAATACTCGCTATGGGCATTATGAGTTCACAGTCATGCCATTTGGATTGACTAATGCCCCGACAATGTTTAATCATCTTATGCAGTATCATTAGGAACTCAATGGAGTCTTTTTGGGCCCTTTAATTTGCCATGAGGTTATGGAAACGTTTAACTTTTTGACAAATAGGAGCCCGCCATGTAAGCAAAAACCAATGGTTTGTAAGAGAGGTGTAAGAGTGGTCAAAGGGTGCACTTTTTCCCCCAAAAAGGGGAGGGGGCAATTTTACAATTTTCGGACCTCCATAACTTCTACATACAAGCTCCGATTTGAGCGGAGATTACAGATCCGTGATCTACGCATCAAGAGCTTTCCATAGATATGTTACGTGATATGGTTTTATCCGCTAGATTTTAAATTCCATTTTTCCTCCAAAATTCAAATTCGAATAAAGTAGCCGTTTTGAAGCTTCTAATTAGAAAACGTTTCATCTTAAGAGAAAAGGTTTGACTCCCTTAAACTGCCAAATAAAAGGGCCCAAGAAGACTCCATTGAGTTCCTAATGATTCTCAGAGAATACTTGGATGATTTTGTTCCTGTCTTCTTTGATGATATCTTGGTATACTCAAAGAATGTTGCAAATCATGAAGATCATGTGCGCAAGGTCCTGGGAATCCTAAGGAAGCACCAACTCTTTGCAAAACAGAGCAAGTGTTCTTTTTCTGTTGACCAAGTGGAATACTTGGGATTCATAGTGTCTAAAGATGGGATTTCTCCTAACCCCGCAAAGATCCAAGCAGTCGTAGATTGGCCGGAACCCAAGACGGTAAAGGAAGTTATAGGATTCCTAGGATTAACCGAATGGTATAGGATCTTTATACCCAAGTGTGCTCAGATAGCATCCCTTTTAACTAACCTTCTCAAGAAGAGTACCCTATTTCAGTGGACTGCAATGTGTCAGAGTGCCTTTGATAAGCTGAAGATAGCCTTAGTAACCAACCCTGTCCTTAAATTGCCAGATTTTACCAAACCTTTTGAAGTAGTTACTGATGCCAGTGGGTTTGCCTTAGGCAGTGCTCTTATGCAGGAAGGTCATGCAGTGGCCTATGAATATCCTGAAAGCTCAGAACTCATGAGATAAATTATGCCATCCATGACTTGGAGTTACTCTCAGTAGTTTATGCTCTGAAGTTGTGGAGACATTATCTTTTGGGATAGAGGTTCACCTTGATGATAGATAATCAAAGTCTGAAGTGGATCTTCACCCAAAGGGATCTTAACATGCGTCAAAGGAGATGGATGCAGACCCTGCAGGAATTCGATTTTGAAATTAAGTATCGGCCAGGAAAAAGAAAATGTGGTGGCAGATGCACTTAGTAGAAAAATGAAAGTATAGATGAGTTTATTGGGCAATATATCCATATTGAAGAAATATTTTATGGTGGTAAAGGAACCACTGTGTATGACCCTTGGAACAATATATTTGTAGATCTACAACAACTTCAAAGAAGAATGGTCGAGTTTTATGGAATAACATTTGAGGAGTGCAAAGGCATTTTGAAATTTGTTATTTATCAAACTGGATGAGTGTGAGGTTGTAAAGGAAAAGAAAATGGAAAGGATTACTATTACATTGATGAATGGAGCACTTAATACATCATTGACTGAAGCGAGTTCAAAGTATTTTAGTGTGCAGTCGGAGAAACACATATGGTGGTTAGGCTCATTCCAGGTATGATCATTTTTTGTTTCGTACTTGATTTTAGTCATTGTTTTCAAATCTTTTATAGTAAAACTTTTGTTTTCTATAATCACAGGTGAAGACAGAAGACCATGAAACACTAGATTGGGTGTTTCACCACACGGAAATACCAAGAATAATTAAAAGACAAGTGCAAGGAGAGAATCTCCATGTTGCAGGAAAAGGTGATTTTCAAGTAGAGTGGCACATGGCGGGGGATCTTAAGTGTCCTTTGTGATATGAACATCACCTCCATGCAGACCTATATCGGATAACACTTTTTCCAATGCTTGAAGAGCATCCTTTCTATTTTTTTCGGGATGGAGTTTCCAAGCAAATCCAATATACAAAAATACCAATTTCTCAATAATTCGACATAGAGCATGCAATGTGCATATGTGAACATTACATAGTGGAATGTCAAGAATGGCCTTGAAGTCAGGGTCAACTTTATCTCTATTAGGTGCTCTCTTCCACCATTTGGAATCCATTACTTGAGCTGATTCTTTGGAGTAAAGATAAGGAGTCTACCAATGGCAAGGAGGTACCAATCAAGCCCTCTATTGGTGGTGTTAAGGCAAGAAGATTCTTGTCTCGACCCAAAAACAGTAGTAAGCAAGTAAGGCAAGGTAGAACACTTTCAAGAATTAATTATGGATTGTGGAAGCAAGTCCATAATGCCGTGAAAGATCATGAGGCAGATGGGGAAGCACGAAATGTGAAGGCAGAGGTGTGGAGGTCTCTTGATCAACTCTTCATGTTCTGTGACAATGTAACATGGACAAAGAGTGATTACAAGAACTTTGAAGAGGCAATTAAACATTTTGGGAAGTCAATGAAAGACGCGTGGACAGCCTGCAATATAACTCACGACATGGTAAAGTTCTGTCTTCTTCTTTTACTTAAGTGTGATCCTCTATTTTTTTATAACTTACTATGCATTCTTATGTCTCTGTGAAAACAACATATCATCTACAACCACCTTCCCTATTTTGTCAAAAAGTATGGATGCCCAGCAATTTGGTCTACCCAAGGCATGGAGAAGTCTCACTACATGGCACGTAATGCATTTTTCAGACACACACAACACTACGGAGGGAGTCAAAAGACAAATAGTCTGAAGGAAGTCTTCCAATGGTTTTACCGAGGCATTCTACAGAGGCTGCAGCTAAAAGAAAAGTTGCTAGTTCCAAAGTCAAGCTTGCTTTTATTCTAGCCCAAAAGCAAAGAGGAAGACAAACTTTGGACAATTCAATGGCAACAGAGAGACATAGACAATGGAGGGATTCGAAGATATTTAGAAACCATAAATGGACAAGTAAACATGAATAGTAGTTTGTAACTTATTGGTGTTATGTCCACATGTTTTCAAACTCAATCAATAGATTTTTATTTTGTGGAACAAGTGATTCTTGGTGTTATGCCTATATGTTTTGAGACTCCATCAAAAGTATTTCTTTTGTGAAACATGTGATCTATATTAACAAGCATCAATACATCCATGAGCTACACACAAAAAATTCAATCAATACTACTTAATTATGCTAGACACGCTATTGATCCTTACCAATAAGGTACTGAGTGTCAAATGCTTTTAGAAGCTACTGAGTGTGGGAAGAGTACTGAAGTGTCGTACGGTGATGGGACAAATGCAAAAGGGTACTAATCGTCCATACGGACAAGGAACTGATGAGGATCAAAGACTTTGTACAAATCAGTTCAACTTCAACATAATGTTTGTGCTATATTTGATGACTAAATCCTATTACTCCCAGGGCCTGCCAATCGGAACTCTCTTTTTTATCTTGATTGGACTCTTTTTCTTCCTTGTTGGCTTGATGTCGACTGTCTGTTTATCAATGCTTGCCTCTGTTGCTTGTCTGGGAGGGGTATCCTTGTCTTCAACTATCTCCACGTGTTCTTCTTCTTGGATTGTGTCGCCTGATGCAATCATGGGTGGCTCTCGAAACCTTATGAGCTTGTGTTTTCCATAGCCCTCCAAACATTTAGGCTCCTTAACACCACATGCTAATGCATAAGAAGTGTAAGACAAAAAGTAAGAGGACCTAGAGGCTTGCTTATTCACATAATCCCCAAATATATCTATGGCAGACAACCTCTCTATTAAAATTATCTTTTCCTTTTGCCATGAAAGATCATGTCCACCTAAAACCCTAGACAAACATTTAAAGAAGTAAACAATGGCTTCTCCATTGTTGCTCAACTGCTTATGGTAAATCAAGATCTTAGCACTACCTAGATCATGAATATAATGAGCTAGGCTTGACATTTTGCCAAAGCCAGCCAGCTTGCTTGTTCTCTGGAGGAATGTGTCATCCTCAATTTGTAGCTGCCACATATCAAAATATTGGAGTGAGACAATAATACACAACTACAAAACATTTAAACACAAGATAAAGTATTTGATTTGAAGTAACAAGATCATACCTTCTCATTTTCATCAGCAACAAGAAGTTCATCTTTCCAAAGATTTATTCCTCTCCCCTCTAGTCCAGCCTCTTCTTTAAGCTTTTCCTTGTATAGTGCTGAGAGATTCATAGCTTCCTGTGTGAGCTGGAAGGCAGCTTCATCTGGCTCTTGGAACTTTTCAGCCTCTTTGAAACAAATAGTAAGGGCCTCTGCAGGATCAAAAGTTGTTTCCAAATCTAGTAGTGAATGGTCATCCTCTATGCCAACCTCCTTGTCAAGCCTTGAAGCCTAGGCAATAAGGGAAATGGCATAGTCCTCCCTCAAATTGAACATACACTCTATATCATGGAGGAAAACATAATCTTTACCACCAATCAAGACACCTGGGAAGCATGGGCACTGCATAGTTGCTGCTCTGAACATCAAAATCTTCAAGTGGCTGTGCTGCCCTAAGAGTTTCAGTCCTCAGTTGAACAAGGTCAAGAGCAGCCACTTGCAGCCCCTCATCCTGGAGGTTGATATCCTCTTCCTGCTCTGCCATTTCTGTTGCCACAGGAACATCCTCTTTTTCCTATGCTACAGATGTGTCTTCTTCTTCAGCCTCCTGCCCTTGCCCTTCTAGAGAGTGCTGATGGAAGACAATGTACATAAAGAATGCCATGGTTTCCTCAAGCACTCTACACTTTCTGGTGTGCAAGTTACAGCTGAATTTATATTCCTCAGGCAGGCTGTCAAATCTTCTATTCACATGGTACCTCAGCCTGTTAATGGAGACAATATGATTTATATGCACAAAAACCTTTTCACCTTCCACAATTCTTCCTGCCTCTGTCAGTTGTTTGAAGGTATCCCAATGGTCTGAAAGAAAATCTCTGTGATGCTCCAGTACACAGCTCATAGTGAACTCCCTGTTGAAAATACTGTCGTATATGTGGAAGTTCCTCTGAGCCTTGCACTTGTGAAGAAAGTCAAATAGGAGCAAATCTGGAGATTTGTCCTCTTCTGGTTCCTTTTGTTTTGAAAGGGAAGACTCAGCTTTCTGCTCCAGTCTCTTGCTTTTGCCTGAACAAAAATTTATATATCATGAATTCTATATGCTGACATATGCAATCAGGGGATGTATAGAATATCACCAAACAACTCTCTTCATGAGCACACATAACTCACCTGGTGATTGCTGTGGTCTAAGTATAGCAGCAGAAAAGTCCAGCTTCCTTTTGAAAGGAGGGGCCTGAGAATCAACTGTTCCAAAGAAAAAACTTTTCTCATCATCAAGAAAGAAATCCCTAGGGCCAGAGAAAGCAAAACAATGAGGAAGAAGTGAAAACCAAAAGGGACACAGGAATTTGCAAGAAAATGCGATGTAAGGCCATTTGGAAAATGTCAAGTACTCTCCTTGCATTTTGTTGCAAATTCTCCAATTCTTTTGATATCCATCTCCAATCAAATGCTAGGATCATCTCACAGTGTCCTGGACAGTAGATGATACTAGGAAGAATTCCCCAGGGCCAAAGAGAGCAAAACAATGAGGAAGAAATGAAAACCAAAACTAATATAAGAATTTGTAGGAAAACGCGATATAGGGCTATTTGGAAAATGTTAAGCACTCTCCTCGCATTTTGATGCAAACTTTTAGGTCCTATTGATATCCATCTCCAATCAAATCCTAGGGTGATGTACCAGATTCTTGGGCAGTAAGATTCAAGAATTCTATGGATGGAAGAAATACATATCAAAAAACATTGAAAAGAATATAGATCTCTGACCTTTCTTTTCCTTTTCCATGCTGTTGGAGTTGCACTGGTGATTCTTCTGCTCTCTTCCAAACTTGAGCTGCAGCCTAGGTAACCTGGAGATCTGGCAGTGGTAGTAGTCTTCAGGCAGGTTGTAGTCTGGATGGAGTGTGTTGGGTAGGAAGGGATCAGAGGGGGAAGGAAAAGGATGATGGGAGGGTGCTGGCAGGGATGAAAGATAGGGAGGGAAGAGTGTTTATGGATCTGATTATGAAATCATGATTGGCACAAGTTCCAAGGCAAAAAGTGCCATTCACATGTGCCAAGTTTCAAACTCCAAGAGATCTGGGTCTCATCCACATGTGTGAAAAAATGACTCCATTCCACACATGTGGTATTTATTAGCTGCTTTGTTTGTATTTTGCACTAATTTTTTCCCTCCTATCTAGGCCCTCCCCTCTCAGCTCTCTTGCCTCTCTACCTCCCTACTCTACACCATCAGCATCCTAACCAGCGGGCAGCAAAGGTTCATCCCCAGCACAGGGTACTCATCACCAGCACAACACACCTACAGATAGCTTCCACGTCAGTAAGACTCTCTATATCCTTTTCTTCTTGTTTAATAGTATATTAGGATAAGGTACTGAGTGATGTGATGTAGCTTAGATATTAGGATAAATATTATATGCATTCCTTAGCTTTTTCCACTGCAACCACAAGCAGGAAGACTTTTGAATTAGGCTGGTTGAGTAAGAGATTGATCACTTCTTGCCTTCCATAGACTCAACCCATCTTGCACCAAGTTGCAAACACAGTGAAATGAATGAAGACATGTTCCAGTATGCTGCCTCATGAATTTGCAGGAAAACGCAAGGAGAAGGCTTTAGGAATTTCAAACAGCCCAAATCGCATTTTGTTGCAAATATAAAACTGTTGCTTCATCCACCCCTATCATTGTGATTTTATGTCTTTCTAAGCTATCCAAGGCTGTACACTCCTTGCATAAACTCAATCCATATTGTTTTTAGTTGTAAAGACAGAGAAATCACTGTAGAAATGTAATAGCATATTACTTCAAGTATTTGCAGGAAAACGCTGTCGTGACGTGTGCGGTCTAGCCGGGAACACACTGGGTGTCTGGCTGTGAGAGTAGTGGTTGAACTTCAAGGGGTATCGCCAGCAAAAGCTTGCTGCATTGTAGCTGGAAAGATGGGCTGCTGGGATGGCGGTGGTTGCTGCGAGAGGGTAGGTTGCCATAAATACATATGGATCACAGCGTAGTTTACATTTCTGCAAGTTCAAATCTGTTACATTTACTTCAAACACAATGCTAGAACTTCACCAAACCAGCTTGAACAAATAGCCACTCATCAGCATAGGCCCTTGCTGCATTGAAGGTTGAGGGTAGCTCTGTTGGTGAGGAGGTCTTTGCTCTTTTGCTTGTACTTCCACCTTGATGTGCCTGCTCTAGCCTCTCAACTGAAGTTTCATCCATCCGCCGAGCTTTTGTGGGCCCAGCACCTTGTAAGAAATTATGACGTTTTCTCTTCATCACAGCTGCATCCTTAGAAATCATAGAATCTGGACCCCTTACAAACTCTTCATGCCCATGAGCAAGAGGCCCCCTCGGTGATAGAGAGGGTCGGGAATCCCAATTCCTCTCATGGCTGAAAGGTCGCCTCCTCTCATCATCTGACTCTTGGTTTGATACTAAGCTTCTCTGTGTGAATTTGGGGGGTTCAAATCAAAATTAGCATCCCCAGCTTGACCTTGCCATGGTTCCAGGACTCCCTCCCAACCTGCTCCGGACATACCCTGGGAAAACTGATCCCAGTCACGATGCCCAAACCTCTGGCGTTCATCTGGGTACCGTCCTGGTCCTTCCCATGTGTCCATGAAACCTGAAAGAGGACGGTGACTTTCACTGCCATCTGGAAACCTGTGCCATCCCATAACAGGAACATGATTAGGTCCATGCCCTGGAAAGCCAGCCCCACCATCGCCCATATGAAACCGAGCTCCTCCAAATCCCACGTCAGCAGACGGCCTTGTGCCACTAGGTCCACCATTTATGGTGCATGAAACTGTTGACCAATTCCAAGGAAACCCCCTGATCCGACATCTTGGAGGTAGAGCAGAGCTGCCCTGCCTTGCCGAGGCGGGGAGCTCCCCCCCCCCCCCCCCTTTCGAGTAGGCGAGCCCCCGCCCTTCGTCCACGACGGCCGGATTCCTCTCTGGGCAGCCACCTTCTAGATTTTTCGCCAGCTTCTAGGCTACGTGCTGGCAGCTACGTTGGCCCCCCACAAAGCTTCCATGTAGCCCTTTATATTATTGGCCACTTGTATCATATATTTCATTTATTTTTCTTGCCTCAATAATGGCCACTCACATCAATGCTCCTCACACATGGTAACCTAAAATCCCACTTTATCTCCGGGTACAAAAATGGTACCACAAAACCACCGCTGGCCGCATCCACATGAATTGGAGTGTCCCATCCTGTACACCTTCATACAGCTTCCAATGCCACTGTATCTGAGTGAATACCTTCCATGTCTGTCCTTGCTGCTCAAGGCCCAGATTCCACATAAGTTGTGCCATGAACATGCTTTCACTGCATAGACGTGCCACAGCACGACATCAACCCCCTCTAAACCTGCACATCCTCCGGTATGTGCCACCAAGTTGCTATATAGGCTGGTGCCTTACGCTCAGGGTAGTCCATAAGACCACATCTCGCTCTGACAGTTTAACAAACGACACCCATGCATCCTCCACACTTGCACACTTGCCGTACATGGTAACAATAGCTGTCACCACTGCAAGCATATAGTCAAACCCAACAGCAACAATATGGGCATGCAGCTCTTGGCCTTCCTCAAGTGATCCTTTGCTTGCACATGCCAAAAGAAAGTTTATATAGGTGGTCCTGTCTCTTTTAGGCATTTCATCAAGTATACTTTGAGCATGTTTTAGCCTGCCCCAGTTTCCGTACATGTTCACAAGGGCATTTCCCACAGCAATATCTAAATAAAGTCCTCTGCCAAAAATACTAGCATGCAATCGCTCACCGTTACCTTGAACAGCCTGGCTGCCACATATCTCAAAAATGCTGACGAGTGTGATACTGTTCGGCAGTACTCCCTCTTACTGCATTTGCTCAAAGATTTGGAGACTACTACTATCTTTGCCATGCTGGGCATAGGCTGCAATGATGACATTCCATGAAACAACATCACGATCGCGTAAACTGCAGAACATTCTCCATGAGCCCTCCAGATTGCCACATTTTCCGTACATATTGACAAGGGCATTCCCCACCATGGTATCTGAATCAAATTCACGCGCTGAGAAGAGAGCATGAAATCTCTTGCCTTCTGCTAGAGCCCCCTCATCAGCACATGCAGATAGAGTGCTACAGAAAGTGAACTTATCCGAGACTAAATCCTCCTGCCACATTCTGCGAAAAAGCTGAAGGGCGGCCTTACTCTCACCATTCTGCACATATGCTGCAACCATGGCATTCCAGCATACCCCATCCCTCTCGTGTATCTCATCAAACATCCTCCATGCTTTGTTCAATACACCACATTTTCCATACATGTTCATGAGGGCAGTCCCCACCACAGTGTCTTTTTTGTACTCACTAAACAAAACATGCACATGGATCCGCTTGCCTTCACTTAGGGCCTCCATGCTACTACATGCATCGAGAATGCTGATGAATGTAACATCACTCGGCAATGTTCCTTCCCATAGCATTCTACAGTAAAGCTCCAAAGCATCTACAATGAACCCATGCTCAATATAGAGAGCAATCATTGTATTCCAGAAGATGGCATCTTGTTTTTGCATTTGAACAAACACTCTCCATGCATCTTCCACGCTGCCACATTTTGCATACATGTCAACAAGAGTGCTCGCAACAGCAAGATCTGAGCTTTGTCCACTTCTGATGATTTGGTCATTCATCAGCCTGCCATGGATAAGTACCCCTTCCTTAGCACAAGCTTTCAAAACACACAAGACTATGGGATTGGCTGGCAGAAGGCCTTCTTGTTGCATGCTCTGACACAACACAATGGCCTTCCCTGTTTCGTACAACACAGTATGGGCTGCAATGATTGCATGCCATGCATAAACACAAGGATTTGGCATCTGTAAAAACACAAGGTTTGCTTCCAGCAAGCTCCCACAGGAAGCAAACATGTGAATAAGGTAGCTTCCAAACACGTCTAGATAGTCGCCTCTACTGCTGATTATGAAAGAATGTGTTTGCCTTCCCACAGCCAAGGCTTGATTATCAGTGCACTGCCGTAAATGGCATTTTAAAAGGTCTGTAGAGACAAGCTTGCCCTGCTGATGCATAAATTTCAGAATCTGACATGTTTCCGCCAATCTGCATATTTGGCTTGAATCTCAAAGAGAAATAAGTCCAAGCATCTTTGATCAGGCTACTGAATGAAGTATGATGCAGACCCAATATCCTCCCAAATTAAGCAATGATATCCAACCTGACGGATTTCACAACTTCCTTGACTCTCCTCTTCAGCTGTTGAATCTCCGATGCTCGCCTTATTATCTTGAGTGTTCGCTTTGCAGAGCTTCTTGCCTGTGAGAGGCTTGGCGATGGGGACACCTTGTGCTTCTCCTTCTTGGCCTTGGTCTCTCCATCGCTGGCCATTTCTTTCTGTCCTATCGTGAAGGTGCCGCAACGGTATGCGTGCTGATGCTGAGATGTAAGAGCCGTTTCAATTCACCGTAACATGATTTATTTGTTTTAAGTACAGTCGTAATCGGGGGTTACATTCACCGTTAAGACTAGGTCCATATGAAACTTGCTTGATTGCAGCTTTCCCACAGGGTTACCGTCGTTTGGGAGCTTCAATCTGAACCAAGTTCCAGAGTTCCTGTGTCTAGGAAACATATGGAGTACTTGTGTTGGAGAGCACCCATTTGAGCAAAAAGCCCATCTGCCATCTCCACAGAGTCGCATTTTCCATACATCTGCAAGAGGAGGTTGTTAAGAGGTAGAACTTGATCAAGCCCATTTCTGACAATGTGATCATGGATGTACTTGCCATCACATAAGGCCTTTAAGCTGTCACACCTCTTCAAAAGAGAAGCATAGGTGGCAGCATCCCGAATCAACATCTTGCCAAAGACTTCTTCTACCTCTGAAATCAAACCAAATTTGGTGTACATGCCAACCAAACTGTTGCCAACAGAAAGACCTCTTTCCAATCCCTTTTGCACAATCTCACTGTGTATTTCTTGGCCCTTACCTAAGGTCTCATGAACATTCAATTCTACAGCATTCTGCATTGGCATTCCATTTAATCAGGATGACGCTTGGGAAATCCATATCTTTCTGATGTTTTGGGCTTTCTCTATGTCAAACCATTCATCCAGATCATCATTGCATACATTTAGCTCTGCTTTTCAAAGAGTTTCTTTCAGATATCCTGGCAATCAGAGTACAAAGAAGTGTCCACCTTTCCGGCATTCATGAGTTCTTGAGCATTCTATCTGTTTTGCAACTTGTAGGGAAGACCTCAAGTCAATACAAGCTCCTCACCTTCCTCAGCTATCAGAAAGGTCGAGTGTCGTAAGCCCTTGAAGTGGCAAGAATGGATCAAGTCATTGCAAGCTCCTCTCCTTCCTCAGCTGTCGAGAAGGATGAGTGTCACAAGCCCTTGTTGCCATTCTACAGTTCTAAGAGAGAACTACAAGTCTATACAAGCTCCTTGCCACCCCCTTCTCCTGAGGTGAACAAGTGTCATAAGCCCTTGTAATCCTTCTTCTTCCCTAATAGTTTTATTATGGAAGACTACAAGTCCTATAAGCTCCTGGCTCTTTCTTTTCGAGAAATGCATCAGTGTCATAGGCCCCTATAGCCTTCTTTGCTTTGTCTGCCATTATTTTTACCTCCTTTGCATCCTTGTCATGCTTTAGAAGTTCTCCAAGCAGCTAAGATATAGCATCATTATAGTATATTTCCTTCATTTTTGTACCTGCCTTTCAGAAAGCCCTGATTGTGTATCTATTTGCTCTAATTTTCCTCAAGCATCATCTTGATTTGTATGTCATCTTGCATGTATCCATACATTCCAGATATCATATCGTTTTTCATCCAGCATTCAAATCAGATAACATTACCTTTGTTTTCCCACTTCACCCAGCCTTCTTTCGACTGCCTGTTGCTGTTGCATGTAGAGCACAAACGCCTGAAACATCTGCATGGTGTTGACGTCCGGACGAATCCTTGCTGCTCCTGTTGATCACCCATGATTCCCTTTCTACTCTCACCCCAGCTGTTTCACGTCGGGTTCACCAAAGATGTCGTGACGTGTGCGGTCTAGCCGGGAACACACTGGGTGTCTGGCTGTGAGAGTAGTGGTTGAACTTCAAGGGGTATCGCCAGCAAAAGCTTGCTGCATTGTAGCTGGAGAGATGGGCTGCTGGGATGGCGGTGGTTGCTGCGAGAGGGTAGGTTGCCATAAATACATATGGATCACAGCGTAGTTTACATTTCTGCAAGTTCAAATCTGTTACATTTACTTCAAACACAATGCTAGAACTTCACCAAACCAGCTTGAACAAATAGCCACTCATCAGCATAGGCCCTTGCTGCATTGAAGGTTGAGGGTAGCTCTGTTGGTGAGGAGGTCTTTGCTCTTTTGCTTGTACTTCCACCTTGATGTGCCTGCTCTAGCCTCTCAACTGAAGTTTCATCCATCCGCCGAGCTTTTGTGGGCCCAGCACCTTGTAAGAAATTATGACGTTTTCTCTTCATCACAGCTGCATCCTTAGAAATCATAGAATCTGGACCCCTTACAAACTCTTCATGCCCATGAGCAAGAGGCCCCCT
This sequence comes from Cibotium barometz, assembly GCF_041138505.1. Classification (NCBI taxonomy): domain Eukaryota; kingdom Viridiplantae; phylum Streptophyta; class Polypodiopsida; order Cyatheales; family Cibotiaceae; genus Cibotium; species Cibotium barometz. Next base: position 21,346,770 of record NC_141048.1, read on the forward strand.
CGGTGATAGAGAGGGTCGGGAATCCCAATTCCTCTCATGGCTGAAAGGTCGCCTCCTCTCATCATCTGACTCTTGGTTTGATACTAAGCTTCTCTGTGTGAATTTGGGGGGTTCAAATCAAAATTAGCATCCCCAGCTTGACCTTGCCATGGTTCCAGGACTCCCTCCCAACCTGCTCCGGACATACCCTGGGAAAACTGATCCCAGTCACGATGCCCAAACCTCTGGCGTTCATCTGGGTACCGTCCTGGTCCTTCCCATGTGTCCATGAAACCTGAAAGAGGACGGTGACTTTCACTGCCATCTGGAAACCTGTGCCATCCCATAACAGGAACATGATTAGGTCCATGCCCTGGAAAGCCAGCCCCACCATCGCCCATATGAAACCGAGCTCCTCCAAATCCCACGTCAGCAGACGGCCTTGTGCCACTAGGTCCACCATTTATGGTGCATGAAACTGTTGACCAATTCCAAGGAAACCCCCTGATCCGACATCTTGGAGGTAGAGCAGAGCTGCCCTGCCTTGCCGAGGCGGGGAGCTCCCCCCCCCCCCCCCCTTTCGAGTAGGCGAGCCCCCGCCCTTCGTCCACGACGGCCGGATTCCTCTCTGGGCAGCCACCTTCTAGATTTTTCGCCAGCTTCTAGGCTACGTGCTGGCAGCTACGTTGGCCCCCCACAAAGCTTCCATGTAGCCCTTTATATTATTGGCCACTTGTATCATATATTTCATTTATTTTTCTTGCCTCAATAATGGCCACTCACATCAATGCTCCTCACACATGGTAACCTAAAATCCCACTTTATCTCCGGGTACAAAAATGGTACCACAAAACCACCGCTGGCCGCATCCACATGAATTGGAGTGTCCCATCCTGTACACCTTCATACAGCTTCCAATGCCACTGTATCTGAGTGAATACCTTCCATGTCTGTCCTTGCTGCTCAAGGCCCAGATTCCACATAAGTTGTGCCATGAACATGCTTTCACTGCATAGACGTGCCACAGCACGACAACGCGAGAGTGAGCTGTTAGGAATTTCAAACTGTCGAAATCGCGTTTTGTTGCAAATTTATAAATGTTGCTTCATCCACCCCTCTCATTGCCTTCTTGTATCATTCCATGCTCTCCATGGCTGTAATCTCTTTCCATTGCTTTGTATGCAGCTTGTCAGAGTGATGGCAAGAACCAAGTCAACTGTAAGGAGGGCTGGCAAGGGGCCAAGGCCTGCAGCAGCAGCTGGGGTAGGTATCAAGGAATTTAGTGTGCCTCCAAAGGGAAGAGTTGCACATGGCAGGAAGGGGAAGCCAATGAGCCTGCTCCAGTAAAAGGCCAAGAGATTGAAACATGGTGCAGGTGTGCTAAAGGAGATCAGGAAGCAACAGAAATCTATAGGCTTTGCAATCCCCAAGGCATCTTTTCAGAGACTAGTGAGGGACATATGTGATAGTTGGCACCTTGGTTTCAGGTGAAACAGGATTGCCATTCTTTCCTTACAGGAAATGGTAGAGAATTACTTGGAGAAATATTTTGAAGATGCAATGCTGGTAGCATCCCATGCTCACAGGGTAACTCTGATGGTTGCCAAAGACTTTCAACACTTTGTCTAGAGTGAGATGGAGGTATGACAAGCTGGTCCATCCTGTGGAATGGCAGGACATAAAAATGAGAGACATATTATTAATTCCACCTACAAGAAAGTTGAAGGTAGATGAGGTTAAGGTTGTTGAAGTAACCCAGGGAAAGCTGCTTATGGTGAGGAGTCACTGAAGCAGCAAATAAAAGAATCCAAATCTGTTATAGATGTGGAGACTGTACAGAAAGAGCTGCAGATACAGAGAAGGTTGCAGGAGCTGGGCCCTAACATAGTTGTCCATATTGAGGATGAAACTTCAGTGAATAATTTTGACTTGACAAAACCATACTTGGCAGCATTGGGTCATAAGAATGAGTATTGCTCAGATACTATCATTCTTGCAATGCTCTAGTAAGTGTCTTTTATTTTACATTTGTTTGCAAAACAATCCTTCTTGTACCTCCTTTACATGCTACCCTAATTATTGTTTGGTCCAATGCAGCATGATGAGAAGTTGGCTTAACCACGCTGTATAGCATACAGTTCATATTATTGATCCTGCCATTTTCTTCAAGTTAAGAGATCCAAAGGAAACTCCCATGGATATTTCCAATTGGTTCAGACACTGCGATTTTGATGTTGTCGATATTTTGCTACTTCCATATCATAACAAGTATGTGGGTGACTGCTTCTTTTGGGATTTTTCTTCAAGATTGAGAACTCTTGTAGCCTTTGATTTCTTAATGCTTTTTTCCTTACGCAGTGACCACTGGAGCTTTGCTTCTATTGACATCCAGCAAAAGCAATGCTTTTTATTCAACTCTCTTAAAAACACACACACAGAGCTGAAATTGTAAGTGGTGTGTATGCTATTTTTAACTTTAAACTTCATTATTTTGATTTAATGCACACTAACTAAATTATATGTATTGCAGTTATATTAGAAGGCTTTTAGATGCACTGGATCACTGTCCTCCTAATGTCAATCTTTTGGATTCAATAGAGCCATTAGATTTAGAGGTAGAAAGTCGTTCCCTCTACTAATGTCTATTTCATGCTATGCCTTTGAACTTATTGAATAATTTTGTTTTGTTCAGATATTAACAGTTTCTAACATATCTTTCCAACTGTACAGACACCACAACAAGATGATTCAAGTAGCTGTGTGGCTGGAGAGTGTTGATCAGTGCCAAATATATACTTTCAAGCTATTTTGAGATAGGACAGCCAGAGCTTGTAAGAAAAAATAATTTTCATTTAGCTTCAAAATAATTGATATTGGTACAAAGTGTTCTAAATCATCATATCTCATTGCAGATGAGAGAAGATAGCTTCAGCTTGAACTATGTATATAGTTTCAGAGCTGATACAATTTGGAAGTTTTTGAAGTATGCCTCCCCCAAACCTATTGTACCAGCTACTGTCGAGTTGGGTGAGAGCTCTAAAGTCCGAGAAGGTGTCATACACCTTGATGACATAGATGATGCTGATGTGGTGCCACAGGAACAAGGACCTAGTACTGATGAGGAGAAGCCACAAGAACAAGGACCTGCTACTACTGCTGATGTTATTGAGGAGAAGATGGAGCAACAGCAAACAGATGCTCCAGGGGCAGTAGAGTAGAGGAGACAATGGAGCAGCACCAAGAGACTGTACACGACAGGATGGAGCAGCAGAAAACAGATTCTCCAAAAAAAGATGATACGGTGAGCTTGGACCATGTAGAGCAGCCTCTGGATCAGCCTGTAGATAAATAGAAAATGGTTGTCAAGAATATGTTCTACATATATAATTAAACACTTCTGTACAAAATTTTACTTTATTGAATATAATACCTTTGTTTATGGAGTCTGTGTTATCTCAATTTTTAAATTTTCAATGTCTTTGCATTTTATTGAACTCTCTCTTCTTTTGAGCACCTGCAAAAAAGCAATATGAAACAATAGGGTAAAGTAAACTAATAGCAGTGCTTAATGAGACTAGGATAAGTCAGATGGTGTACCTTCTTATTGTTGTAGATAAATAAAAAGTCCTTTGAAATAGAACCTTCTGTCTCAAACAGAATGTCATTGCGCAATTGAGCTAGGGAGCAACATTGTCTTAATGAGATATTGACTAGCACATCACCATTCTCAACAACATCAATATCAAGAAGTTTATTTTCTGCACCAAAAGAATATTCATCTTGATGCATTGGGACTAGTTTTGTACCTAGCATTCGAGTGCGCTTATAATAAAAAGAAAAAATAAAATTTTGTGATGCAACCATGTACTTCAGTTGCATAGAAGGTTGGACAACCTCACAAAACACTGAACTACATGTCTTCTTATCCCAACCTTTATCCAAAAATTGTGGCATGCATGCCAGACTTGTTGCTTTAACTGTGAACATTGTTTTTGAAACCTTCACTGGAAAGGTATTAAACTGTTGAGATATCGAGCTCGTCTAGTGAGGCGGTGGCCACTGATGACCCGCCTGGGGATAGGCCCCACACTTACACCACTGGCATGGTTGGTGAGATCCTGGGAGATATGCGGCCAGTGGGATGACAGGCTGTGTGACAGCCATTCTAGAGACTGGCATAGTTATAGCGCCAGCTCATTTAGTCGGGTTCACACTATAGAGAACCCGTGTATGTATTGGTTGAGTACCTTCCATATTATTGTGTACTCTTATTCTTGTATATGGTGTGTTGAGTGTTGAGTAGAGAAGAAGAAGATTTTCAGCCTCTCACCTTGTGTGTTCTCTATTAGGGTTTTGTGAGTGTGTGTGTGTGCTTGCAAGAGCTCAAGCTCTCTTCCCCCCTGCATCTTTTCATGGTATCAGAGCCTGGTTCGTGCTAAGGGCTGAGCTGCAAGCAAGAGAACCACAGGAAGCGGTACGAGGGTAAGAGCTTCAACTACTCTTCCCTATTGTGTTGGTGACTACACCCTTGTCGGGAGCTCTACGGGAGGCACCGGCAAACGATCTCCGATTGAGGAGCTTTCTTCGCGGGAGTGAAGCTATAGGGCAACTATACAGTCCTACGGACTACAATTTTCGGGCCGAAAACGCGTTTCGGGCGCGTCTGGACCTCTGTTTTTCAGAAAGCAGGCGATTTCGAGCACTGCGGGTAAGTCATCGATTCTCTGCAGAACTCTGTTTTAAGAACTGCAGGAAGACAGATTGACTGTGCAGACACTGTGGGTGCTGCAAAGAGGTCTACAGTTGCCATTGGGTGTATGTATGTGCATTGAAGTCACTGGTTGTGACATTTGAGAGTACTACAGTACCGCTGCAGAAAATACAGCACTTGTGCAGGAAAAACCAGAGTGCAGTTTTTGGTGAAATTGTGTGTTTGGCAAGATGTCTAATGATGGCATAACACAGATTGTGGCTGAGAAGCTGGATAAGAATAACTTCCATGCTTGGAGGTTCAGGTTAACGAATTTCCTGATGGGAAAAGGCTATTGGGACTACATAGAAGGTGAGCATGAAGAGGCATCGGAGATACCAGATATAAATCCGACTGCTGCAGATGTGAAAGAGTTCAAAGACTGGAACCAAGGAGCCAGGAAAGTAATGTATTGGCTATCCATTAGTATACAGGACACCATGATTGGGCATATTCAGGATGCCAAGTCCCCCAAGGAGGCATGGGACACCTTGGTAAAGCTGTATGAAACAAATACCAAGGCACGTAAGATACAGTTGAAGAATGAACTTCATACTGTGGAGAAAAAGAGCATGTCTGTGAATGACTATGCGTTGAAGATAAAGGGTATTGTGGAATCCCTTGCATCTATTGGTGTGTCAGTAGATGATGATGACAAGGTGAAAGTCTGTCTACGTGGTCTCGGGCCACAATACAAGGCGTTCAAGACGTCTATTCAGACTCGGGAAAACATTCTCAACTTTACAGATTTGGTGTCTATGCTGATTATCGAAGAGAAGAGCTTGGGTGAAGACCAACAGTCTTCACAAAGCAAAAACAGTTCAGAGCAACAGGCCTTCTACACGAGTTCAGGAAGAGGACGAGGTAGAGGAGGCCGTGGACGTGGTCAAGGAGGTGGCCGAACAGGTAATCAGAATTATGGTTAGCAGCAGCAACAACAACAGTCCCAGAATCAACAACAACAACAACAACACGCAGGTGGAAGAGGCAAATTCAGAGGCAGGGGGAGTCAAAGAGGCCGTGGAAATTGGCAAAGGCAATATAATGATGCACGTGAATGTTATTATTGTGGTAAGCCTAGACATGTGCAGTCAGAATGTTATAAGAAGCAGGCTGACATGCAAAATAGGAAAGTGCAGCAAAACAACTATGCATCCTCAAGCAGAAATAATGAGGACAATGAAAGGCTGTTTGTTATGCAACATGTTGTGAATGCCATGTCTGAAAATGTTGATGCAGCACAAAAGATAATGTATGGTATGTGGATTCAGGCGCTTCGAACCACATGACGAGTCATGGGGAGTGGTTCAAGGAGATGAAAAACCCGGAAAGACCAGGTTTTGTTGAAACAGGGGATGACACTGCTCATCCAATTGCCCACGTTGGAGATGTGCCATTGTCTATGCAGGATGGCAAAGTGAAGTACCTTGCAGATGTACTTCATGTACCGAACATAACAAAGAATCTAGTTTCAATTGGCCAGATGATTGAGCAGGGTTTGCAGGTTCGGTTTAACCCTGATGGGTGTTATGTTGAAGATTTCAAAGACAAGTGCAGGTTGGTTGCAAAAGGCAACAGAGTGGGCAGAATGTTTACATTGGATGTAGACATGCCTGAAATGAGTGCTGCGATGCTTGCAAAAGGTTCAGGAGTTGTTGCAGACACAGACATATGGCATAAAAGAATTGGACATGTAAATGTGCAAAGATTGAAGTCTATGCAGACAAAAGGAATTGTGATAGGGCTGCCAAAATTTAAAGTGGAAGGTATGCAGAAAATATGTGAAGCATGCCAATTTGGGAAGCAAACAAAGCATGTGTTTCCACGTAACAGATATGTGAGCAGAAATGCACTAGATGTTGTGCATTCAGATGTATGGGGTCCTACGAAGACCGTGTCTATGGGAGGCTGCAGGTACTATGTCACTTTCATTGATGACCACACAAGGAAAGTGTGGGTATATTTCATGAAAGAGAAGAGTGAGGTGTTCACTCACTTTCAGAATTTCAGAGTTTTGGTTGAAAAGCAAATAGGAAAATATGTAAAGTGCCTAAGGTCAGATGGAGGGGGAGAGTACTTCTCCAATGAGTTCTCTGAATTCTTGAAGAAGAATGGTATTCGGAGACAGTTCACATGCAGATACACTCCGCAGCAAAATGGAGTTGCTGAGCGGAAAAACAGGCACATTGCTGAGATTGCGCGGGCATTGATGGAAGAGAAGAATATGCCGCATTGCTATTGGGCTGAGGCTGTTTCTACAGCAGTATACATCATGAACAGGACTCCAACTGCAGCCATACATGATGTAACTCCAGAGGAGAGGTTTACTGGCAGAAAACCAGATTTGTCTCATCTGAAAGTCTTTGGATGCATTGCATATGTGCATGTGCCAGATGAGCTGAGAACCAAGCTGGATCCGAAAGCTGAAAAATGTGTGTTCATTGGATATTCCCTTGAGCAAAAGGGATACAGGTGTTATAACCCTGCTACACGTGAGTTGAGGGTAAGCAGGGATGTTGTTTTTGATGAGATGAGCAGCTGGTATGCTGCTGAAAAAGAAGCTGTTGGGGCTGATGTGAGTGGAAGTGTGGTTGCACAGAATGCAGGTCAGCAATCACAGTCTTTGAGTGGACCAGGAGAGTCCTCATCTAGTGGGTCTGTTGATAGACCATGGAGTGGCAGGCTGCGTCATAATACCAGCCCTGTAAATGTGATTAGTACATCACGTAAAGGAAAAGAGAAAGTGGTTGAGCCCCTTGGTATGCCTGACATTTCTGCAGGGCATTCTCATGTTGATGGAGAGTCTAGTGGCTCAGATATGAGCCTTGATGAGGAGCTTGGGATCCCAGCTATGAGAACACCTGGTGTAAAGAAGGCTATGGAAGCCATGAATGAAAAGCTGCGAAGATCAGGGAGAGTGAAGAACCCTGTGCAGAGATTTACATATGAGGAGATGGATGCACTATATGGAAATGAAACTTGGGATTTAGTGCAATTGCCTGAAGGCAAGAAAGCCATTGGATGCAAGTGGGTGTACAAAGTTAAACATAACAGTGATGGGAGCATAAACAGGTACAAGGCTAGATTGGTAGCCAAAGGATATGCGCAGACATATGGGATTGATTATGAGGAAACTTTCAGCCCAGTTGCCAAGATGGCAACGGTGAGAGTTGTGATAGCAGTGGCTGCGTCAAAGCAATGGTCTTTACATCAGATGGATGTAAAGAATGCATTCTTGCATGGGGATTTGCAAGAAGAGGTGTATATGTTGCAGCCACCTGGTTATGAGGATGTGGGTCACCCCGAGCATGTTTGCAGGTTGAAGAAAGCCTTGTATGGCTTAAAACAAGCACCAAGAGCATGGTCTGACAAGATTTCTGAATATCTTGTCACTATTGGCTTTCATGTAGCCAATGCAGATTTCTCATTGTATGTGAGACATGGTGATAGAGGAGTTGTGCTTGTTGTCATCTATGTAGATGACTTGATCATTACGGGGGACCATGATGCAGAGATCTTTGATGTAAAGATCTTGCTAAGACAGAAGTTTGAGATGAAGGATTTGGGGGAGCTCAGATATTTCTTGGGCATTGAGGTGATTAGGTCACCACATGGTATTGGATTACTGCAGAGACAGTATGGCTTGGACATGTTGTCCAAGTATGGTATGACAGGCTGTAAGCCTATTTCTGTGCCATTGGATCAGAATGGCAAGTTGAGTGCAGATTCAGGAGAGATCTTGGAGGATCGTACTATGTACAGGAGCATAGTAGGAAGTTTGATCTACATGACGATCACCAGACCAGATTTGAGCTATGCTGTTGGGTTGGTGAGTCAGTTTATGCAGGTTCCACGGAAACCGCATTTAGATGCAGTGAGACGCATACTGAGGTATGTGAGGTCTACTTTGCATTGTGGACTATTCTATGAGACTGGGACAGAGATATGTGTACTTGGGTACACAGATGCTGATTGGGCAGGTAGTATCACAGACAGAAGATCTACCAGTGGATTCATGTTTTCTTTGGGGAGTGCTGCTGTGACTTGGAGCAGCAAGAAGCAGCCTACGGTTGCTCTATCGAGTACAGAGGCTGAGTATAGAGGAGCTGCTATGGCAGCATGTGAGGTAGCTTGGTTGAGAAAGCTACTTGCAGATTTGGGTCTATCTGTGGATAGACAAGTTGTCATTTTCTGTGACAACATTAGCAGTATACAGTTGGCCAGGAACCCAGTCTTTCATGCTCGTACGAAGCACATAGAGGTCCACTACCACTTCGTCAGAGAGAAGGTCTTGGCAGGAGACCTTGACCTTGTTTATGTCAGCACAGAGGATCAGGTAGCTGACATCTTCACCAAAGCATTGGGTACAGAGAAGCTCCGCAGATTCAGGGCTTCGCTTGGTGTACATGAGATGGAGTTGAGCTCGAGGGGGAGTGTTGAGATATCGAGCTCGTCTAGTGAGGCGGTGGCCACTGATGACCCGCCTGGGGGATAGGCCCCACACTTACACCACTGGCATGGTTGGTGAGATCCTGGGAGATATGCGGCCAGTGGGATGACAGGCTGTGTGACAGCCATTCTAGAGACTGGCATAGTTATAGCGCCAGCTCATTTAGTCGGGTTCACACTATAGAGAACCCGTGTATGTATTGGTTGAGTACCTTCCATATTATTGTGTACTCTTATTCTTGTATATGGTGTGTTGAGTGTTGAGTAGAGAAGAAGAAGATTTTCAGCCTCTCACCTTGTGTGTTCTCTATTAGGGTTTTGTGAGTGTGTGTGTGTGTGCTTGCAAGAGCTCAAGCTCTCTTCCCCCCTGCATCTTTTCATAAACAAGTCTACAAAAACTGTGAGAGGCAAGCATAAAGAAATTTTTATTATCCTTGTGGCAATATTGGGCCTAAGAGCTTTCTGTACTTCTTTGAAAAGCTTGGCCCTATATGCCTCTGTAACACTAAAATGTGGGAGAGGCCAATCCACTGAATTCCATGCCGGAAGGTCTTATTTTCTTAACACACCATGTGTGTTAGCATTGTCCAGCAAAATGACCAGTAAAAAATATACCCGATTGAGCTAGCTCTGTTGCACATTGACCTTGGTATTGTTGTTCTCCTATCGATCCATGCAAAACATCTATAAATCCCAGAATACAATCGATGTTTTGCCATGTCTCATACGATGAAGAGTATAAATCTGAAATAAAATAACACAAGAATGTCAATAAGCAAAGAAAGAAAGCTTCATCTTAAAAATCCATACACCTCTCATAAAGAAAAAAACCACAATAGAAAAATTATTAGGCCTGTGTTGCGGAAGATCATTTGGATAGTCTCGCAAGACAAGTTCTTTATGCATGTACACATGCTGAATCAAAACTTCTTTCACCGATATCTTCCCTCTGGTGATTTTAAAATCTCGTACTCTTCCCTTCCATGACGCCAAGAAAATGTTTTTTGTCTGGGGTCTCTTTCTTTTGCTAGGTTGCATGAGCACCCATGCTCCTTTCGAAATACTAAACCTTTGCCAAGTTCCTTCCGTTTTGACTGTACTTGAATTCTCTACCGAAGAAATAGAAGAAGCAGGTTGACGGGGTAAGGATGTGTGGTATAATTCTGCCTTCATAGCATTATCATCCACAGAGCGTCTTCCACAAGAACGGCCATAGTTTTTATTCACCATGGAGACCTTGTGAATCTGTAACAACAGCAAAGTAATGTAAACAAGATAACAAAGTGAAGTTTCAAGAAAGAGAAAGTGGACAGACAGACAGTTGACAAGAAACATCTTACTCTAAGCCAAACAGGATCAAAGGAGCAGTTTTGGAAAAGAAGAGGCTGCTGCACAATGAGGCAGTGGTGTAGAATGGTATACCTTTCGAAGGAAAGGCAGCACAACATTTCAAAGTTCAAAGGAAGGTGGAAGCGGGAAGGCCCTTGTCAGAGAAAATGTCAGACTAGATTCTATCTTCATGTCCAAAGATCTTGTGAGAATAAAAAACCAATCTCCACATTAATGTAGCACGCTTGTACCTACATAAAGTATTGTTTCTTTTATCTATTTTCTCTTATTTTTGTGAATTTCCAACGTTACGTTGGCCCTCTGTTGATTGGTTGAGAGCTTATTTTTCCAAACCCGAAATGAGCTCCCTTTTTTCCTAATGCCACCTCTCCACATTCCTCTCCACCTCTCCTATATTCAAGGATGTACTCTTGGCCTATAAAAAGGCACCTTTGGGAATGAGAAATCAGTTCAAGTGTTTTGATTCATACCCTCTTCATGCTTGTGTAATTAGCCTAATCATATCTTAATCATATTGTTAATCATCCACTAGTAATGACATGCATATGCTTTGATCCACCATAGATACATCATTCTTTCAATTTTCTTTCATGGTATCAGAGCTAGGCCATCCCTTGGTACCTTAATTACACTCATCTAATCACACTTTCACAATATCATCAATAGATTATTGAGTTCTTTTTATCATAAACTTAATCTAGCTCCTCTTCCCATAGCACACACTTTCCTTGGAGGACTTAGATCTCCATGCATACTTGATCATTTTCTAATCTACGCCTTGGATCCTCTTATTGCATTAGGGCGCACAGCCGTGGTTGGTCAGTTGCTGTGAATCTTCACGCGATGCTGCAGAATTCTACATTTTTTAGAAAACGCCATTGCCGGTTTGCAGAGTCCATAACTCACAGGAGTGTGAACCATTCAAGAAATTGTTTGAGGGCTTTTTTAGCCTAGAAGTCAGCTTCAAACCCCTAAAAGGGTTCTCAAAAAGATCAACCACACAGGCTACACAAGGGAGATTATCAGGTGCCTATTTTCTGCAGAATACCACAGTAAGAGAAAAGTTTCAATTTGCTCAATTAATCTTTGCATATTGGTGTTTTGAGACATTCAAGCTGCAAATATTCAATTCATGTGTTGCTAAAGCCTTATGTAGCCGTACATCAAGCTTTCCCTCTTAGTTGGTACTCTATTTGAGCACTCCAAATCACGATACCCTCTACACATGCCAACAATGAGCTTATCTCTAAAAAACCAGTAATTAATCCTTATAATTGAAGTGTTTGGTGACCATTGCTTGGTCTAAACCAACACTAGAGAGTTTCTATTTATGTTTATGCAAATATTTTTGACTCATTCCCTACCCTAATTGTACCCACCAAAAACATATAGTTTTCTGCATACAAAACAAGATGCTTATCTCAATGTAATTGGGGCTATTGGATAATTAATCACAAATTGGAAGAGATTAGACACTACCCTGGTGGGGTAAGACCTTCTCATGGCTTCATCTAAAACTCCAGATAAATTTAATGGCCAAGGTTTCCACACCTGGCAAACCAAAATTAAGGGGTATTTAATGAAGAAGAATCTATGGAGCCTTTTTCAAACCACCACTTGATAGAGATGAAGATTCTACTGTTACTACTAGAGCAACCCACTGCTGCATTGCAAGCCAAAGATGAGCAAGCATTAGGCATCATAATCACTACACTTGATGATGGCTACATTCATTACATTGATGATGATGACACTGCTGGGGCAGGCATGGGACACACTTGAAAAGATCTTTTGTGCTAAGACTAAACACTCCAAAATTAGTCTTAAAATGCAATTGTATGAGCTTAAAATGGAAGATAGTGAAGGTGTGGCTTCAATAATCAACAGACTTAAGAGTCTTATGACTCAACTTGTGTATGTGAAGGCTCCAATCACTGAGGAAGATGCCATTGCCATACTGTTAAAGACTATGCCTTCAAATTTCAATCAAATAGTCATTGTGCTTAAAGATAAGGAACCCATTCCTTCTTTGGAAAGTGTGATTAACTGAAGTGGGTCAAAGATGACTTTGGAAGTGCCTATGTTGTCTCCTCCAACAATATGAAGAAAAAATGTGCACGTTGTGGAAGAACAAATCATCTTACTAAAGACTGCTTCACCAACAATCCATGTGCATTGTGGAAAGACTAACCACTCATCTCAAAGGTGCTACCTCAAGGACAAGACGAAAGGAAAGGAGAAAGTCAACATTGTTGCAAAAGAAACCAACCTTGCTCAAGTGTGTGAAGATGTGGATGACTCTTATGCCTTTTAAAGCATTATCTAAGTCATGTTTTGGCTATGCCTTATGGTTGTGGGAACACTAGTTGTTGAGTAAGCCTTGTTGTGTTGTTGGCTTAACTCTTTATCGTGTATACCCATACACACACCCTATGTTGTGATTAAGGGGGGACTCTATCTCAATTTATCAAGGAGGATTTGTTGTTAGGCAAAGTCAGTCATAAGTCATTATGTTCATGTTTGGCTTATAGGGGGGTGTTGGAAATAATCCAAACATAAACCCAACATTAAAGCCTAAGGTTCAAAACTCATTGTCTATGTAACTTCAGCTCTGTAAGATTCCTCCTCAGCCTGAATAATGAATAAGTTTTACTTCAATCCCCTGTAATCATTCTCTATTTCTAAATACAAGAAAATATTATTTTTCTTTTTTTTGCCTATAGAGATAAAAAATTCTAGAGAGAGGTAATTCAATATTGAGATATTTTTGGATAAATAAATTCTCCTAATATCAAAAATATGTTTCCTTGAAATAGAAAATCAAAATAAATTTTCCAAGGTGCATTAGGAATTAATTAAAAATGATTTAAAAGACCTTAGCCTAAGGGTCAAGATTTTCTGAAAATTTTGGATTATGGTCCAATTAAGGTTCCTATGGGCCAATAAGATTAATCCAAATTTTGAGATGAGATAAATCCAATGAATAAAAGAAAATACCCAAAAATGAGTAAATGCTCACATAAGATGAAGAGTTGACTGAGTACAAAGTTTATTAGTTAAAAACTATGAGATATTACTTAAAAATGTAATATTTTGGTATAATGATACATTTTTTACACCTTGGTAAGGAGACGGGGAGACTTTAAGGAGTCGCCTATTTCACATGTGAATGAGTTTTTAATTCCAAAATATTAAGATATTTTTATCTCTCCTCTCTCCTGAATCAAACTAGATCAAAATGGAAGCTAAACTAGTCCAAATCTTATCCAAATTAAGCCAAACTGAAGTTAGAAAATTCTAGAACTTAGTTGGACTCAGTTAGTGGTCTCCCTCACCTATAAATAGACCCTCATTCTTTTGTATTCTCATCTGTTAACTAGACCATGCTAGTATTATATCAAAATAAGTATATTTTCTATTATCCCCTAAAAATCCTGGAGAGATTGGAGTTTCTCTCTCTCTTCAACCTTCCTTGGAGCTTTCCTCTCAACATACTAACCAATTGATTGGTTGGGGGCTTCTTCTAAGAATAGAGAAGCAAGAAAATCAAGAGGTAAGATATGATTTTATGGTTTTTTCTCTAATATTCTAAATGTTTTCACTTGTCAACCCCTCTCAAGCTTGAGAAGTATTCAAATGAATGGTTTTTTAATGCAAATGAAGCTCTCTAATGAATTCTAATGATTATGCTTAATTTATGATGTTTTTTAAAGTATATCTCTCTCTCCCCCAAAGAATGGTCATTCCTATGACCAATTCTCTATTCAAGTGATGCTTCTCATGGAGCAATTCTTAATTTTAAAATCAAACTCTATGCTAGTTAAGCTAGAGGCTAAAGAAATGGCTTTTTAATGCTTTTATGTTACATAAATTATGATGAACTTATGGTTTAGATCCATAAATTGGATTTAGATCTATTGATAGTTAATCTATCATAATTTTATTACTAAGTCTTATGCTTTCTAAAATTATTAAAAATTATCAGTAATAGCAGCAGCGAAGCTATGGAAAAAATTTTAGGAATTAATACATGAATCATTTTTATGCATAAAGTGAAAAGAGGACTTCCTACCATATTCTAGGATTGGTCATCCTATTTTAAAAGAATAATTCTCATCATATCCATGGAATTTTTTTTAATATTTATGCATAAATAGTTAATTAGAGAAAAAGAGAAATTTTTAGTAATTTCATTTTTATGATACAAGAGAAATTTCCATGATAATGGATATTATGTATTTTCAATGGAGAAAGAGAAAAATAGGTATATTAAAATAATGATTATTTTTATTTAAAATTAAAGAGAAATCACCAAGAATCTAGTCGGACAATCAGTCAAATGATGGGTAGATTACCATGATGAGAGATCAAGGATTCTCATTATGAAATTGGGAATTAAGAAAAAAGGGGTTTTGTGGAACAAATCTCAAACTGGGAATTTTACTTGCATAGAACCTTGGTTTTTCATTTAAAGGACTATTTTATGCTAGAATGCTGGAGGAAGCATTTGTCATGTGTTTTACTAAGAGGAGGTTTGTTGCACGGCTGGCGGGGAGTCGTCGACGAGGGACATCGCTTGCAGAAAAGCCTGCCAAGGTCTTGACCAGCCTCGATACAGTTAAAATGGTGCACTTCCGGTATGATGGGCGAGGACCGACGAAGCGGTCCCTGAGTGAAGTGCTAGGACACCTAAGTAGGATCCTAGAGGGTTTTGACTAGGTGATGCATGGGCTCGCGGTTGCTAGGACACCCATGCGTGCGTCGAGGAAGATTCGGATGGACTAAGAAGAACGACTTTTGTGAATCAAATTTTGATATTAGATCTCGTTGGTTGGCCAGCTGGTCTTCAACGGGAGAGTCCAGAGGACACATTTTGTAATACAATGGACTTAGAATTTTGGAGGATGATGATCAATAATATTATGATTTTCATTGAAGGATTGTTTTAAAGACAGTTGAATCTATTTATAAATGGCAGTTTCATATCGCGGGTGTGTACATGGTATGCCTACTTTAAATTTTCCTTGAAAGTCAGCTAGGGGGCCTGGGAACTCTTTTCCTCGGTACCTGAGCAAAACATAACCAAATATTTCCAATACAGTGGTCAGGTGGTTGGCGGGTGGTTGGCTAACCCATGGGCCAGTTGGCTGGATCGGGGGATTCCTGCAAAACAATTAAGATAATACTAGTTACATTAGTTAGATTAAGTCTGGAGAGGACCCTTGTATTGTGGGAGGGAATCAGTGGCTATGCCTTGTTAAAGAAGCAAAAGAGCGATGATTCTATGGACCAAGTGCAAATCTCTTCTTTGATCTTACCATGTGACTTCAGGTTCGGTCGGATCAGTTTAACTAGTTAAGACTTTGACTCGTTAGATTAATTCCTCCGTTAGAAGATTTTCCCATGGTGGAATCGCCCGTGTCTTCCGGGCGAGGGAAGTTTTTCCAGGTCTCTTGTCCTCCGGACATCCGCGGCGAGGCCTTGAGTGTGGATCCCTGCCCCGCGCATGAGGCTAATGCTGCTTCTGCCGCCGCCAAAACGCCCTCGGAGAGGGCACCGTGGAGGGGGTCGAGGATCTCACAGCAGCAGCTGGTATCAGAGCTTTGTTGAAAGCTAATAAGGACAAATGAATTCTTATTAGAAAATTGTAATAAAAACTCAGAAAGAGCATTAACATATTGTATTTTCATTCCTTAAGCTTCACTAATGAAGATTTTTAATCAAAGAATTTTATTTTATAGATGGAAGTTCCACACTTATTTGGTGTTCCCGACCTCACCCAGTCACAAGACATGACTACGTTCACCTTCGAGCATCTCATCTCTTCCACTACAACTCGAACGAGCCGAGCCAGACTCGTAGGCCATTTTGAGGATCTATATTTCCCTGACGACCCAGTGGAGAGATGGCAGCACAAGTGGTTTGCAGGGTAGTATGTCCACACCTCTTGCGACCAGCGTGCGATGCTGAGGTAGAATCTCTCATTAACCATGATTTTGATAAGGCTGAAAGTGATACATGGTGTTATTTTATATCACTCAAGGCCTCGAAGTTTAAGATTTTCCTGCCAAATATACAGACTCCTTGGTCGTTTTATTCCTAAGGAGAAGATAGTAGCTCCCTTGGCAGTAAGGGAACATTTGTATCAGGGCATTTCTATAGCCCAGTATTGTCGTCTTATGCGTCTCCCGAGGAGATTTTGACTTCTGGAGCTGAGCTGCTCTATGTACATATTGCAACCTTTCTATAAATAAAGAAATGTTTTATGGAAAAATTCCCTATTGTATAAGTGATTGTTTATTGATGAATTGATGAAGTAAAATCTGTTACCGGACATCTGTCATAGATCTCCAATAAGATCATTTATCTTCAAAGTTTATTTTTTGAACCTCTTAAGTCTTAGGATCTTGTGGACGATATCAAAATAAAAATTTAATAATATATCATTTTTGGCAAAATCATGAGGTGAGGAAACCATGGCCGTCAACCAGACCCTCTCTCTGAAGAATAAGAGCTTGACCCCGACATTCGCAAGGCTCTTCACCACACAAAACTCAGCCAAGACCCTTCAAAGGAGAAGGGGAGAACCTGGGTGAGGCTGTGGAGAAATGGATGGAAGCTATGGAAGAGTATTTTGATGTCACAGGCTACAATGAGCGGAGCAAAATGGCTCTTTCCAGGCTGAAAATTGTGGAAATAGCTAAGGTGGCATGGAGGAACCATTGTGACACCAACCATCTAGATAGGAATACCCAGTCCTGGAATGATCTTAAAGCCTATTTAAGGAAGAGGTTTTGTCCCCCGGGTTCTTAGAAACCAAAATGAATGAATTTTTAGAGCTAAACCAGGGGAGCAAAACCATCGACGAAGAATATCACCAAGCATTTGCTCTTCTACTCAAGTATCACCACCTCTAGATGAAGAGCAACTTATGGCCAGGTTCATTCGGGGAATGAACGAACCTGTAGACACACTGGTCAAGAATGCCAAGCCAGTCTCCATGGCAGAAGCTGTCAAAATGGCAAAGGACTTCGCTAAAGCCTTCATCGTGAAAGTCCCGCCAAAGCTAGCTCCCTCATCCTTCAAAAGATTTTAGACACCAGAAAGTTATTCCAACCTTCCACCTCCAAAGAGACACCAAAGGTCCCAACGAGAATCTGGAGACGGAAAGTTTTAGGAATGAAGGAAGACCTTTCCCTTGAAGTTCTTTCTCAAGAACTCCGGCTCTTTCAAGAATGCAAAGGGAAGAGCTTCGAAGTGAGAACATGTGCTTTGGATGTTAGGGGTTTGGTCACCAGCTCAAGGATTGCCCATCTCCTTCTGTGGGCCAAGGAAGCCAAGGTCCTAGAATTCAGAGATAGACTCCTTTGTATTAGTCCAATCAGGGTCCCCGTGCCAAAATCAGGGCAGCCCTAGAAGAGTGCCAGCTCAGCCTGCAGCCTCCATGCAAAGCAGTCTCTGAACTCCCTCCCAGAATTGGGGTAACCAAAGAGAGAGAGTTCCACCTAAGACTGCAATAGCCAGAGTTGTCACTATAGCTTATGAAGTGGAGGAAGAAAAAGGATAGATCTATGCAGCAATAGAGTATCAAGGGAATAACCACATCAATTTTAGTCCTCCTCGAGACTCCAGGAGAGTACCACGGTAAGCAATTCAAGCTTTTGATTGATTCAAGTAGCACTCATTCTTTTATTTCCCCAGGATGTCTGCGTAAATTAGTCCTAAATAAAAAATCAGGGAAACCTATGCAAGTGGAATTGGCCAATGGAAAGACTCTTTTTACACACCTTGAGACAGACCTTATTCAGTTTAGCCTAGATGGGAATGTAACAAAGTGTCAGTTCAGAGTCCTAACCTTGGGAGTCTATGATGGAATCCTTGGAATGGATTGGCTCTGTAAGAATCAAACTGATATTCATTGTCACAAAGGAACCATCTCTTTCCTTGACCTTCATGGGAATAAAGTTCAAAAGGAACTAGAATTTCTAGATCTCCACTGCTGCAATTAGTCAAGGCTTCTAAATTATTAAAAGGGCTCAGAAAGAGGCAAGCTATTTATGTCGTTAAGATGAATCCACTAGACATAAAATGCAAGGCTAAAGAACCAAAGTGGTTTTAAGTGAGTATGCAGATGTGTTTCCTTAAGAGCTAACTGAGATGCCTCCGTCTCGCGAAGTAGATCATGAGATTGAGTTAGCTCAGCCAGCAACCCAGCGTGCATACAAAATGCCAGTCCTTGAAGCTATAGAACTTAAGGAGTAGTTAAGACAACTGTTAGAGCGGGGATTCGTCAGACCCAATGTCTCACCTTGGGGTGCGCCGGTTCTCTTTCAAAAGAAAAAAGATGGAACGTTAAGACTCTGTATTGACTACAGAGGACTGAATCAATTAACAGCAACTCTTTGCAAAAAAGAGCAAGTGATCTTTCTCTGTTGACCAGGTGGAATATTTGGGATTCATAGTATCAAAGGATAGGATTTCTTTTGACCCCACAAAGATCCAAGCAGTCGTAGAATGGCCAGAACCCAAGACAGTAAAGGAAGTCAGAGGATTCCTAGGATTAATGGTATAGGATCTTTATACCCAGGTATGCTCAGCTAACATCCCCTTTAACCAACCTTCTCAAGAAGAGTACCCTTTTTCAATGGACTCCAATGTGTCAGAGTGCCTTTGAGACAAGCTGAAGCCAGCCTTAGTAACCAGCCCTGTCCCTTAAGTTGCCAGATTTTACCAAACCCTTTGAGGTAGTTATTATTACTGATGCCAGTGGGTTTTGCCTTAGGCGGTGCTCTTATGCAGGAAGGTCATGCAGTGGCCTATGAATCTAGAAAACTTAGAACACATGTGTAAGATTCCTCCCCATCCTCTCAAGAAGTCGAGTATTTTCCCCTGTAATCAAATCCCTCTTCAGAAATATAAAAGATCTTGTTTCTACTTGTTTTGGCCTAGAGAGAGTAAATCTTCTAGAGAGAGGTGATTCAGTATTTAAATATTTTTGGATGGAAAAATATCTCATCTCATTAAAATAAATTCCCCCAAAACAGAAGTTCAAAAAGAATTTCAAAAGGTGCATTAGAAATAAATTATAATCTGTTTAAAAGGCCTTATCCTAAGGGTCCAGATTTTCGAAAAAAATTTAAATTAAGGTTCCTATGGACCAATAAGATTAATCCAAATTTAGGGAGGAGGTAAATTAAAGAAATAAAGAAAATCACCCCAAAAATGAGTAAATACTCACATAAGATGAAGAGTGGACTAAGAACCAAAGGAAATACTAAAAAAATAAAATTTTGACACCTTAGGGTGGGGATTCCCCCTCATGAAGTAGGCGCCTTTTTCCCATTATTGCTTTTGAATTTTAAATCAATAAAATTAGATATTTCATCTCTCCTCTCTCCTAATTCAAAACTGGATCCAAAAAGTGAACTAAACTGACCCAAAAATGGTCAAAAATCAACCAAACTGATCTGGAAAATTCTAGGATCACTTTGCTTAGTTAGAAGCTCACTTTCTCCTATAAATATAAGCCTCCCTCTTTGTAGAAGCTTAATAGTGTTTATGCACTGCTACTCTACTCCTCCCCAGAGCCAAAAATAGTGAATTTATTGATAATTCATTAGTTTTTGACCATTTCCTCTTTAAAAGAATTGGTGGCCACTCTTGTTGCAAACAAGAGTAGATCCCTCAAACCATCAAGCCAAAGGAAAGCTCACAAAATTTCATGTAAGCTAGAAATTCTATTTTTTTCTTTATTTCATTTAATGGTTTCTAATTTTTGTTTTCTTTAAAATAAAAAATGATGTTATGCCTTGTTGGAAAGGCTTTCCCCCTCTCTTCATTCTTGAATTCAACCTTTCTTTATCCTAGATATGTATTCAAATTCTTAGAATTAAACTTTTCATTTTGTTTCTCTTTATAAAGTGGAATTTGATTAGTTTAGAATGCTTTAAACCATTTGGGATAGTTTCTAAGTAACTTGAGAATGAAAACAAATGGTCAGCCATACAAAGGAGGTTATGGCAAAATTTTCTTAAATTTTGTGAAATAGGTTTTATCTTTTATTATTCAAAAAGAGTAATCCCCACCGTTTGTGTATTCTAAAAGTGTTATTTTCATTCTATGCATAGAAAAATGCATATTAGAAATATTTTTATTATAAAAGTATTATCTCCATTAGAATTAATTTCTATGCATAGAAACATGCATATTGGATAATTGTTTTTAATTCTAAAAGTGTTACTTTCATCAAATTTAATTTTTAAGCATAAATAGATGCATAAAAGAATTTTTTTATTATAAATGTGCTACTTTCATCAAAATTAATTTTTATGCATAAATAGATGCATGAAAGAATTTTTTTTATTATAAAAGGTTTACTTTCATCAAAATTGATTTTTATGCATAAATAGATGCATGAAATAATTTTTTTATTATAGAAGTGTTACTTTCATCAAAATTAAATTTTATGCATAAATAGATGCATGAGAGAATTTTTTTATTATAAAAGTGTTACTTTCATCAAAATTGATTTTTATCCATAAATAGATGCATGAAAGAATTTTTTTAATTATAAAAGTGTTACTTTCATCAAAATTGATTTTTATCCATAAATAGATGCATGAAAGAATTTTTTATTATTATAAAAGTGTTACTTTTGTCAAAATTAATTTTTATGCATAAATAGATGCATAAAAGAATTTTTAACTATAAAAGTGTTACTTTCATCAAAATGGATTTTTATGCATAATTAGATGCATAAAAGAATTTTTATATTATAAAAGTGTTACTTTCATCAAAATTGATTTTTATGCATAAATAGATGCAGAAAAGAATTTTTATTATTATAAAAGTGTTACTTTCATCAAAATTGATTTTTATGCATAAATAGATGCATAAAAGAATTTTTACTATTATAAAAGTGTTACTTTCATCAAAATTGATTTTTATGCATAAAAGGATTTTCTTTTATATAAAAGTGTTATTTCCATAGAAGTTGGATTTTATGCATAAATAGATGCATACATAATTTTTATATCAAAATAAGAGTTCTCTTTAATCCTATGTTTAAATCCTATCAATATTGGTAAATGAATAGGTAAATACTCTCTGTGAGAGAAAATTCTACTGTTTCATATTCTCTAGGATGGTAATGAGAAAACTCAGAAAAACTATCGAAGTCGGGATTTTAGATAAATGATTTATTTATTTCTCATAGGAATTCGTGATTAGTTTTGAATTCAATTAAGCAAATACTCAATGAATGAAATTCAGTAAATTAGTAATTGAAATATTACCCTTCGAGAAAGATAGTTCAGGGAGAACCTTTCCAGACTCAAACCCTGAATCAATCTATGACCAAGACATAACTCCTTCGTCAGTTTCAAGAAAAGACGATGTGACCACCCCAGTTCAAAAAAATTCACTCAAATCACCCATCGAATCTGAAATCAAGTTAAGACCCTTTGATTCGGATCTAAGGATCAAGGTTACAAAATTTATGAAATCTTGTTGGAATTCAGACCTACGATCTAGAAGTATTGGGATACGGATTTAAGATATACTCATTATATTCAAAAGAAAATCAAAACTGAAAACTTGCATAGAAACCCTGTTTTCTTAAAGGACTATCTTACGCCAGAATGCTAGAGGGAGCATTTGGTATATGTGTTTTTCTAAGGGAAGTTCGGTTGCAACAGCTGGCGGGGAGTGTTCAAAGGACGGCTCATGCGGCAAAAACCTGCCTAGGTCTTGACTAGCCTTGGTATGGTGAAAAATGGTGTGCTTCCGGTACGATGGGCGAGGGCCAACGAAGCGGTCTCTGAGTGAAGTGCCAGGACACCTAAGGAGGATCCTGGAGGGTTCTAATAACCAGGCGATGCACGGGCTCGCCGTGCTTAGGACACCCATGCGTATGTCGTGGAAGATATATATTATATGATGGACCAATGATTATTGTAATCTGAGTTACGACATCTGTAACCAATAATTATTTTTCAATGGATTGTTTTATAAGTTAAAGTTTAAAGAGGAGCGTGTGCGTATCTGTATTCTAAAGCAAAAGTTAAGAAAGGGATTCAATTATGGGTGGGTGAGTACTTGTCTGGTTCTACCAATTTGAGTGGTTGGGCGGTGGCTAAAACCCATGGGCTGGATGGGGTAGGCTGGAATCAGTAGAGTTTTAATAATAAAATTGATTAATAGGAATACGTTTAGAACTCGATTAGCTAAATAAAAGCCTGAAGACTTCTCTAATGAATAGATCAACGGTTGTGCCTGATTCAATTAGGAAAAAAGCGTTGATCCCTTCAAGTTAAGTCTGTAATAGTTTCCCTTCTATCTGGTTTTATTCACATGAAGGTTAGTTCAGTATCTTGACTTTGTTAGAAAAATTCGTTAAGAAAATAAAAATGGTGGAATCGTCTTCGTTTTTCGGGCATGGAAATTTTCCCGGTTTCGGTTTTCGGAATGACCATGAGCTTAGTCTCGTGCCCAGACATTCGAGGGCGAGGCCCCGAGTGGGAAACCCTGCCCCATGCACGAGGGAGCTACTTTCGCTGTGCCGAGAATCCGGTGTGCGGAGGGGGCAATGGGATCTCACAGTTGGTATCAGAGCGCTGTTGTAAATTTACGTAACAGCAATAGAAATTGCTTAAAATTTTAAAGCAAATCTGGGAAATAATTTTTTCGCTTGTTAATATTATGTTGAATGAACTTCAAAAATTAAAAACTTATAAATTTAATTGGAAATTTATAGAAGGATACCCCGAATCTATTTGGCATTCCTGAACTCTCCCAAAGTCAGGATATGATAGCCTTTGCATTTGAGCACCTCATCAACTCTGCTACGACCTGAGTAAGCAGATGAGACTCTCACATCATTTTGAGAGTCTTTACTTTCCTAATCCGAGTTCTTAGCCGCTTTATCCCTAGAAGTAGAATTACAGCACCTCTTTCTATAATGAATCATGTACCATGGCATGTCTCCTTCGTAGTTTCGCTTCTTTATGCATACGCAATTGAGGCAGTGACTTTGGAGTCATGATGCTCTATGTATATATCGAAAACTTTTGATAATAAATGAGGTTTTGCCAAAAAAAATCCAAATTGCTTTTTATGATTGTGAATATGGTTAATCTTGTTCAAGAAGTATGAGGAAATAATTATCTGTTTAAAGATAAATCTCAAAAATTAAATAATCATAAATCTATTGTCAAAGTTAAGCTGACAAAAATCTCGTTTTGTCAAAGTCATGAGATGCGCGGCCCGTGCAAGGCAATCGGATCCTCTAGTTCGATGACGAAGAGTTAGATCCGAATGTTCGAAAAGCACTGCACAGATCCCAACGTGGTCCCTTCAAGGGTGAAGGGGAGCAGTTAGGTGAAGTCGTGGAAAAGTGGATTGAGGCTATGGAAGAATACTTTGATGTAACGAGCTACAATGAGAGAAGCAATATGGCTCTCGCCAGGTTAAAGATTATGAAAATGGCCAGGGTCGCTTGGAGGAATCACTGCGAGATTGACCGTCTCGACCGGAATACCCAAACCTGGACCGATCTTAAAGCTTACCTCAGAAAGAGGTTTTGTCCTCCGGGCTTCCTTGAAACTAAAATGAATAAGTTCTTGAAACTAAAGCACGATAGCCGGACAATTGAAGAGTACCATCAAGATTTTTCCCTTCTCCTTAAATATTCTCCACAATTGGATGAAGAGCAGCTGCCTAGGAGAACTCCAACTCAGCCATCTACCTCTGTCCAAAGTAGCCTCAGAACTCCTTCCCAGAACTGGGGCAACCAAAGAGAAAGAGTTCCGCCTCAGACGACTGCAGTAGCCAGAGCAGTCACAATAGTTGAGGTAGATTTATGTTGCAATTGAAAACCAAGGGCCAAATCGCCAATTCTCAGTCATCCATACTCCAGCTGAGTATTAGGGTAAGCCTTTTAAGCTTTTGATTGATTCAGGCAGTACTCATTCTTTCATTTTCCCAGGATGCTTACGTAAGCTAGTCTTAGAGTAGAAATCAGGGAAACCTATGCAAGTTGAATTGGCCAGTGGGAAGATTCTTTTCACTCACCTTGAGATAGATCGTATTCAGTTCAATCTAGATGGGAATTTAACTAACGGTCAGTTTCAGAGTTATACCTTTGGGAGTTTTCGACGGGATCCTTGGAATGGATTGGCTTCATAAAAATCAAGCTGACATTCACTGTCATAATGGAACCATTTCCTTCTGTGACCTTCACAGAAATAAAGTTCAAGGAACTGGAATTTTAGGATCCCCAAGTCTTCAATTAGTAAAAGCTTCTAAGTTACTAAAAGGACTTAGAAAGAAGCAGCTTATTTATGTTGTCAAAATGAATCCAGTAGACTCAAAGTTAAAAGCTAAAGAACCTGAATGGTTAAGTGATTATGATGATTTATTCCCAGTAGAATTAACTGAGATGCCTCCGATTCAGGAAGTAGATCATGAGATAGAATTGACCCCCGGAGCTCAGCCAGTAGCCCTGCGCACATACAAAATGCCAGTTCCTGAAGCCATCAAACTCAAGGAACAGCTTAGACAGCTATTAGAACAAGGGTTTGTAAGACCGAGTATTTCACCTTGGGGTGCGCCAGTTCTCTTTCAGAAAAAGAAAGATGGAACACTAAGACTCTGTGTGTGAACTACAGAGGTCTCAACCAGCTGACAGTTAAGAATAAGTATCCTATCCCCAGAATTGATGAGCTTCTGGATAGGCTAAGTGGAGCCCAAATCTTCACAAAGATAGATCTCAAATTAGGGTATTATCAGATCAGGATTAATGAGCAAGATATCCCGAAGACAGCCATCAATACTCGATATGGGCATTATGAATTCACTATCATGCCGTTTGGATTGACAAATGCCCCAGCTACATTCAAATGCCTAATGTAGAACATTTAAACGCCTAATGTAGGACATTCTCAGAGAATAATTGGATGATTTTGTTCTTGTTTTCTTTGATGATTTTTTTATTTACTCAAAGAATGCAGCTGACCATGAAGCTCATGTCAGAAAAGTTCTTGAGATTCTAAGGAAGCACCAACTCTTTGCAAAAAAGAGCAAATGCTTGAGATTCTAAGGAAGCACCAACTCTTTGCAAAAAAGAGCAAATGCACTTTCTCTGCCGACCATGTTGAACACTTGAGCTTTTTGGTATCCAAAGATGGAATTTCTCCAAATTCCGCAAAAGTCCAAGCAGTCATAGATTGGCCTGAACCAAAAATAGTGAAAGAAGTCAAGGTTTTCTTGGGATTGACTGGCTGGTATAGAACTTTTATACCAAAGTATGCTCTCATAGCTTCCCCCTTGATTAATCTTCTCAAGAAGAATACCCCGTTTCAATGGTCTACCAGGTGCCAGAGTGCTTTTGATAAAGCTAAAGACCGCCTTGGTAACCAATCCCGTTCTGAAGTTCCCAGATTTCTCTCTACCCTTTGAGGTAATAAAACTGATGCCAGTGGTTTTGCCTTGGGAGGTGCACTCATGCAGGAAGGTCATGCAATGGCCTATGAATCCCAAAAACTCAGAACACATGAGAGGAATTATGTTGTCCACGACCTTGAATACTTTCAATAGTATATTCCCTGAAGTTGTGGAGACATTACCTACTAGGTCAAAGACTCACTTTGATGACAGATCATCAAAGCTTAAAGTGGACCTTCACTCAGAAGGATCTCAACATGCACCAAAGAATGTGGATGCAGACCCTGCAGGAATTTGATTTTGAAATCAAGTACCGCCCAGGCAAAGAAAATGTGGTAGCAAATGCCCTCAACAAAAAAGCCTCCTTGCTTGCAATTACTATGGTGTCAAATCCTTTAATTATTGAAGCAAGAGAGAAGATCATGTAGGATAGATTCTTTGGTCCTATTGCTACCCTACTTATGCAGGAAGTCAAAACTCCACAGGAGTTGAACCGAGTTCAAGGGTACAGCCTAGATGATGGAATTATGTATTATAATCGCAGGCTATGCATTCCCAATGATGAGGGAACTAAGGGTCAAATTCTGAATGAAGCCCATGACAGCCTTATTTACAGGGCATCCAGGTTTCATCAAAACCTACATGTCTGTGAAGAAAAGCTTCTTTTGGCCTGGACTAAAAAAGGATGTACTTAATCATGTACGTCAATGTTTAACATGTCAGAAAGTCAAGGCCGAGAGAGTAAAAATGCCTGGGAAGTTACATCCATAGACATCCCCCATATGAACTGGGAATGCATCAGTATGGATTTTATTACTGGATTACCTTCAGTGCAATCAAGCTACAACTCCATCTTCTTCTTGTGGTAGTTGATAGATTAACCAAAGTTGCCCATCTGATTCCAGTAAAAGAAACCTACACTGCATTGGATGTGGCCAGAGTGTTCCTCAAGGAAATCTTTAGATTGCATGGCCTACCGAGAAGAATAGTAAGTGATTCGAGACCCCAAATTCACGTCAAGATTCTGGACTGCATTTTTCAAAGTAGTAGGAACCTTCTTGGATCTCAGCACAGCTTACCACCCCGAGGCCGACGATCAAACACAAAAAGTTAAACCAAGTAATCAAAGATATACTTCGATCATGCTGTGGCAGGGAACCCAAGAAGTGGCTAAGTTATCTACACCTAGTCGAGTTTGCCTACAATGCTTCTGAATGGGAGGGTGGTTGGGGGGTTTGAGGTGAACAGGCTAGTTAGATAGGGCTGTCCTCTTGCTCCTTTATTATTTGCTATTGCTTCTCACCCCTTGATTGAGCCCTTTCAAAGCTTTGTATGGACAAAATTTCTTAACTCCATTAACTTGGTCCAACCCATTGATTAGGGTTGAGATGTCCAGACAGATGCTTGATGACATGGAGCAGTAGATGCAGTCAACTCGCAAAGATATAAAAGCTGCCCACCAGGATAGACAGAAACAGTATGCATATAAGAAGAGGGCAGACTGAAAATTCGAAGAAGAAGATATGGTCTTCATTTGAGTACGCCCCAAAAGAAGTTCTCTATCTCTTGGGAAGTAAAAGAAGTTATCCCCCAGATATTGTGGGCCATATCTGATTACAAAGAAAGTAGGTGACTTAGCCTACGAACTTCTTATGCCTCCTCATCTCAAAGTACATAATGTATTTCATGTCAGCCTACTTAAAAAGTATGTACCAAGCCCAAATCATGTGCTTGATGATGAAATCTTAACTTCTTCAACCCAAGGGCAGATGGAACTCCAACCTGAAGAAATCCTTGATGTTCGAGAGAAGGTTCTCAGGAATAGAATTCTGAGAGAATTATTGGAGGTGCATTAGAAATAAATTATAATTTGATCAAAAGGCCTTATTCTAAGGGTCCAGATTTTTTAAAAATTTTAAATTAAGGTTCCTATGGACCAATAAGATTAATCCAATGTAGGGAGGAGGTAAATTGAAGAAATAAAGAAAATCCCCCCAAAAAATGAGTAAATACTCACATAAGATGAAGAGTGGACTAAGGACCAAAGGAAATACTAAAAAAATAAATTTTGACACCTCAGAGTGGGGATTCCCCCTCATGAAGTAGGCGCCTTTTTCTATCATTGATTTTGAATTTTAAATCAATAAAATTAGATGTTTTATCTCTCCTCTCTCCTAATTCAAAACTGGATCCAAAAAGTGAACTAAACTGACCCAAAAATGGTCAAAAATTGACCAAACTGATCTGGAAAATTCTAGAACCAGTTCGCTTGGTTAGAAGCTCACGTTTTCCTATAAATAGAAGACTCTCCCTTTGTGGAAGCTTAATAGTGTTTTATGCACTATTACTCTACTCCTCCCTAGAGCCAAAAATAGTGAATTTATTGATAATTCATTAGTTTTTGACTATTTTCTCTTCAAAAGAATTGGTGGCCACTCTTGTTGTAAACAAGAGTAGATCCCTCAAACCATCAAGCCAAAGGAAAGCTCACAAAAATTCATGTAAGCTAGAAATCCTACTTTTTTCTTTATTCCATTTAATGGTTTCTAATTTTTGTTTTCTTTAAAATGAAAAATGATGTTATTGCTTGTTGGAAAGGCTTTCCCCCTCTCTTCATTCTTGAATTCATCCTAGATATGTAATCAAATTCTTAGAATTAAACTTTTCATATTGTTTCTCTTTAAAAAGTGGAATTTGATTAGTTTAGAATGCTTTAAACCATTTGGGATAATTTCTAAGTAACTTGAGAATGAAAAAAAATTTGAAAAATGGTCAGCCATACAAAGGAGGTTATGGTAAAATTTTCTTAAATTTTGTGAAATAAGTTTTATCTTTTGTTATTCAAAAAAAGTAATCCCCACCGTTTGTGTATTCTAAAAGTCTTATTTTCATTCTATGCATAGAAAAATGCATATTAGAAATATTTTTATTATAAAAGTGTTATTTCCATTAGAATTAATTTCTATGCATAGAAAGATGCATATTGGAGAATTTTTTTTTCTAAAAGTGTTACTTTCATCAAAATTGATTTTTATGCATAAATAGATGCATAAAAGAATTTCTTTATTTTAAAAGTGTTACATTCATCAAATTTGTTTTTTTTATTTTTATGCATAAATAGATGCATAAAAGATTTTTTTTAATAAAACTATTACTTTCATCAAAATTGATTTTTATGCATAAATAGATGCATAAAAGAATTTTTTTATTATAAAAGTGTTACTTTCATCAAAATTGATTTTTATGCATAAATAGATGCATAAGAGAAATTTTTTTATTATAAAAGTGTGACTTTCATCAAAATTGATTTTTATGCATAAATAGATGCATAAAAGAATTTTTTTATAAAAGTATTACTTTCATCAAAATTGATTTTTATGCATAAATAGATGCATAAAAGAATTTTTTTTATTATAAAAGTGTTACTTTCATCAAAATTGATTTTCATGCATAAATAGATGCATAAAAGATTTTTTATTAATATAAAAGTGTTACTTTCATCAAATTTGATTTTCATCCATAAATAGATATATGTATAAATTTTTTTTATATAAAAGTGTTACTTTCATCAAAATTGATTTTTATGCATAAATAGATGCATACAAAACTTTTATATCAAAATAAGAGTTCTCTTTAATCCTATGTTTAAATCCCATGAATAAGTAAATACTCTGTGAGAGAAAATTCTACCATTTCTTATTTTCTAGGATGGTAATGAGAAAACTCAGAAAAACTATCAAAGTCGGAATTTTAGATAAATGATTAATTTATTCCTCATAGGAATTCGTGATTAGTTTTGAATTTAGTTAAGCAAATACTCAATGAATGAAATTCAGTAAAGTAATATTACCCTTCAAGAAAGATAGTTCAGAGAGAACCTTTCTAGACTCAAACCCTGAATCAGACTATGACCAAGACATAACTCCTTCGTCAGTTTTCAAGAAAAGACGATGTGACCAGTTTAAAAAAATTCACTCAAATCACCCACCGAATCTGAAATCAAGTTAAGACCCTTTGATTCGGATCTGAGGATCAAGGTTACAGAATTCATGAAATTTTGTTGGAATTCAGACCTGCGATCTAGAAGTATTGGGATACGGATTTAAGATATACTCATTATATTCAAAAGAAAATCAAAACTGAAAACTTGCATAGAAACCCTATTTTCTTCAAGGACTGTCTTACGCCAGAATGCTGGAGGGAGCATTTGGTATATGTGTTTTTCTAAGGGAAGTTCGGTTGCAACAGTTGGCGGAGAGTGTTGGGATACGGATTTAAGATATACTCATTATATTCAAAAGAAAATCAAAACTGAAAACTTGCATAGAAACCCTATTTTATTCAAGGACTGTCTTACGCCAGAATGCTGAAAGGAGCATTTGGTATATGTGTTTTTCTAAGGGAAGTTAGGTTGCAACAGCTGGCGGGGGGAGTGTTCAAAGGACAGCTCACGCGGCAAAAACCTGCCTAGGTCTTGACCAGCCTTGGTATGGTGAAAAATGGTGTGCTTCCGGTGTGGGTGAGGGCCAACGAAGCAGTCCTCCCTGAGTGAAGTGCCAGGACACCTAAGGAGGATCTTGGAGGGTTCTGACTAGGCGATGCACGGGCTCGCGGTGCTTAGGACACCCATGCGTATGTCGTGGAAGATACATATTATATGATGGACCAATGTTTATTGTAATCTGTTACTGGATCTCGTTTGCTGACCAGCTGGTCTCAACGGAGAGTCCAGAGTGATACTCTTTTTTTGTGAGAAACAAGGATTGAATGGAAATTTTATGACATCTGTAACCAATAATTATTCGTCAATGGATTGTTTTATAAGTTAAAGTTTAAAGAGGAGTGTGTGCTGTCAGGCTAAAATCTGAGAGGTATTTTGGATCAGTGTACATATGGTGCGTGTGGTGTGTGAATAATTTTGCCCTGAATGCCCTGGCAAGTGTACAGGCCGAGTGATTTGGTTGTGAGCTGGTATTTGCACGTGTTTGTTCCGGAGAAAATGCTGGAGATCTGGAGTTTTTATGGCAACGGTGTGGTGTGCGGATGGTTGCTAAAAGCAGAGCATCGAGACTAGAAATTGATGGGCTTGATGATAATGCAGCTGATGAAGACTGCGAGTAGCTCTGGTTTTGGAAGGTTCGGCGCGGTGGTATTTTCTGGAGAAGAAAGGAGAAGGAGGGACTCTTTTATTATTTGAGGATGGCCATCATTATGTGTTTGGGGGCTTTTAGAAAAATATAAAATATATTATATGGCCAAATTAGAAGGCCACATGGGAGCTTGGGTTGGCGGCCAGCTTTGCTTCGAGAAGGGGTGAGGAGGCCCTACGTAAAAAGTGAAGGAGGCGCAGATAGTGGGGCCTTTGCTGAGGAGAGGGAGCGTGAGGAGCTGCAGAAGAGAGATCGCCTGGCGACTGGGGAAGCCAGGGATGCTGAGTACAAGAGGCCGCCTTGAGAGAGGGGCGTGTGCAGCCATCCAGAGTGGAGCTCCAGGCGGGGGTCGTTGCTTTGCAGGAAAGAGACGGAAGCTGGGGCCGCTTCTGACGAGTAGAGAGATCGCCTTGCTGTAGGCGTTTGAAGGGAGGCGCTTTGCTGTAGAGAAGGGGCGGCGTCGCTTGCATCAGGAGTGGGTTCGTGGCACTTCGAAGTGAAGGA
Organism: Cibotium barometz; assembly: GCF_041138505.1. NCBI lineage: Eukaryota > Viridiplantae > Streptophyta > Polypodiopsida > Cyatheales > Cibotiaceae > Cibotium > Cibotium barometz. The sequence goes on from NC_141048.1 coordinate 21,378,393, forward strand.
GGGCGCTGAGGAGAGGAGAACCGGTGGACAGTGTGTAGAGGTGGCTGCCGCATCGAACTGGATCGCCTTCACTCAGGGCCAGCTGCAGAGAGAGAGAGCTGGGGCCGCTGGGTGTATAGAGGTCGTGTAGCAGAGAGGGGCTGGACCACCTCAGTAGGCAAACGCTGGAGTGATGAAAAGGCGTGTGAGCCAGCAGACCTCCGTGTTCTGAAGCAGCTGGGACAAGTAGCAACGAAGAGAGAGCGTCCGTGTGGGTGAAGGTGACAGGGTGTTTTGCAGATGCGAGAAAGAAGAGCCGCCTAGCTTGAAAGGTGTGGTTTGTTGTGTGTATTGGCTGAAGGCATTGAGCTGGCCGTGTGAGAGCCAGTGAAAACATTGGCGGGTCTGAAAGGTGACGGCGCCAAGTGTACGAGGGGACAGGCAAAATGGAGGCCTTGTGAGAAAGTGATCGTCTTGTCATGATGATTGGAACAGCATGAGGGCTGCTGTTTGGAAGGGATTGAGTGATGTGGCTTGGGCTAGATATCTGAGGATGCTGCGGTGAGCAGTGGGTTCGTGGTGCAGAGGATTGTGCGAGGTTCTGGGGTTGGTGAGACTGCTGGTCACGACATACAGAGAGTGGGAGCTGCTGAGTGAAGGTTAGCTGGTGTGGGCGCCTTCTGGAGAGAGTAGCTGGTCTTGTGTGGGCGGTGATTGCAGGCAGTGCGTGGATGCTGACCAGAGAGGGAGCCTTGGGTTTTTGTGTGTGTTGGATGCAGAAGTGGTGCTGATGTGTGGGCTGGAGACAGTGGGGCTCGCCTACGACAATTGGCAGGTGTAGCAGCAGACAGAGAGTAGCCAGGCTACAGAGAAAGTGAAGAAGGGTTGCTGGTGTGGGCGCCCTCTGGAGATTACAGGGATCGGGAGACAGAGGCTTGGTCGTCAGACGCAAGGGTGTATTCCCTTGGCAGTAAATCCTGGCCAGAGTCCTGGTCTTTGGTGTATTTGCTGTGTTTATACAGTGTGTATGGTGTTGTGTGTTTGCTGAATATATCATCTGTTCATTGTGGTTCTGAGCTGTCTTATGGTGTGGGTGGGTGGTGAATGTTGAGAGAGTGTTCTAGCCGGTGGCTGGTGGTGCCCCGTTCGTGGTAGTTTTTCCAAGTTTGGGAGGTGGAAGAGCTATAGAGGCAGGTATTTCTTTCTTTTTTTCACCTCACATCCTTCTGGTGCCCCCACTGAGGATTTCTCAAGGCATAGTGTGACTGAGGATAGCTCAGGGATTTCTCTTACGAGGGTGTATGCCCCAGAGTGAGAGATTGAAGGAAGGTGTTTTTGGGTTTTTTGCTTGGGATTGGAAGTGAAGTTTGGGGTTAAGATGATGTCTTACCCAGAGTTTTATGGTGGTCCGAATGAGGATGTGGCAGACTTCTTGGAAAGGATGGAGGTTGCATGTATAAGCAACCATATTAGTGAGCAGGTACAGGTGTTGCGGCTATTGAGCATCTGTTTGAAAGGGGATGCAAGGACCTGGTACAGGGCTTATGAAGAGTCGTTGAGGGATGCTGTTCCACGCATTGAGATGACTGAGGATGGATTGAAGACAGCACTCAACAACAGGTTCAAGAAAGTGGAAGACCCCGACAAGGTTTGGCATGAGGTGCAAGCTCTGACACAAGGTGAGTTTGAATCAATAGATGATTATATGAAGAAATTTTCTTTGCTATGGGAGACTCTATGCAGGGCTTTGGGAGAAGATCAGGTACCGCCTGATATGATGAAGAAAAATAAGTTTGTAGCTGGACTTAAGAGGAGTATTCGCTGGAAAGTGGAATTGAAGAAGCCCAGGTCTTTTGAGGATGCGGTGGAGATTGCTAAGTCAAAAGATTGGAAACTGCAGCGGATGAATCAGCTGGGGATGATTCCAGTTGTAGCACAGCCGGAGATTCGGAGAGTGGAAGCTACACCCATGAGTGCAGGGATGGAGAGGATGAAGCCTACTGAAGCCCAAGCTATGCAGATGGTGCCACAAGCGAGTCAGGGAGTACCTATGGTTCCTGCAGGTTCTGATGAGGGATTGCGGCAGGATATGAAACAGATGGTGGATCTTATGAAGAATTTGAGTTTGAATTTAATGGGAAGTACAGGTGGTGGACGTGGTAGAGGCCGAGGTAATTTTCCTGAAGGGGGAGATGGACAAGCAGGATATGGACGTGGTCGCGGTAGGGGCCGTCATTTCATCCCTACATGCTGGAACTGTGGTGAGCTTGGTCATTTGAGTACAGATTGTGATAAGCCTCAACGAATGGGTGGTGACATGTACCCACTACCTTCACAGCTACCGGATAGGTCAAATGATTATGGTATTGATATCAGGGATCAAGCAGGTCCGAGTGGAATCACAGCTGAGGAGAAGGGAAAAACTAAGGTGATAGATGTGGTCACCCTTGAGAAGACGAAGGAGGCAGAAGCTGATTTGATGCCTTTAGGAAAACGGATGCCACAGGAAAGGGAAAGCAAGGATGCTGCAGGGCCCAGCAAGAAGAAAGGAAAAGTGAAGGAAGGAGAAGATGTGAAGGTCAAGCAGAAGAGGAAGCCTCGTAGGAAGTTTCAGGTAACTGATTTTCCGCTAGGGGGTGGGCAGGATAGTTATAGCTTGCAGGAGGACATGGCTGAAAGGAAGGCTAACATTACTTTTGGGCAATTGATAGAGTTAGCTCCCAATTTGAAGCGTCAGTGGAAGAGACTTGTGAACCCAAGAGAGAAGGAGCCGGCCAAAGGGATGGTGACTGTTCTATCTGTCCAGGAGTTACCTGACATATGTCCTGTGGTGAATGTGTGGTATAAAGGGAAGAATCTGGGAGAGGCATACATAGATGGTGGAGCACAGATTTGTGTGATCACATTAGCTGCTGTGGAGAGGCTTGGTCTTAATTTTACTGAAGCGTCTGGATTCCGAATTCGGCTGGCTAATCATCAGAAAGTCAAATGCTTAGGTATGGTTAAGGAATTGGAATTGGAAGCTTTTGATGTGAAAGTGCTTGTGGATTGTCATGTTATGCCTGCAGGAATGGGTGCATTCCCCATTATTTTGGGAAGACCATGGCTGAGAGCAGTGAAGGCTGTTCAGGATTGGAGGAAAGGGGTTATTACTCTGTATGACAGGAGAGGTGATAAGAAGCAATTTAACATGAATAACCAGAAGCCTGTCAATAATGAAAAGGAAAGTGAAGCTGATTCGAGTGATGATACGACTAGTACCACTACTAGTGAGGAAACAGAGGATACTTCATCCAGTGAGGAGGATGCAGAGATGGATGCCGTGGTTATTGATGAAGAAGTGCTTGGTGATGAGGTTGCTGAACAGAAAGAAGCCATACATGAGGAATGCGAAGAGGTACAAGTGGATCCTGAGCAAAGGTATGCATATGATGTGAAAGAGATTTCTTTTAAGCCTTTGAATAATGAACCTGTGTGGGATGAGTGGGAAATAGACAGTCTACAGGATGATGAACCTGAGTTGGAGATGGATGATGAAATGTGCATAAATGTTAAAAAAGCCATGATCAGAATTGAGGCTATGAAAAAAGAGAAACAACAGAAGGCTTTGAATGATGCTGCTGCTATGGATGAGAGGAATGCTGCAATGGATGAATCTCTTGGTGGTTTTGATGAAGATAAGGATACAGGAACTGAGGTGGATGCTTTGGCAATGGTGCCTGTTGAAGAGGAGTTTGTTTTGCCTGTGGTGGCTGGTTTTGATGGTGAAGCTTCTTATGCTGATGATGGACAGGAAAGTGTTATGGCACAACAGGTCTTTTTTGATGAGGCTTTCATCAATTTTTACCCTCAGCAGGAGCTGTTGCATTGGTTCTCCGATATTGATGCTGATCGTATCAGGGATTTTGGAGTTGAGATGAGACGGGATGGTGTGTATGTCAGGAGCTTTGTCTCGAGAAGCTCTGGTTTTGTATTGTGGGATATGGGATGGAAAATTATGCCTGTGGAGGATGACAGAGTTTCTTGGATCATTTGGAACAGAGATGTGTTGATTACACTGTATGATGCTCAGAGAATTGACGGAGGGAAACGTGGTCATCGGAGGAAAACATGGTCATATGCTTTCTGCTGATCATAAATGATTCAGCAGGCTAGGGGTTGGGCAAAGTATGTCAGGCTAAAATCTGAGAGGTATTTTGGATCAGTGTACATATGGTGCGTGTGGTGTGTGAATAATTTTGCCCTGAATGCCCTGGCAAGTGTACAGGCCGAGTGATTTGGTTGTGAGCTGGTATTTGCACGTGTTTGTTCCGGAGAAAATGCTGGAGATCTGGAGTTTTTATGGCAACGGTGTGGTGTGCGGATGGTTGCTAAAAGCAGAGCATCGAGACTAGAAATTGATGGGCTTGATGATAATGCAGCTGATGAAGACTGCGAGTAGCTCTGGTTTTGGAAGGTTCGGCGCGGTGGTATTTTCTGGAGAAGAAAGGAGAAGGAGGGACTCTTTTATTATTTGAGGATGGCCATCATTATGTGTTTGGGGGCTTTTAGAAAAATATAAAATATATTATATGGCCAAATTAGAAGGCCACATGGGAGCTTGGGTTGGCGGCCAGCTTTGCTTCGAGAAGGGGTGAGGAGGCCCTACGTAAAAAGTGAAGGAGGCGCAGATAGTGGGGCCTTTGCTGAGGAGAGGGAGCGTGAGGAGCTGCAGAAGAGAGATCGCCTGGCGACTGGGGAAGCCAGGGATGCTGAGTACAAGAGGCCGCCTTGAGAGAGGGGCGTGTGCAGCCATCCAGAGTGGAGCTCCAGGCGGGGGTCGTTGCTTTGCAGGAAAGAGACGGAAGCTGGGGCCGCTTCTGACGAGTAGAGAGATCGCCTTGCTGTAGGCGTTTGAAGGGAGGCGCTTTGCTGTAGAGAAGGGGCGGCGTCGCTTGCATCAGGAGTGGGTTCGTGGCACTTCGAAGTGAAGGAGGGCGCTGAGGAGAGGAGAACCGGTGGACAGTGTGTAGAGGTGGCTGCCGCATCGAACTGGATCGCCTTCACTCAGGGCCAGCTGCAGAGAGAGAGAGCTGGGGCCGCTGGGTGTATAGAGGTCGTGTAGCAGAGAGGGGCTGGACCACCTCAGTAGGCAAACGCTGGAGTGATGAAAAGGCGTGTGAGCCAGCAGACCTCCGTGTTCTGAAGCAGCTGGGACAAGTAGCAACGAAGAGAGAGCGTCCGTGTGGGTGAAGGTGACAGGGTGTTTTGCAGATGCGAGAAAGAAGAGCCGCCTAGCTTGAAAGGTGTGGTTTGTTGTGTGTATTGGCTGAAGGCATTGAGCTGGCCGTGTGAGAGCCAGTGAAAACATTGGCGGGTCTGAAAGGTGACGGCGCCAAGTGTACGAGGGGACAGGCAAAATGGAGGCCTTGTGAGAAAGTGATCGTCTTGTCATGATGATTGGAACAGCATGAGGGCTGCTGTTTGGAAGGGATTGAGTGATGTGGCTTGGGCTAGATATCTGAGGATGCTGCGGTGAGCAGTGGGTTCGTGGTGCAGAGGATTGTGCGAGGTTCTGGGGTTGGTGAGACTGCTGGTCACGACATACAGAGAGTGGGAGCTGCTGAGTGAAGGTTAGCTGGTGTGGGCGCCTTCTGGAGAGAGTAGCTGGTCTTGTGTGGGCGGTGATTGCAGGCAGTGCGTGGATGCTGACCAGAGAGGGAGCCTTGGGTTTTTGTGTGTGTTGGATGCAGAAGTGGTGCTGATGTGTGGGCTGGAGACAGTGGGGCTCGCCTACGACAATTGGCAGGTGTAGCAGCAGACAGAGAGTAGCCAGGCTACAGAGAAAGTGAAGAAGGGTTGCTGGTGTGGGCGCCCTCTGGAGATTACAGGGATCGGGAGACAGAGGCTTGGTCGTCAGACGCAAGGGTGTATTCCCTTGGCAGTAAATCCTGGCCAGAGTCCTGGTCTTTGGTGTATTTGCTGTGTTTATACAGTGTGTATGGTGTTGTGTGTTTGCTGAATATATCATCTGTTCATTGTGGTTCTGAGCTGTCTTATGGTGTGGGTGGGTGGTGAATGTTGAGAGAGTGTTCTAGCCGGTGGCTGGTGGTGCCCCGTTCGTGGTAGTTTTTCCAAGTTTGGGAGGTGGAAGAGCTATAGAGGCAGGTATTTCTTTCTTTTTTTCACCTCACATGTGCATATCTATATTCTAAAGCAAAAGTTAAGAAAGGCATTCAATTATGGGTGGGTGAGTACTTGTTTGGTTCTACCAATTCCAGTGGTTGGGCAGTGGCTAACCCATGTAGGCTAGAATCAGTAGAGTTTTAATAATAAAATTGATTAATAGGAATACGTTTAGAACTCAAGTAGTTAAATAAAAGCCTGAAGACTTCTCTAATGTGAATAGATCAACAGCTGAGCCTGATTCAATTAGGAAAAAAGCGTTGATCCCTTCAAGTTAAGTCTGTAATAGTTTCCCTTCTATCTGGTTTATTCAGATGAAGGTTAGTTTAGTATCTTAACTTCGCTAGAAAAATTCGTTAAGAAAATAAAAATGGTGGAATCCTCCCCGTTTTTGGGGCATGGGAAATTTTCTCGGTTTCGGTTTTCAGAATGACCACCACCAGCGTAGTCTCGTGCCCAGACATTCGAGGGCGAGGCCCCGAGTGGGAAACCCTACCCCGCACATGAGGGAGCTGCTTCCGCTGCCAGCTACTACCGGGAATCCAGTGTGTGGAGGGGGCAATGGGATCTCACAACATGAGAGAAATTATGCCATCCATGACTTGGACTCTCAGCAGTTTATGCTCTAAAGTTGTGGAGACATTATCTTTTGGTACAGAGGTTCACCTTGATGATAGATCATCAAAGTATGAAGTGGATCTTCACCCAAAGGAATCTCAACATGCGTCAAAGGAGATGTATGCAGACCCTGGAGGAATTCAATTTTGAAATTAAGTATGGTCCAGGGAAAGAAAATGTGGTGGCAAATGCGCTCAGCAGAAAAGCCTCCTTGCTTGCAATTACAGTGGTGTCAATTCCATTATTAATGAGGCAAAGGAGAAAATCATGCAGGACAAATTCTTTGCCCCTATTCCTACCCTTCTGATGCAGGAAAGCAAGACTCCTCGGGAAATGAGTCAAGTTCTTGGGTACAAATTGGATGAAGGATGCATGTATTATAATAATCTGCTATGTATCCCCAATGATGAGGGAATAAAGGGAAGAATTCTATGAGAAGCCCATGATAGCCTGATAGCTGGACATCTAGGGTTTATAAAAACCTATATGTATGTGAAGAAAAGCTTCTTCTGGCCAGGACTCAAAAAGGATGTACTTGATCATGTGCGAAAATGCTTAATGCATCAGAGAGTCAAGGCAGAGAGAGTCAAGATGCTAGGGAAACTGCAGCCTCTAGACATTCCAGAGGTGAAGTGGGAATGTATCAGTATGGACTTTGTCACTGGATTACCTTCAGTGCAATCAGGTTACAACTCCATTTTTGTGGTAGTTGACAGGCTAACCAAAGTTGCCCATCTGATTCCAGTGAAAGAAACATACACTGCAGTGGATGTTGCTAGAGTGTTCCTTAAAGAGATCTTCAGATTACACCCAGGAGGATAGTAAGTGACAGGGATCCCAAATTCACATCAAAATTCTGGACTGCATTCTTTGAAGCAGTAGGAACTTTCTTGGATCTCAGCACAGCCTATCACCTTGAAATAGATGGCCAGACTAAAAGATTGAATCAGGTAATAGAAGATATCCTTCGGTCATGCTACAGCAGCAGCCAAGAAGTGGTTAAGCCATTTGCATCTGGTCGAATTTTCTTACAATGCTTCTTATCATCAAAGCATTGGGATGAGTCCTTTCAAATCTTTGTATGGGCAAGATTGCCTTACACCGTTGACTTAGTCTGACCCATTGATCAGAGTCAAAATGTCCAGACAAATGCTTGATGACATGGACCAGCAAATGCAATCAATCTGTAAAGATATAAAGGCAGCCCAAGATAGGAAAAAGTAGTATGCAGATAAAAAGAGATCAGAGAGAGAGTTTGAAGAATCAGATATGGTCTTCATTTGAGTACGACTAAAAAGAAGTTCCTTATCCTTAGGGAAGTACAAGAAGCTCTCTCCCAGATACTGTGGGCCATATGCTGTTATAAAGAAAGTGAGCGATCTAGCCTATAAACTTCTTCTACCTCCCCATCTCAAGGTACATAATGTATTCCATGTCAGTTTGCTTAAGAAATATGTACCTAGCCCAAGTCACGTGCTTAATGAATGAACAATTGATCTCTCCGACTCAAGGATAGATGGTACTCCAACCTGAGGAAATCCTTAATGTTTGGGAGAAGATTCTCAGAAGCAAAGTCCTCAGAGAATTTTTAGTCAAGTGGAAGTTCTTCCCTCTAGAAGATGCCACTTGGGAGAAAGAAGAAGAGTTGGCAAAAGATTACCCCCACTTTGCGAGATGAGGACATCTCGCGTTTTTCAAGTGGGAGAGGATGTAAGATTCCTCCTCAGCCTCAATAATGAATAAGCTTTACTTCAATCCCCTGTAATCATTCCCTATTTTTGAATACAAGAAAATATTATTATTCCTTGTTTTTGCCTAGAGAAAAAAAATTCTAAAGAGAGATAATTCAATATTCCTCAGAATACCCTATCCTCACTCTTGCATTGTGTTCTACAAGAAGCTCTTTTCAGCATTGCCTAACCCTAAAGAAAATGCCACTTGAAGATATATCTAACAGAGCACCAAAGTTCAGGTTACATGTAGATTTGGCTGCTGAGTATGCTACAATCCACAGCACAAAATCAAGTGGTGTGACCGATGTGCCATTGGGTACTCTTCGATCACAAGGGCGAAAATGTATTGACCTCTGGACGAATGGATTCATATACCCTATTGACCCGCTCACCAATGCTCCACCTCATTTTGTTAATATCACTACATTTCTTAGTTATGTAGGTGATGGAGCTAATGGTCTATTTGGCTATTGTAGGAGGCTTTCTTTTGTTGCAGCTCAGGAATCGCATTCAAGACTGCATTTCCGAGGCTTATGGCTTGAGTTGCAGAAGCAACACAAGAAGGACATTGATAGGCTTGAAGAAGTGGTGCACAACTTGAAAACTCAGAATCAGGAGCTCCAGAAGAACAACTTTTTGCTTAAGCAGGCCTTTGATATTGAACGGGACAAGGTGAATGCAGCCAAACAGGATGCACGAAACAAGCAACGACACCTTGCAAGCCTGAAGAAGCTTCCAGTAGGCTTTCGACAACGGAAAAGAAAGCGTCAGGGGCCTAGAAACCTTGGCTTGCATGTAGATGTAGATGTATAGATGTGGAGGTGGATGTATGCATGTAGATGTAGATGTATGGATGTGAATGGGAATGTAGATGTAGATGTATAGATGTGGATGTGAATGTGGAGGTGGATGTATGCATGTAGATATAGATGTATGGATGTGAATGTGAATGTGGATGTGGATGTATGCATGGAGATGTGGATGTATGCATGTAGATGTAGATGTATAGATGTGGATGTGAATGTGGAGGTGGATGTATGCATGTAGATGTAGATGTATGGATGTGAATGTGAATGTGGATGTGGGTGTATGCATGGAGATGTGGATGTATGCATGTAGATGTAGATGTATAGATGTGGATGTGAATGTGGAGGTGGATGTATGCATGCAGATGTAGATGTATGGATGTGAATGTGAATGTGGATATGGATGTATGCATGGAGATGTGGATGTATACATGTAGATGTAGATGTATGGATGTGAATGTGAATGTGGATGTGGATGTATGCATGGAGATGTGGATGTATGCATGTAGATGTAGATGTATAGATGTGGATGTGAATGTGGAGGTGGATGTATGCATGTAGATGTAGATGTATGGATGTGAATGTGAATGTGGATGTGGGTGTATGCATGGAGATGTGGATGTATGCATGTAGATGTAGATGTATAGATGTGGATGTGAATGTGGAGGTGGATGTATGCATGTAGATGTAGATGTATGGATGCGAATGGGAATGTAGATGTAGATATATAGATGTGGATGTGAATGTGGAGGTGGAGGTGGATGTATGCATGTAGATGTAGATGTATGGATGTCAATGTGAATGTGGATGTGGACGTATGCATGGAGATGTGGATGTATGCATGTAGATGTAGATGTATAGATGTGGATGTGAATGTGGAGGTGGATGTATGCATGTAGATGTAGATGTATGGATGTGAATGTGAATGTGAATGTGGGTGTATGCATGGAGATGTGGATGTATGCATGTAGATGTAGATGTAGATGTATGGATGTGAATGTGAATGTGGATGTGGATGTATGCTTGGAGATGTGGATGTATGCATATAGATGTAGATGGATAGATGTGGATGTGAATGTGGAGGTGGATGTATGCATGTAGATGTAGATGTATGGATGTGAGTGTGAATGTGGATGTGGGTGTATGCATGGAGATGTGGATGTATGCATGTAGATGTAGATGTATAGATGTGGATGTGAATGTGGAGGTGGATGTATGCATGTAGATGTATATTTATGGATGTGAATGTGAATGTGGATGTGGGTGTATGTATGGAGATGTGGATGTATGCATGTAGATGTAGATGTGGATGTATGCATGTAGATGTGGATGTATCGATGTCGATGTGAATGTGGAGGTGGATGTATGCATGTAGATGTAGATGTATGGATGTGAGTGTGAATGTGGATGTGGATGTATGCATGTAGATATAGATGTATAGATGTGGATGTTAATTTGGAGGTGGATGTATGCATGTAGATGTAGATGTATGGATGTGAATATGAATGTGGATGTAGATGGATGCATGGAGATGTGGATGTATGCATGTAGATGTAGATGTATAGATGTGGATGTGGATGTGGAGGTGGATGTATGCATGTAGATGTAGATGTATAGATGTGGATGTGAATGTGGAGGTGGATGTATGCATGTAGATGTAGATGTATGGATGTGAATGTGGATGTGGATGTGGATGTATGCATGGAGATGTGGATGTATGCATGTAGATGTAGATGTATGAATGTGGATGTGGATGTATGCATGTAGATGTGAATGTACGCATATAGATGTGGATGTATGGATGTGAATGTACGTGTAGATGTATAGATGTGGATGTGAATGTGGAGGTGGATGTTTGCATGTAGATGTAGATGTAGATGTATGGATGTGAGTGTGAATGTGGATGTGGATGTATGCATGTAGATATAAATGTATAGATGTGGATGTGAATGTGGAGGTGGATGTATGCATGTAGATGTAGATGTATGGATGTGAATGTGAATGTGGATGTAGATGGATGCATGGAGATGTCCCAACTCATTGAGCAAGGATTCGTACGCCCCAGTAGCTCTCCTTGGGGGGCACCTGTCCTTTTCCAAAAAAAGAAGGACGAAACTCTCCGCCTTTGCATAGATTATCGAGGGCTAAATCAAGTCATTGTTGTCAAGAATAAGTATCCTATCCCTCGCATCGACGAACTTCTTGATAGGCTTCATGGGGCCAAAGTCTTCTCTCAAAAATAGATTTGAGGTCTGGTTACTATCATATCAAAGTCAAGGAAGCAGATATACCACCCAATACAGCCTTCAATACACGTTATGGCCACTATCAGTTTACTGTACTGTCATTCGGGTTAACCAATGCTCCTGCAATCTTCAACCGCCTAATGCAACCTTCAACCGCCTAATGTAAGATATATTCCGTCCTTACTTGGATGAATTTGTGCTTGTTTTTTTTATGACATCTTAATCTACTCCAAATCAATGGAAGAGCATGAGGAGCATGTGCATAGAGTTTTGTATTTGTTGTGTAGACACAAACTCTATGCCAAGAAGAGTAAATGTACCTTCTTTACTCATCAAATTGAGTATCTTGGGTTCATCGTCTCCAAAGATGGCATTTCAGTAGACCTCGCCAAGGTCAAAGATATTCTGGAGTGGCCACACCCCCTAAATCAGTTTGTGAAGTTTGTGGATTTTTGGGAATCACAGGATGGTATAGGATTTTTATCAAAGATTATGCCTTGGTAGCTACACCTTTGACGGATCTTCTTAAGAAGGATTGCAAAATAGTGTGGCTGCCAATCCATCAAAACAATTTTGATCAACTCAAGGTCATTATTACCTCAGCCCCAGTCCTGAAACTTCCTGATTTCACCAAGGAATTTGAAGTGGTTTTTACTGATGCCAGTAGTCACTTGGTGGTGTCTTAGGCCAAGAAGGAAGACCAATCGCTTATACTTCTCGCAAGCTGAAGCAATATGAAGCAAATTATGCCACCCATGATTTGGAGCTCTTAGCAGTTGTTCATTGCCCAATTTATGGAGACATTATCTCTTGGGGGGCAAATTCTAGCTTGTAACTGACCACAAAAGTCTGAAGTGGATCTTCACCCAGCCTAACCTCAACATGCGGCAAAGGAGATGGATTGAAATTCTACAAGAATATGACTTCGACATCAAATTCCACCTAGGGAAAGATAATGTGCTAGCAGATGCACTTAGCCGCAAATCTTTCTTAAGTGCAATTTCAATGCCAAATAATCCCATACTGGTCAAGGTGGAAGAAGTCTCATCTCATGATCCGGATTATTAGAGGATGATGAAGTTAGTAGAAGAAGGGGGAAATTATAAGAGAAAGAGAAGAATCTAATCAAGGGATACTCCACTTATGAAGGAAGCCTCTACTTCAATCACAGGCTATGCATCCCTAAGGATCCTGCTTTAAAGAAACTAGTCCTCCATGAAGCTCATGATAGTCCTTGGTGGGCAGGCTTGAAAAATGATGTCCTTCGGTACTTGAAGCAATGTCTCTCATGCCAAAGGATCAAAGCTAAAAGGGTCAAGATGTCTGGGAAACTTCAATCCTTAGATATTCCCCAAATGAAGTGGGAGTACATTAGTATGGATTTTGTCACAAGTCTCCCGACTGTACAAGGAGGATATGACTCCATTTTGGTAGTAGTGGACTTACTTACCAAAGTAGCTCACCTTATACCAGCAAAGAAGACCTTCAAAGCTTCTGATGTTGCTCGAATATTCATCAAGGAAGTCCTCAAACTTCATGGTCTCCCAAAAAGGATAGTAAGTGATCGGGATTCTGACTTCACTTCAAAGTTCTGGCAGTCCTTATTTCAAGCCCTGGAAACTCAACTTTGCTTTAGCACATCTTATCATTCTCCAAAGACCGATGGACAGACTGAGACAGTCAATCAAGTAATTGAAGACATTCTCAGAGCATATTGTGGACGGGGACCAAGAAGGTGGATTCAATACCTTCCTCTGGTAGAATTTGCCTAGAATACATCTTATCATCAGAGCATGGGAATGTCACCATTCAAAGCACTCTATGGGCAAGAATGCTTGTCTCCTCTAAATTTCTCTGATCCCACCATAAGAGTTGAGGCATCCAGGAAAATGCTCGAAGAGATGGAGGAACAAACCAAGGCCATCCAAAAGGATATTAAAGCTGCCCAAGATCGACAAAAGCATTATGCTGACACCAAGAGGTCTAAAAGGATCTTCAAGGAAGGAGACAAAGTTCTTCTACGAGTGCGGCCCAAACGAAGTTCTCTATCACTTGGGAAATATAAGAAGCTCAGCTCTAGGTATTGTGGTCCCTATACAGTTATCAAGTGTCTAGGTAAAAAATCCTATAAACTCCAACTCCCAGCCCATATCAAAGTCCACAATGTATTTCATGTAAGTTTGTTAAAACCTTATGTACCCAGTTTGTTAAAACCTTATGTACCCAGTCTTGATTATATTCTTGATTATGAACAAGTTGTAATCCCTACTCAAGGAGTCCTTCAAGGGAATTACAGCCCAGTAGAATCATAGATTCTAGGGAAAGGCAACTCCGAAATAGAACTCTTGTGTAGAACATCTAGTACAGTGGAAAGATTACCCTGAAGAGGATGCAACTTAGGGATGAAGCTACACTCTTAAAGGATTATCCCCAATTCATGACGAGATGAGGACATCTTAATTTCTTTAAGGGGGGAAGGAAGTAATATACCCATCTTCACTAATAAAGAAATGTCCATGTAATAGATGAATTTATGAGTTTTTATGGTATAAAAATCAATGATTTTATTAAATGAGTCATTTCTACTTAGAATCTTCAAATTTTTAGCCCAAATTTGGAATTTGTGCACAATTTTACCCTAATATAAGATTTTACAGCATCCAAAACGAACACCGGATCAAGCTTATACGTAAATTTTGGTTATTTTTAATTAAAAAGAGCGACGACCTTTAAACCTTAATAAATGCACGACCGGGTGTCCGATTGATGAACGGTCTGCACCCCAACGACCATGAGAACATCCCGAACAAAAAAAAATACCCCCCGGGCGGTCCGGCACGCAAATCGAGACCGACGCTCCAAATTTGGGGACCCTGTCCCAAAAATTTGGACCATACACACTTACCAGGGTTCCCGTACGATGGCCGCACAAGAACTAAAGGACGGTTGCCCACTGTGGTCCACACGCACCACTATGTGGACACCCATGCTACCCCCCACCAGATAAGGTACATGCGTGCCACTCCTTTCCAATTAACCGACACCGTACCTTTCCCCCCCTGAGCCATGCAGGCCACTGATCTACAGTCTTTGCTGGTACACCGTCCTTTCATCCTTGCTTTGCACAGCGCCCATACCCATTCCCCACAGTTATATAAACCCCCGCCGGGGTGCTCCATGGGCAGCACACATTTCTGCGTAGCCTATGCTCTGTTGTGCTGCCGTCTATCCCCCTGTGCAGTGTACTTGCTGTAGTACAGTCAATTTTCCTCTATCCCCCTCTTGCTACTAGAAGGCCGTGTCCTTAACTCTTCTCTCCCCCCTCCCCCTCCATTTGCGTGGAATTTAGCCAATAAGAGGTTTTAGCCTTAGAGAGGGTTCATGTGCTGTGGTCTTTTGCTCATACAGTGAGCAAACAGTCTCAGAATTGAGATCTAGCTGGAGCGTTTTGACCGCAACAGGCGAGCCCTACAAGACGACGTCCAAGATGGCCCCATCCCAAAAACGTCAGAATATTACCTCGGGAGGAGCGCGCAATAATGAGATTAGAGAAGATGCTCCCAATGCGGCCCCCCAACCCTCCTGTTACAAGCTCCTCAAGGAAATGGTGGCCAGGTTAGCTTGGTTATCTTTTAAAGAAGAGTTTTTTTTGAATATTAGTGTTAATAAATGTGTATCTTTTCCTTTTAAAATAATGACATAAAATTGTATGAAGCTACAAATTGAGTGATGCTATATTCAATGAATTGTATTAAAATTGTTATCTTTAAAGAGTGCAAGTTTTTCCTGGATTTGATGCTAACTCCGTTCCGTGCTTGTGTAGCCAGGTGGCATCATTAGCAAAGCCCGGGAACGGCCCAAGGTATCCCTCATACCATTGGGAGAATAAGGTTCGCCGATTGAGGCGAGAGATTATGATGCTATCTAGTTCTGAAGGGCCCAGGCTAGTGCAGTGAATAAGCCCACCCTAGTGTGCAGACATCCCTCTAAGGGATAGAAGGATCGAGCGATGGAGCCTGAGAGGGCAACAAGCCGGCTTGAGTCCTCACCAATAGCCGACGGTGAGGTGTATGGTCCCGTAGGGTTTTGCCTAGCATGTAGAGGCTGGAAGACCGAATTCTAGATCATCGGTGGTATAAAGAAAAAGAATAAAAGGGCCGGTTTGGCTTGTATGAAAATGATTCATGTATAAACTTTTTTTATAAATCTTGTCTTTGGCATTATTGTATTGTGGAAAAAGGCTATTTTAACAAACCTTGTGAAAAGGGCTTTAATTAAGGAACATGTTTACTTATGTCAAACACTGTGGTAGGATTAATTAGAAAATAAATTGAGGCGTGAGTAGGGTGGAAAGTGGGAGGATGGAATGCCCCGACGGCACCATCCTACGGACGGGTGGACCCGATTAGTCGAGTAGCTTTCCAACAAATTAAGTGAAAGCCCTACGCTAGATAAATAGGTTCTTGGGCAACTCTATTCTAGAAGACTAGGCGAGTGGCTGTGCCTTGCATGGATGAGGAAAAAAGTGTTGCCTCTAGAAATCAAGTCCTGTAGTTGCCCAATTTATGATCAATTACCCTATGGGTGATTTGATTTTTAGAAGATCACACTCCCCCTATGGGATAGGACTAGGTCTTACCTATGAATCGTATCCTTGAATCTCTACATGGTCAAGGTGTCGATGAATAGGAAATTTTCTCCAAGTTAAGACTTAGTGGACTATCTTAAGTGTTTCCCCTATTTTGAAAGGGGGAAACCTTACACTATCGTACCATAACAGAATTAAGTCTCATTTTAGGGATCCATTAGTCTAGCCTAACCCCATCTAGTCTTGTGGGTTAGCCAACCGCCAAACCACTGTAGTGATGGGATCCATCTATGAATTTGGTTAGGTTTTGTCCCGGGTACCAGGGAAAAGAGTTCCCAGGCCCCCAAGCCGGATATTCATGCAAACTTAAAACTAGTCACACCACTTACACACCTAATATGAAATTACTTTTTTCACAGATTCAGCTGTCTTTAAAACAATCATTTAATGAAACTATATGAAATTGCCTTTTTCACAGATTCAGTTGTCTTTAAAACAATCATTTAATGAAACTATAGTATCACTGATCATAATCCTCCATTTACACACCTAATATGAAATTGCCTTTTTCACAGATTCAGCTGTCTTTAAAACAATCATTTAATGAAACTATAGTATCACTGATCATAATCCTCCAAAATATCCGATTGAATCCTTATTTCCAATTTTTCCTTTATCGGTGTACCTATGGCATCGTTGGCAAACCAGAACACTCACCACCTGTCCACTCAGGGACCTTTTCGTAGTTCCTAGCTCATAGTACCCAGCAATATATTCACTTATAAAAATCAAAATGGAATCTCCGTTTGAAGATAAGCAAGATCAACCAAAAGATCCATATAAAAGAGCCGTGGACTCATCTGTTCAGAACCAGCAAAGTCAATCAACTAGATCCATGCCCGAATTCAGAAAATAACTCTTACTCCTTGTTCCAATATCTTCCATGTCATACGTGTGGGTATCTTTGACGACCCAGAGCCCAAGCACCGTATGGTCAGCACCCTCTAGGATCCTTCGCAGGTCACCTAGCGCTTCACTCATAGGCCGCTTCCTTAGTCCCTCATCCACCGTACCGGAAGCTCACCATTTAAATCAAACCGAGGCTAGTCAAGACCTCGGTCGACCTTGCTACGTGAGATGTCCTCCATTGACTCTTCGTCAGCTGTTAGAACTTTATCAGTTAGCTCCCCACGACCTCATTCACAAGACGGTCAAAATGCTTCCCGAGCATTCTTAACATAAAACAGTCATTTAAAAACAAGTCATAAATACAGTTTTTATAACGAACTCTCGTCTTTCCACATTGTTCCACATCAATCCTCATTTATTTCATATGTATTCCCATTCTCATCACATCATTTTCCATCTCATCACATCTTTCCTCATTTATGTGCATCAACTCTCATCCACTCACATCTACCCATATCCACATCTCATCACATCATATTCATTCACATCACCTATCATCCATTCACATCAATCCCAATTTACATCACATCTCATTCACTCACATCCCGATTCACATGACATCACATCTCATTCATTCACATCCCGATTCACATCACATCAAATCTATTCACACTTTTGTAATAAAAAATTTTCCTTTATGCATATTTCTATGCATAAAAAATAAGAATAACACTTTTGTAATAAAAAAATTCCTTTATGCATCTTTCTATGCATAGATATCAAATTTAATAATAATAACACTTTTGTAATTAAAAAAATTCTTTTATGCATCTTTCTATGCATAGAAATCAAATTGCATAAGAACAACACTTTTGTAATTAAAAAAATTCCTTTATGCATCTTTCTATGCATACAAATCAAATTTAATAAGAATATAAGTGATATCCATGCATATGCATAGGTGAATATGTACATGGAGTAATTAGAATATTTCTCTTAGATGCAAAAATGGTGGGAATTACTCTTTTAAAATAACATAAAAATAAACTTTCTTTTTCACAAAATTTTAAAAAATTTTGCCATAACCTCCTTTGTATGGCTGACCATATAAGCTTACATGGAACTTGTAAGCTCTCCTTTGGCTTGAGGGATTGAGGGTTCTATTATTTTTTGAAGCAATAGTGGCCACCAATTCACTTTGGAGAGGATTAGGCCAAAAATAATTGAATTATTAAAAAATTCAATGTAGATGGCTCAGGACAGGAGTAGAGTAACAGTGCATAAACACCATTAAGATTTTACAAAGGGGGAGGCTTCTATTTATAGAAAAAAG
This sequence comes from Cibotium barometz, assembly GCF_041138505.1. Lineage (NCBI taxonomy): Eukaryota > Viridiplantae > Streptophyta > Polypodiopsida > Cyatheales > Cibotiaceae > Cibotium > Cibotium barometz. The sequence continues at coordinate 21,396,770 of NC_141048.1, forward strand.
TGAGCCTCTAACAACCAAGCAAACTGACTCTAGAATTTTCCAGATCAGTTTGGTCAATTTTTGACCATTTTTGGGTCAGTTCAGCTTACTTTTTGGATCTAGTTTTGAAACAGGAGAGAGGAGAGATAAAAATATGTCATTTTATTGATTAAGAATTGGGGGTAATGATGAGAAAGAGGTGCCTACTTCATGAGGGGAGATCCCCACACCGAGGTGTCAAAATTCAGTTTTTTAATTCTTTTCTTTGGTCCTTAGTCCACTCTTCATCTTATGTGAGCATTTACACATTTTTGGGAGGTTTTTCTTTTATTCTTCAATTTATCTCCTCCATACATTTGGATTAATCTTATTGGTCCATAGGAACCTTAATTGGACCATAATCTAAAAATTTCTGAAAATCTGGATCCTCAGGCTAAGGTCCTCTATACCTATTTTCAATTAATTCCAATTGCACATTGGAAAGTTCTTTTTGAATTTCTGTTTCAGGGGAAACCATTTTAGACACTAGGAGAATTTTTATATCTAAAAATATCTCAATTTTGAGTTACCTCCCTCTAGATATTTTCTCTCTCTAGGCCAAAACAGGGTAAAATAGGATCTTTCTTTTATTTTAGAGAGGGGAATGATTATAAGATCAAAATGGGAGGTTCTTACACCTGCATACCTCAAAAGCTGGGGAGGGAGGAATCTTACATCCTACCCCACTTAAAAAACGCGAGATGTCCTCATCTCGCAAAATAGAGGACAACTCTTTCCCTTAAGATCCAATTGATTCTGGGGTTCCTTATAGTCTAGTGAACCCAACAGAATCCTGGGATAAAGATCCCTTATATAGAACTCATCATCAGATAACAATTCATTCAGATCATATCATTCATATCCTTAACACAATAATGGTCCAACAATTCATATCAGATCATATCCTTAACACAATAATGGTCCATTAGACCGAAATTTCCATTTGAACATTCCTCCATGGGAATTTCAATTATACACGTTTTTAATTTGTCATCCCTTAACTTGATCCACTAGGTCAAGTGTTAACAGTAGCAATCTGTCAGCACAATCCACTAATCTCATAGTGATTTGCTGAAGTGATTATGGTCATTCCAGTTACGAACATCATCACAGGGACTCATCCCATTCATCCTCATTGTGGTTTTGCTCAGCTTATAGCTTTTCAACCAAAATTCAGGAATCATCATTTTTCAATCAGAATCCAAATCAACTCATCAGTTCTCAATCAAAATTTTAAAATCATATCAACCACATTCGAATTCATCATCTGGATAGCATTTTTGCTTATAATTTTAAGGTCTTAGATTTACTTGTATATAGTGCCAATAAAGAATTGCAGTTATACCCTCAGTATATACGGATAGTCACGGTCCTTGGAATTTTAAGGTAAATACCATCATGTCTAGGCCTCAAGCAAGTCAGGGATTCCATACAATTGCGGTACTTTCATTTGAAGACCCAATTACCTATTTATGAATCTTCATTTTGAATAACTTATTGAATAATTTTATTTTGTTCAGATATTAACAGTTTCTAACATATCTTTCCAACTATCCAGACACCACAACAAGATGATTCAAGTAGCTGTGGCTGGAGAGTGCTGATTAGTGCCAAATATATACTTACAAGCTATTTTGAGATAGGACAGCCAGAGCTTGTAAGAAAAAATAATTTTCATTTAGCTTCAAAAAATTTGATATTGGTACAAAGTGTTCTAAATCATCATATCTCATTGCAGATGAGAGAAGATAGCTTCAGCTCGAGCTATGTATATAGTTTCAGAGCTGATATAATTTGGAAGTTTTTGAAGTATGCCTCCCCCAAACCTATTGTACCAGCTATACTGTCGAGTTGGGTGAGAGCTCTAAAGTCCGAGAAGGTGTCATACACCTTGATGACACAGATGATGCAGATGTGGTGCCACAGGAACAAGGACCTAGTGTGCTGATGAGGAGAGCCACAAGAACAAGGACCTGATGTTGCTGCTCTCCTGATGTTATTGAGGAGATGATGGAGCAGCAGCAAACAGATGCTCCAGGGGCAGTAGAGGAGACAATGGAGCAGCACCAAGAGACTGTACATGACAGGATGGAGCAGCAGAAAATAGATTCTCCAAATAAAGATGATACGGTGAGCTTGGACCATGTAGAGCAGCCTCTAGATCAGCCTGTAGATAAATAGAAAATTGTTGTCAAGAATATGTTCTACATATATAATTAAACACTTCTGTACAGAATTTTACTTTATTGAATATAATACCTTTGTTTATGGAGTCTGTGTTATCTCAATTTTTAAATTTTCAATGTCTTTGTATTTTATTGAACTCTCTCTTCTTTTGAGCACCTGCAAAAAAGTAATATGAAACAATAGGGTAAAGTAAACTAATAGCAGTGCTTAATGAGACTAGGATAAGTCACATGGTATACCTTCTTATTGTTGTAGATAAATAAAAAGTCCTTTGAAATAAAACCTTCTGTCTCAAATAGAATGTCATTGCGCAATTGAGCTAGGGAGCAACATTGTCTTAATGAGATATTGACTAGCACATCACCATTCTCAACAACATCAATATCAAGAAGTTTATTTTCTGCACCAAAAGAATCTTCATCTTGATCCATTGGGACTAGTTTTGTACCTAGCATTCGACTGCGCTTATAATAAAAAGAAAAAATGAAATTTTGTGATGCAACCATGTACTTCAGTTGCATAGAAGGTTGGACAACCTCACAAAACACTGAACTACATGTCTTCTTATCCCAACCTTTATCCAAAAATTGTGGCATGCATGCCAGACTTGTTGCTTTAACTGTGAACATTGTTTTTGAAAACTTCACTGGAAAGGTATTAAACAAGTCTACAAAAACTGTGAGAGGCATGCATAAAGAAATTTTTATTATCCTTGTGGCAATACTGGGCCTTAGAGCTTTCTGTACTTCTTTGAAAAGCTTGGCCCTATATGCCTCTGTAACACTAAAATGTGGGAGAGGCCAATCCACTGAATTCCATGCCGGAAGGTCTTGTTTTCTTAACACACCATGTGTGTTTGCTGTACACATGCTGAATCAACAATTTTTTCACCGATATCTTCCCTCTGGTGATTTTAAAATCTCGTACTCTTCCCTTCCATGATGCCAAGAAAATGTTTTTTGTCTGGGGTCTCTTTCTTTTACTAGGTTGCATGAGCACCCATGCTCCTTTCGAAACACTAAACCTTTCCCAAGTTTCTTCCGTTTTGACTGTACTTGAATTCTCTACCGAAGAAATAGAAGAAGCAGGTCGAGGGGGTAAGGATGTGTGGTATAATTCTGCCTTCATAGCATTATCATCCACAGAGCGTCTTCCACAAGAACGGCCATAGTTTTTATTCACCATGTAGACCTTGTGAATCTGTAACCACAGCAAAGTAATGTAAACAAGATAACAAAGTGAAGTTTCAAGAAAGAGAAAGTGGGCAAACAGACAGTTGACAAGAAACATCTTACTGTAAGCCAAATAGGATCAAGGGAGCAGTTTTGGAAAAGAAGAGCTGCGGTACAATGAGGCAGTGGTGTAGAATGGTAGACCTTTCGAAGGAAAGGCAGCACAACATTTCAAAGTTCAAAGGAAGGTGGAAGCGGGAAGGCCCTTGTCAGAGAAAATTCCAGACTAGATTCTATCTTCATGTCCAAAGATCTTGTGAGAATAAAAAACCAATCTCCACATTAATGTAGCACGCTTGTACCTACATAAAATATTGTTTCTTTTATCTATTTTCTCTTATTTTTGTAAATTTTCAACGTTACGTTGGCCCTCTGTTCATTGGTTGAGAGTTATTTTTCCAAACCGTAAAAGGCCCCAAAATGAGCTCCCTTTTTCCCTAATGTCACTCAAGGATCGCTTTGTCGGCCCTCGCCCATCGTACCAGAAGCGCACCATTTGTCAACCATACCGAGGCTGGTTAGGCTTTGCCACGTGAGCCGTCCTTTGATTATTTTTTTATTTTTATAAAAGTGTTACTTCTATCATAATTGATTTTCATGCATAGAAGTATGCATAAAAGATTATTTTTTTATTATAAAAGTGTTACTTCTATCATAATTGATTTTCATGCATAGAAGTATGCATAAAAGATTATTGTTTTATTATAAAAGTGTTACTTTTATCATATTTGATAAAAGATTATTTTTTAATTATAAAAGTGTTACTTTTATCATATTTGATTTTTATGCATAGAAGTATGCATAAAAGATTATTTTTTTATTTTAAAAGTGTTACTTTTATCATATTTGATTTTCATGCATAGAAGTATGCATAAAAGATTAATTTTTATTATAAAAGTGCTACTTTTATCATATTTGATTTTTATCCATAAATGAGTGCATAAAAGATATTTTTTGTATTAAAAGTGTGATTTTCATCACATAAATGGTTTTTATGCATAAATGGGTGCATAAAAGATATTTTTTAAAAGAGTGATTTTCACCATAAATGATTTCTTTTGATGATAAAAGTGTGACTTTCATCAGAATCGGATTGTATGCATAATTAGATGCATATAGAATCTTTATAATTAAATAAGGGTTCTCCTTAATCCTCTATTTAATTTTCACAAAAATTAGAAAAATGAATAAGTAGATATTCTGTGAGAAGAAATGTTACCGTAATGAAAAAAATTCAATAAAACTATCGAAGTTAGAGATCGAGATAAATGACTATCTTATTCCTCATAAGAAATTCATGTTTTAGAAACCTGTAAGCAAATATTCGTCGAACGAAATTTAGAAAAAGAGAAATTGAAATAGTACCTTTTGAGAGAGAGAGTTTAGAAAGAACCTTTCCAGACCTAAACTCTGATTCTGACTATTGACCAAGACCTAATTCCTTCGTTAATGACGATGTGCTGAGTTCAGGAAAAATGCACTCAAAATACCCACCGAATCTGAAACTAAGTTAAGACTTTTGATTTTGATCTGAGGATCAAGTTAACAGAATTCGAGGAATTCTGTTTGGAATTCAGACCTGGATCTAGAAGTATTGGGATACAGATTTAAGATTATTCATGGTTTTCAAACAAAAATCAAAACAAAACTTGCATAGAAACCCTATTTTCTTTAAAAGACTGTCTTACGCCAGAATGCTGGAGGGAGCATTTGGCATATATGTTTATCTAAGGGAAGTTCGGTTGCAAAAATAGCTGGCGGGGAGTGTTCGAGGGACAGCTCACACGGCAAAGCCTGCCGAGGTCTTGACCAGCCTCGGTATGGTTAAAATGGTGCGCTTCTGGTACAATGGGCGAGGGCCGACGAAGCGGTCCCTAAGTGAAGTGCCAGGACACCTAAGGAGGATCCTGGAGGGTTCTGACCAGGCGATGCACGGGCTCGCGGTGCCGAGGACACCCATTCGTATGTCGAGGAAGATATTGTATGACAGACCAATGTTATTGTAATCTATCACACTGGATCTCGTTGTTGACTCGCTGGTCTCAACGGAGAGTCCAAAGTGATACTGTTTTGTGAGAAACAAAGACTCAATGGAAATTTTGAAGTATGACATGTGTAACCAGTAAATTGTTTATCAATGGATTGTTTTTTTTATATTAAAGTTTTAAAGGGGAGTGTGTGCGTATCTGTTTTCTAAAGCTAAAGTTAAGAAAGGCATTTCAATTATGGGTGGGTGAGTACTTGTTTGGATCTACCGATTCCAGTGGTGGCAGAGGGTGGTGGCTAACCCATGGGCCGGATGGGGTTAGGCTGGAATCAGTGGAGTTTTAATAATCAAACTGGAAAATCTTAGGATTGCACTAGAATTCGAGTAGCTAGTAAATTTCCTGATAAGTTTCTCAATTGAGTGGACCAACGGCTGTGCCTGATCTTGATCAGGAAAAAAGCGTTGAAATTACTCAGATGATCAAATTATATCAGTAATAGCTTCCTTCTATCCGGTTTATTTAGGTGAAGGATAGTTTAGAATAGATCTCATTAGAAAAATTCGTTAAGAAAATTCAAAAAGGTGGAATCGTCCCCGCTTTCCAGGCATGGGAAATTTTCCCGGTTTTGGTTTTCGGAGTGACCACCAGCCTAGTCTCGTGCCCGGACATTTGTGGGCGAGGCCCCGAGTGAGAAACCCTACCCCGTGCTGGAGGGGGTTGCTTCCGCTGTCAGCTACCGGGAATCTGGTGCGCGGAGGGGACAGAGGGATCTCACAGTTTTAGTACTTGTTTGGATCTACCGATTACAGTGGTGGTAGGGTGGTGGCTAACCCATGGAATCAGTGGAGTTTTAATAATCAAACTGAAAAATCTTAGGATTGCACTAGGATTCGAGTAGCTAGTTAATTTCCTGATAAAGTTCTCAATTGAGTGGATCAACGGCTGTGCCTGATCTTGATCAGGAAAAAAGCGTTGAAATTACTCAGATGATCAAATTATATCAGTAATACCTTCTTTCTATTTGGTTTATTCAGGTGAAGCTGCCAACTTATTGCAACCAAACTTCCCTTAGAAAAATATATACCAAATGCTTTCTTCAGCATTCTGGCGTAAGATAGTCCTTTAGGAAAACAGGGTTTCTATGCAAGTTTTCAGTTTGATGTCTTTTGAATACGAGGAGTATTTCTTGAATCAGTATCCCCAAAACTTCTTAATCGGAATTCTGAATTTCATACCAGAATTTCTCGAATACTAACCTTGATCCACATATCAATTTGAAGGGTCTCAAACTTAGTTTCAGATTTGGCGGGAGTTTTGAGTGTATTTTTCTAAACTAGTCACACCTTCTTTCCTCGAAACTGACGAAAGAGTTTGGTCTTGGTCGTCATAGTCTGATTCAAGGTTCGAATCGGATAAGATTTTTCCTAAACTATCTTTTTCGAAAAGGTTTGATAATTCAATTACTATTTTGCTGAATTTATGTCTTTGAATAATCACTTAATTGATTACTAATTTAGTTACGAATTCCAATGAGGAATTAATTAATCATTTATCTAAATATTTCGATCTTGATAGATTTCTTAAATTTTCTTTTACAATTCGTGTGAATATAAAACGATAGAAATTTCTCTCTTAGAGTATTTAATTATTCATTTATCAAATACTCATAGAATTTAAACATAGAATTTAAGAGAATTCTAATTTTGATATAAAAATTCTTTATGCATCTATTTATGCATAAAAATAAACTTCAGTGGGAATAATACTTTTATTAAAAAATCCTTTTATGCATCTATTTATGCATAAAATCCAATTTAATAGCAATAACACTTTTAAAATAAAAAGAATTTATTTATGCATCTATTTATGCATAAAAATCAATTTTTATAAGAATAATGCTTGTATAATAAAAGAAATTCCTTTATGCATCTTTCTATGCATAAAATCAAATTTAATAAGAATAACACTTTTGTAATAAAAAATTTCCTTTATGCATCTTTCTATGCATAGAAATCAAATTTAATAAGAATAACACTTTTGTAATAAAAAAATTCTTTTATGCATCTTTCTATGCATAGAAATCAAATTTAATAATAATAACACTTTTGTAATAAAAAAAATCCTTTATGCATCTTTCTATGCATAGAAATCAAATTTAATAAGAACAACACTTTTGTAATAAAAAAATTTCCTTTATGCATCTTTTTATGCATATAAATCAAATTTAATAAGAATATTAGTGATATCCATGCATATTCATAGGTGAATATGTACATGGAGTAATTAGAATATTTCTCTTAGATGCAAAAATGGTGGGAATTACACTTTTGGAATAACATAAAAATAAACTTTCTTTTTCAAAAAATTTTAAAAAATTTTGCCATAACCTTCTTTGTATGGCTGACCATTTGTCCATTTTTAATCTTTTTTTACTTAACTTTATTAACCCAATTTAGAATTATAGAACTCTATTCTACACAATTTTCTAAATTCAAGAGAGTAAACAATAAGAAGAGTTTAATTAATCACTTAGTTAATCTTTCTAGGATTGGAATGTAAAGAAGAGAAGGGGGTGGCCTTTTCATCAAAGGCATAGCATTTGAATTTAATTCAATCATTTGCAAAACATAAAAATCAAGAAAACCATAGATTTTTCATTAAAATTTGTAAACAAATTCAGAAAATTAGCTTACATGGAACTTGTAAGCTCTCCTTTGGCTTGAGGGATTGAGGGTTCTACTATTGTTTGAAGCAATAGTGGCCACACCAATTCACTTTGGAGAGGATTAGGCCAAAAACAATTGAATTATTAAAAAATTCAATGTAGATGGCGCAGGACAAGAGTAGAGTAAAAGTGCATAAACACCATTAAGCTTTTACAAAGGGGGAGGCTTCTATTTATAGAAAAAAGTGAGCCTCTAACCAAGCAAACTGATTCTAGAATTTTCCAGATCAGTTTGGTCAATTTTTGACCATTTTTGGATCAGTTCAGCTTACTTTTTGGATCTAGTTTTGAAATAGGAGAGAGGAGAGATGAAAATATCTCATTTTATTGATTAAGAATTGGGGATAATGATGAGAAAGAGGCACCTACTTCATGAGGGGAGATCCCCACACCGAGGTATCAAAATTCATTTTTTTTATTCTTTTCTCATTCCTCCCATTTGATCTTCCAATCGCTTGCCTTCAATGCACTTGGAGGAGGTCTTCCTAGATTACCATCCCGTAATTCATGATTTTCTGGAAGATACCTAACATGTCCTTGGTAGACATTCTTTCGTAATGCTTTTGAGTATCTTGAATCAAGTCGAGGACCACATACAAGACATGCATTGTAACCCGATATAGACAAACATGAGCATTCTCCATAGCCAGGCCAATCATGCATTGTCCACATGAGAATACCTTGCACAGTTGTAAGTCTTTGGCCACTCTACTGCTTTGACATGTCCTTCACTTCAATTCCGTTCCACAAGATGCGTAACTCATCAATAAGTGGTGCCAAATATACATCCATGTTCTTCACCTTGTACTTTCCTGGAACTATTAATGAGAGCAACAAATGACCTTTCTTTATTGCTAACCATGGCGGAAGATTATAATTCACAAGGCAAACAGGCCATGTGCTCCATGAAGAGCTCCTTAAACCAAAAGGGTTTACACCATCCATTGCTAGGCCAAGACGGAGGTTTCGAGGTGTGTCTCCATGCGGGTGAATCAGCAGGCACACGCATCACTTCATCTGTGGATCGAGTTGTGGCATGCCATGTCATCAAGCTTGCTATAGATTTGCACCTGAACATGCTTTTTATTCTTGGGATGATTGGAAAGTGCCTGAGAACCTTTACCGGGACAGCTTCCCCCTGAACATCTTCTCTATATCTGTTAGAGCCACAATGGGGACATTCTTGCAAATGCTCATATTCATGGCGGAAGAGGCAACAATCATTGCGACAAGAATGAATATTATTGTAATCCATGCCTATGGATTTCAATAACTTCTTGGCATCTGCACGAGATGGAGGCATCTCGTTGCCAGGGGGCAATATCTAGTCTTTCAAAAGCCTGCAAGTATGGCAATATCTGATCGTTACTATTAAGATTTTCTCAAATACAAGTTGATAATTTATCTTTTCAACAGTAGGTGTAATCTCCAAAAAAAGTCCTTACTTGAATAGTTCAGTGACACTTATATTAGACCATCCAAAAATTGACTGCAAATTTAGCATCGTAAGAGATGCACGCAATACAGATATGTTGGCACCATTGTATAATGGAAGGCGTGCAAGTTTACGCATGGCCTCTTCCTCTGGTTCATAATTTGACCGTTGAGAATGTCGTGGTTGATGATCTTCATGTTCATGCTCCTCGAAGAGAGCTTCTTGTTGCTCGATGAAGGCATCCAACATTTCTTCCATTGGACCTTCTTCCATTTATAGACCTTCTTCCATTCCCTCGGGTGTTGTTAATTGAGCTCCATCTGTCACTCCCTCCTGCGATATCCTCATCCTTTATTGGGGACGAGAATTCACAGGCGCAATGTTATCAAGATGCGGCTGCACACTTGCTTGGTTGTACGATTGAAACCGTAAATTTTGCAAGCGCTCCATTGGAAATATACCAGCGTCATGAACATGCTGGTTGCAAATCCTTCGTTTTCGAAAGATTTGGTACTTACATCGCATGCATGGACACGCTATTCTCTCTTCAAGATTGAGAGGCTCCATCTAGCAGGATAACATGTATATGCAGCTCATTAAATACAAATCATTATGCATTACACAAAGCATTATGTAAACCATAAAACAGGGCTTCTTTTCCCCAGCCGTGAGGGAGATTTTAAAAAATAACATTTAAAGCGTCAAACGGGCTTCTTTTTCCCAGCCGTTGAGGGAGACTTTAAAAATATTTAAAAAAGCGTCAAACGAGCTTCTTTTCCCCAGCCGTTGGAGGGAGATTTTAAAAATAACTTATACATTAGCTTATCTTCTCTCCATACAAAATTAAGAAGGTAATTAGAACAAGGATGGAGAGAGAAGCTATCTCTATTCATAAATATCTATTTATAAAGGCCTTATGCAAAAATCTATATGCATAGATTCTGTAAATAGAGCCTACACATTGAGCTCTATGCATAGAAGCCTATACCTAAAGCTGAACGCATAGAGTCTTATGCATAAAGCCTATGCATAATGATCTATACATAAGCTTATGTGTAATGCTCTATACGTAAGTCTTATGCAAGCTTTATGAATAAGGTTTATGCAATTGTATGCATAGTAAGGCTTGCAAGCCTTAAGTATAAGCTTGCATAATAAGGCTGCAAGACTTATGCATAAGCTCTATGCATAAGCCAACTGCATAAGTCTTATGCATAAGCTCTATGCATAAGCCATATGCATAAGTCTTATGCATAAGCTCTATGCATAAGTCTTATGCATACGCTCTATGCATAAGCCATATGCATAAGTCTTATGCATAAGCTCTATGCATAAGTCTTATGCATAAGCTCTATGCAAGACTTATGCATAAGCTCTATGCATAAGCCATATGCATAAGTCTTATGCATAAGCTCTATGCTATAAGCCTTATGCACTATGCTAACCCTTAATCCCATCACCCCCAATGGTGTAATAAACATGATCTTGTTTTACATAGATAAGAGATCTTACCTTGATAACATATATAAACTCTATGAATAAAGAGAATACCTTATGCATAGAAAAACAGAGCATAAGAAATATATGTTATATGTGTAAGAGAGTATAAACATTCAAAAAGCTTATGCTCTCCATCCATGCAAGGCACTCTACATCAAAAAAAGCTTTATGCATAAAAACATAACGCATGTGAAGCCTTATGCATAAAGCTCATCCATAAGATTTATACATAAAACATTATGTATTAAGCTTTATGCATAGATCTTAATTCATGCATTCAGCTAGATTCATATAGCTCTATGCATAAACTCTATGTATAGAGCTTGCATAAGCTTATAAGCCCTATGTATAGAGCTTTCATAATCTTACAACCTCTATGTATAAAGCCTATACATAGAGCATATGCATTGAGCTTTTACAAGAAGGCTATGCATAGAGCTTTCAACAAGAAGGCTATGCAAGCTCTATGTACAATGTCCATGCAAGATTTCAAGAAACCTATGCATAGAGATTTTATAAGCTTGCAAACTCTATGCATAAAGCCTATGCATAGAGCTTATGCATAGAGATTTCACAAGCTCGCAAGCTCTATGAATAGAGCTTATGCATAAAGCTTGCAAGAAGGCTATGCATAGAGATGCAAGCTTATGATAGATTTTGTGCATAGATCTTGAATTAATCCTATGTATAAGCTTACAAGAACCCTAAACCATAAAACAGGGATGCAATAATACGTAGAAAAAAGCATAAACAAGGAAAATCGAAAGAGGATCTACCTCTTTTTTACGAAGCTGAAGGAGAGGATTGGTGAAAGATTGGTGAAAGAGCTGCAAAACAAAATATAAAACAAAATAATTAGCAAATTAAACACAAGAATAAGAACTAATACAAAACCCTAAAATCTCTATGCATGAATTAGGAGATCTATGCATACATAGAGAGCTCTCAACATGCATAGAGAGCCAAAAAAACACAAAACCCTAAACGTCCTATATCCTAAATTAAAAAGCAAAAGCAAGAACATATTAGTAAAAGTGGAGAAGGAGAAGAGGAGAAAAGAAGAAAGAAGGAGAAAAGAGGAGAGAGGAGAAAAGAGGAGAAGGAGAGAAAAGAGACGTTGCATACCTTCTCTGCAACGCTGCGGAAAACAGAGAAAATACGCTTTCGGCTGTAAAAAACTTACGAGCGTCGGTATATGCTTCGAAATATGCGTCGATATATGCTTCGGAATAAGCGTCGGTATGTGCTTTGGTATACGCGTCGGTATACGAAAATTTCAAATTACCCCGCCCGACTTGCCTCCTCCAACATTACGACGGGCATACCGACGTTCGACATTTGCGTTGGTATTTTAACGTCGGTATGCCCTCAAGCTCTAGTAGTGAGTCACACCACTTACACACCCACCAATATGAAATTGCCTTTTTCATAGATTCAGCTGTCTTTAAAATAATCATTTATTGAAACTATAGTATCACTGATCATAATCCTCCAAAATATCCGGTTGAATCCTTATTTCCAATTTTTCCTTCATCGGTGTACCTATGGCATCATTGGCAACCAGAACGCTCACCACCTGTCCACTCAAGGGCCTTTTTGATAGTTCCTAGCTCATAGTACCCGAAAATATATTCACTTATAAAAATCAAATTGGAATCTCCATTTGAAGATCAGCAAGATCAACCAAAAGATCCATATAAAAGAGCCGTGGACTCATCTGTTCAGAACCAGCAAAGTCAATCAACTAGATCCATGCCCGAATTCAGAAAATAACTCTTACTCCTTGTTCCAATATCTTCCACGTCATACGTGTGGGTATCTTCGGTGACCTAGAGCCCGAGCACCGTATGGTCAGCACCCTCTAGGATCCTTCGCAGGTCACCTAGCGCTTCACTCATAGGCCGCTTCCTTAGTCCCTCATCCACCGTACTGGAAACTCACCATTTAAATCAAACCGAGTCTGGTCAAGACCTCAGCCGACCTTTCTACGTGAGATGTCCTCCATTGACTCTTTGTTAGCTGTTAGAACTTTATCAGTTAGGTCCCCACAACCTCATTCATAAGATGGTCAAAATGCTTTCCGAGCATTCTTGTCATAAAACAGTCATTTAAAAACAAGTCATAAATACAGTTTCTACAACGAACTCTCGTCTTTCCACATTGTTCCACATCAATCCTCATTTATTTCATATGTATTCCCATTCTCATCACATCATTTTCCATCTCATCACATCTTTCCTAATTTATCTGCATCAGATCTCATCCACTCGCATCTACCTATATCCACATCTCATCACATCATATTCATTCACATCACATATCATCCATTCACATCAATCCCAATTTACATCACATCTCATTCACTCACATCCCAATTCACATGACATCACATCTCATTCATTCACATCTCGATTCACATCACATCACATCTATTCACGTCCATCACATCACATCTATTCACGTCCATCACATTCATTTACATCACATCCATTTACATCCATCACATCACATTCATTCATATCCATCACATTCATTCATTCATATCCATCTCATTCATTCTCATAACCTTGTGGGCATCTCAAGCATATCAAGGCATTTGCACACATCAAAGGAATTTCTCTATTTCGCCTATAGAATACCATCATTTATCACGCACAAGCTAAATTGGTCAAATCCCTCTTCTTTATTGGTAGAACATAGCATAAGGGTTATAGAGTCCAAATCTTAGCTCATACCATCCACTGTGTGATCCGAGAAGAACAAAAAACTAGTCGACGTTTTGTAGCAGATACATGCGATTTGGTGGGTTTTTGAGCTGGATTTTCTTTATGTTCCTTATCTTCTCATCAAGGGCAAAGAGCTAAAGCAAAAATCCTCTTCAATTCTTGCTCCCGCATGCTCAATTGAAGGCTCTATCTTTCAGCTTTGTTAATCATAGTGATTAACACTTAACTATCATTAGTAGCCATTAAGTAGAAATTGAGCTCAATTAAGTAGAAATTGAGCTCAATCAAGGTCAAAATTAAAAATTTAGAGTGCTATTCCACTGTGGGAAATTCTCTGTTGTATCAAAATTCATCTCAACCACTTGCATTGCTAAAACTTACATGAATTTTCACCACATTGGCTAGCATATAGTTTGTAAATCACTTGTAAAAGGGTTAGACACTACCTAAGCACTAAAATCGAGGTGCAAGGTAAGACCCCCTTCTCATCATGGAGCATGTACAAGTCGTCTCAAGATTTAAAGGTGATCGTTTTTTCACATGGCAAATGGCAAAGCAAGACCATGTACTTGCTTATGCGTAAGGGGCTCTAGCACCTTATTGAGGATGAACAAGTGGAGGTTGAGCCACTTCAAAACAACAAAGCATTGGGCCTTATCACTCTAAATCTTGATGACAATGTGATTAGTCACATTGATGACATCAAGGATGCCAAGTTGGCATGGCCGGAACTCAACAAGATTCTCGGCAGCACTGACTCAAAGAGCTCAAAGATCAACCTTCTCATGGCGGTTCTACAAGCTTGACAAGAAGGAGACCGAGACCATGGCACAACACATCAATAAATTCAAAGGTATTAACAACAACTTAGTGCATTAAAGAAAGTCATTAAGGAAGATGAATCTATTGCTTTATTGCTAAAAAGTGTTGACAAAGAACCTTATGAATCAATTGTTGTTACACTTAAAAATGTGCCCAACATTAAACTTCAAGATGTAGAATCATCTCTACTTGAACAAGAATCCAAATTCAAAGATAAAGAATTATTCAAATCACATTTAAGTGAGAAAGCACTGTATACAAAAAGGGTGGGAGATTTCAAAGGACAAATCAATCAACATCTCAACTTCCAAGATGCTATCACTATGGAAAACTTGGTCATACCAAGAATGAATGTCGCAACAAATAAAGATAAACCAAAGCTTGTTTGGGACTATTGTGGAAAAATTGGTCACCTAGAAGAAGATTTCTATCAAAAAAAGAAGCGGGCAAACTACATCAAGGCCAAAGCTGTCCCAGCTGAAGACGTGCTCTTCTAGAGAAAGAACCATTGTACTTTTCACCCGTCTTGTCTCTACAAAAAGTGTGATGTAATCAGCCTCTGAGGCCATATGCTGCACTCAAGCTGAAATTCATAGCCAAATTAGCTATAATGCTAAAGTAGCGTAAAGGCCAAAGTAACCTAGCACAAGGGGAGAGAGAGGAATAGTGAAAGCCTAGAAATTGTACCCAATCTAGCATCAAGGGGGGGTGTTGAAATGAGTGATGCTAGAGTGCCAAGTCACCTAGCCAAGTTATCCCACATGAGCTATCATAGCTTTGTTATACTCTCCTCATATAAAAGAGGACCATTTCAAGTAATGAAAAATGTAGCAAGCTCTCAAGCCTCTCTATGAATACAAGTCTCAATCTTGTAACCTAATTGAGCTTGAGTCTTAAGCTAAATTAGCTTAGTTCATTCATTATGTTTGTTATTAGGTATCACCCACCCTAACTTAGCTTAGTACTAATCACATGTTAATTAGATTAGGATTACAATTAGATAGTTGATTGTCAATAGGGAGCTTGATCCATGAATTTCATCAAGAGCCACATAGTAGCTTGTTGTTTTAAAATTAATCCTTTGGGATGGTCTTGGATAGCAGCAATCATCCGTCTATCATCAGAATCTAAATTCTCTTGAGAAGGAGATGTTTACTACTAGAAAACATTGGAGAAGCTGGAATTGGTTCTTTACTTGCCTTGTTATGGGAAGAACCCTTTGGAAAGTTGTATACAGTTCCAAAGATGGTAGTTGAAGCTAGAGTCTTCTGTGGCTCTTAAGAATCTCGAACACTTGAGTCTTTCTTATCCCGAGGTAGAGATGATTTTGTTGATGAAGAGGAAAAAACAAGGACCTATTCTTTGGTAAGGTTGAGACCAAAGTAATATTTCATGATGGTTCAAAGCCTGCTTTTCTGGCCTTCTTGACAATCTCTGCTTGTGGTGGAGAATCAAACCCTTTTGTCTCTTTGGTCACTCTTTTTGTTGAGTTCTTGATTTTGTTTTCCCTAAACAAAAAGAGAAATTTCATTCCAAGGAACCATGCATTAAGAATTACGTTACAAAAGGCATAAATTAGCCAAAAACATATCAAAAACACAAATCTTAGGTACACAAATTAGAGCAAAAAATTTAAAGAAAAACATACATAATTGCTATTTAAAATTTGGACTTGCTCAAAGTTTTAAGGGCCTAGCAAGTGGGGTAACATAGACAAGTGGGTAAGATGCATTGAGGGGGAGAGGGTGTGAGGCCAAAGGTGGCCAAAAGGGCAAAGAGAGAAAAGGTTGGGGCAATGCGAATGGGATGGGGGGATAGTGCACTTACCATACTTTGATACATATAGAAGCCAATCATAACTCGATGAAGGAAAGAGGATGCATAACAATGTGCATAAATGACCATTTAATAAATCTAAAATACCATCCAAATATATATAAGAGGTAAATTTCTTATGCTAAGACCAAGAGTATTTGATTCTCGTTTTCATAAAAAGGGTTTAATTTGATCTTTGTTGTCTACCAAGATGCCAAAAGGATCATAACAATAAAGCTATCCCTTATAACTTAAAAAGTTGGGAAATATCACCTTGCAAATGCTTGATAGCTTTTTGACATCATATTGGAGCAAGATGTAGCAGCAGCTGGGCAGCTCTTGTGTAGGCTTTGTGTAGACTAGCTTGTTGTAGGCAGCCTTGCCCCTTGGTCACTTTAATATTGTGAGCGGGAAAGGTTCGGGAAGCTTCATCTCTTGGCTAGTTTTTGTAGCAAGCTTTATCTCTTGGCCACTTTAAGCTTGTGAGTGGGGAAAGTTTGGGAAGAGGACATGGCGATGGCTGAGCAAAGACAACTAGCATGCATTTCTTAGGTCAACCTTAGCTCCACATTCTCTGTCTATCTGCTCTAACCCCTCACGATCACTCAGTGAGGTAGCCGGCAGCATCAGGGGGAGGAAGTTGGCCCTTGTGCTTCTCTCTTGCTTTGGCTGGCTACTGCTATGTTTTCCTTTGGGCTAGGCCATTGTGCGCCTTATTTCTTAACACTTGTGCCTTGCCAAGAGCCATGGTTGCATGTTGGAGGCTCCTGCCTACGGGCGCAAGCAGAGAAAAAATCAATAAGCAGAACCAAGGCAAGAAGCGCATGGCAAGAGCTGTGGAGGGGGAGGTGAATAACGGCAGCAAGCCTTGTAGGATTTATGTAGAACGATGGCGAACAGAAATTTCTATCCAATAGGACAGTATAGTTGCCCTATAGCTTTACTCCCGTGAAGAAAGCTCCTCAATCAGAGATCGTTGTCGGTGCCTCCCGTAGAGCTCCCGACAAGGGTGTAGTCACCAACACAAATAGGGAAGAGTAGTTGCAGCTCTTACCCTCGTACCGCTTCCTGTGGTTCTCTTGCTTGCAGCTCGGCCCTTAGCACGAACCAGGCTCTGATACCATGAAAAGATGCAGGGGGGAAGAGAGCTTCAGCTCTTGCAAGCACACGCACACGCACACACACTCACAAAACCCTAATAGAAAACACACAAGGTGAGAGGCTAAAAATCTCCTTCTTCTTCACTCAACACTTAACACACCATATACAAGAATAAGAGTACACACAATATGAAAGGTACTCAACCAAATACATACACGGGTTCTCTATAGTATGAACCCGACTAAATGAGCTGGCGCTATAACTATGCCAGTCTCTAGAATGGCTGTCACACAGCCTGTCATCCCACTGGTAGGCCGCATATCACCCAAGATCTCACCAACCATGCCAGTGGTGTAAGTGTGGGGCCTATCCCCCAGGCGGGTCATCAGTGTCCACCGCCTCACTAGACGAGCTCGATATCTCAACACCTAGCACAAGGGGAGAGAGAGGAATAGTGAAAGCCTAGAAATTGTGCCCAATCTAGCATCAAGGGGGGGTGTTGAAATGAGTGATGCTAGAGTGCCAAGTCACCTAGCCAAGTTATCCCACATGAGCTATCATAGCTTTGTTATACTCTCCTCATATAAAAGAGGACCATTTCAAGTAATGAAAAATGTAGCAAGCTCTCAAGCCTCTCTATGAATACAAGTCTCAATCTTGTAACCTAATTGAGCTTGAGTCTTAAGCTAAATTAGCTTAGTTCATTCATTATGTTTGTTATTAGGTATCACCCACCCTAACTTAGCTTAGCACTAATCACATGTTAATTAAATTAGGATTACAATTAGATAGTTGATTGTCAATAGGGAGCTTGATCCATGAATTTCATCAAGAGCCACATAGTAGCTTGTTGTTTTAAAATTAATCCTTTGGGATGGTCTTGGATAGCAGCAATCATCCGTCCATCATCAGAATCTGAATTCTCTTGAGAAGGAGATGTTTACTACTAGAATTCATTGGAGAAGCTGGAATTGGTTCTTTACTTGCCTTGTTATGGGAAGAACCCTTTGGAAAGTTGTGTACAGTTCCAAAGATGGTAGTTGAAGCTAGAGTCTTCTATGGCTCTTAAGAATCTCGAACACTTGAGTCTTTCTTATCCCGAGGTAGAGATGATTTTGTTGATGAAGAGGAAAAAACAAGGACCTATTCTTTGGTAAGGTTGAGACCAAAGTAATATTTCATGATGGTTCAAAGCCTGCTTTTCTGGCCTTCTTGACAATCTCTGCTTGTGGTGGAGAATCAAACCCTTTTGTCTCTTTGGTCGCTCTTTTTGTTGAGTTCTTGATTTTGTTTTCCCTAAACAAAAAGAGAAATTTCATTCCAAGGAACCATGCATTAAGAATTAGGTTACAAAAGGCATAAATTAGCCAAAAACATATCAAAAACACAAATCTTAGGTACACAAATAAGAGCAAAAAATTTAAAGAAAAACATACATAATTGCTATTTAAAATTTGGACTTGCTCAGAGCTTTAAGGGCCTAGCAAGTGGGGTAACATAGACAAGTGGGTAAGATGCATTGAGGGGGAGAGGGTGTGAGGCCAAAGGTGGCCGAAAGCGCAAAGAGAGAAAAGGTTGGGGCAATGCGAATGGGATGGGGGGATAGTGCACTTACCATACTTTGATACATATAGAAGCCAATTATAACTCGATGAAGGAAAGAGGATGCATAACAGTGTGCATAAATGACTATTTAATAAATCTAAAATACCATCCAAATATATATAAGAGGTAAATTTCTTATGCTAAGACCAAGAGTATTTGATTCTCGTTTTCATAATAAGTGTTTAATTTGATCTTTGTTGTCTACCAAGATGCCAAAAGGATCATAACAATAAAGCTATCCCTTATAACTTAAAAAGTTGGGAAATATCACCTTGCAAATGCTTGATAGTTTTTTGACATCATATTGGAGCAAGATGTAGCAGTAGCTGGGCTTCTCTTGTGTAGGCTTTGTGTAGACTAGCTTGCTGTAGGCAGCCTTGCCCCTTGGTCACTTTAATATTGTGAGCGGGAAAGGTTCGGGAAGCTTCATCTCTTGGCTAGTTTTTGTAGCAAGCTTTATCTCTTGGCCACTTTAAGCTTGTGAGTGGGGAAAGTTTGGGAAGAGGACATGGTGATGGCTGAGCAAAGACAACTAGCATGCATTTCTTAGGTCAACCTTAGCTCCACATTCTCTGTCTATCTGTTCTAACCCCTCACGATCACTCAGTGAGGTAGCCGGCAGCATCAGGGGGAGGAAGTTGGCCCTTGTGCTTCTCTCTTGCTTTGGCTGGCTACTGCTATGTTTTCCTTTGGGCTAGGCCATTGTGCGCCTTGTTTCTTAACACTTGTGCCTTGCCAAGAGCCATGGTTGCATGTTGGAGTCTCCTGCTATGGGCGCAAGCAGAGAAAAAATCAATAAGCAGAACCAAGGCAAGAAGCGCATGGCAAGAGCTGTGGAGGGGGAGGCGAATAACGGCAGCAAGCCTTGTAGGATTTATGTAGAACGATGGCGAACAGAAATTTCTGTCTGATAGGACAGTATAGTTTCCCTATAGCTTTACTCCCGTGAAGAAAGCTCATCAATCAGAGATCGTTGCCGGTGCCTCCCGTAGAGCTCCCGACAAGGGTGTAGTCACCAACACAAATAGGGAAGAGTAGTTGCAGCTCTTACCCTCGTACCGCTTCCTGTGGTTCTCTTGCTTGCAGCTCAGCCCTTAGCACGAACCAGGCTGCTATGATACCATGAAAAGATGCAGGGGGGAAGAGAGCTTCAGCTCTTGCAAGCACACACACACACACACTCACAAAACCCTAATAGAAAACACACAAGGTGAGAGGCTGAAAATCTCCTTCTTCTTCACTCAACACTTAACACACCATATACAAGAATAAGAGTACACACAATATGAAAGGTACTCAACTAAATACATACACGGGTTCTCTATAGTATGAACCCGACTAAATGAGCTGGCGCTATAACTATGCCAGTCTCTAGAATGGCTGTCACACAGCCTGTCATCCCACTGGCCGCATATCACCCAAGATCTCACCAACCATGCCAGTGGTGTAAGTGTGGGGCCTATCCCCCAGGGCGGGTCATCAGTGTCCACCGCCTCACTAGACGAGCTCAATATCTCAACACCTAGCACAAGGGGAGAGAGAGGAATAGTGAAAGCCTAGAAATTGTGCCCAATCTAGCATCAAGGGGGGGTGTTGAAATGAGTGATGCTAGAGTGCCAAGTCACCTAGCCAAGTTATCCCACATGAGCTATCATAGCTTTGTTATACTCTCCTCATATAAAAGAGGACCATTTCAAGTAATGCAAAATGTAGCAAGCTCTCAAGCCTCTCTATGAATACAAGTCTCAATCTTGTAACCTAATTGAGCTTGACTCTTAAGCTAAATTAGCTTAGTTCATTCATTATGTTTGTTATTAGGTATCACCCACCCTAGCTTAGCTTAGCACTAATCACATGTTAATTAGATTAGGATTACGATCTAAGATAGTTGATTGTCAGTAGGGAGCTGGATCCATGAATTTCATCATTCAAGAGCCACATAGTAGCTTGTTGTTTTAAAATTAATCCTTTGGGATGGTCTTGGATAGCAGCAATCATCCGTCTATCATCAGAATTTTAATTCTCTTGAGAAGGAGATGTTTACCACACTAGAAAACATTGGAGAAGCTGAAATTACTTGCCTTGTTATGGGAAGAACCCTTTGGAAAGTTGTATACAGTTCCAAAGATGGTAGTTGAAGCTAGAGCCTTCTATGGCTCTTAAGAATCTCGAACACTTAAGTCTTTCTTATCCCCAAGGTAGAGATGATTTTGTTGATGAAGAGTAAAAAACAAGGACCTATTCTTTGGTAAGGTTGAGACCAAAGTAATATTTCATGATGGTTCAAAGCCTGCTTTTCTGGCCTTCTTGACAATCTCTGCTTGTGGTGGAGAATCAAACCCTTTTGTCTCTTTGGTCACTCTTTTTGTTGAGTTCTTGATTTTGTTTTCCCTAAACAAAAAGAGAAATTTCATTCCAAGGAACCATGCATTAAGAATTAGGTTACAAAAGGCATAAATTAGCCAAAAACATATCAAAAATACAAATCTTAGGTACATAAATTAGAGCAAAAAATTTAAAGAAAAACATACATAATTGCTATTTAAAATTTGGACTTACTCAGAGTTTTAAGGGCCTAGCACGTGGGGTAACATAGACAAGTGGGTAAGATGCATTGACGGGTGTGAGGCCAAAGGTGGCCGAAAGGGCAAAGAGGGAAAAGGTGGGGGCAATGCGAATGGGATGGGGGGATAGTGCACTTACCATACTTTGATACATATAGAATCCAATCATAACTCGATGAAGGAAAGAGGATGCATATAACAGTGTGCATAAATGACCATTTAATAAATCTAAAATACCATCCAAATATATATAAGAGGTAAATTTCTTATGCTAAGACCAAGAGTATTTGATTCTCGTTTTCATAATAAGTGTTTAATTTGATTTTTGTTGTCTACCAAGATGCCAAAAGGATCATAACAATAAAGCTATCCCTTATAACTTAAAAAGTTGGGAAATATCACCTTGCAAATGCTTGATAGTTTTTTGACATCATATTGGAGCAAGATGTAGCAGTAGCTGGGCTTCTCTTGTGTAGGCTTTGTGTAGACTAGCTTGCTGTAGGCAGCCTTGCCCCTTGGTCACTTTAATATTGTGAGCGGGAAAGGTTCGGGAAGCTTCATCTCTTGGCTAGTTTTTGTAGCAAGCTTCATCTCTTGGCTAGTTTTTGTAGCAAGCTTTATCTCTTGGCCACTTTAAGCTTGTGAGTGGGGAAAGTTTGGGAAGAGGACATGGCGATGGCTGAGCAAAGACAACTAGCATGCATTTCTTAGGTCAACCTTAGCTCCACATTCTCTGTCTATCTGTTCTAACCCCTCACGATCACTCAGTGAGGTAGCCGGCAGCATCAGGGGGAGGAAGTTGGCCCTTGTGCTTCTCTCTTGCTTTGGCTGGCTACTGCTATGTTTTCCTTTGGGCTAGGCCATTGTGCGCCTTGTTTCTTAACACTTGTGCCTTGCCAAGAGCCATGGTTGCATGTTGGAGGCTCCTGCTATGGGCGCAAGCAGAGAAAAAATCAATAAGCAGAACCAAGGCAAGAAGCGCATGGCAAGAGCTGTGGAGGGGGAGGCGAATAACGGCAGCAAGCCTTGTAGGATTTATGTAGAACGATGGCGAACAGCACCAGCAATAATTGTAGAGAAACTTGTGGCAAACAGAGGTTAACAACAACGACGAACACAAGGCGTGGACAAGAGTTTGATGGAGGCACGAAGCGCCACAAAAAGCACACCTATTTGTGGGAAGAGTGAACTTCTTATAGAAAATTGGACGTTCAACATCCAAACTGGATGTCCAAGCTGACAATGCACGAGGACTCATGTAATTGATATAAGTTTGAAAAACTATATGCAATTTGAAAATAGGCCAAAATTGCAAAGGAACTCTTTGCAGTTCACAAAGCACATTTGAGAAAGCTTATTCTAGAAAGCAATCTACGTCGATAATGATAAGATTTATAATTTCCAACAATCACCCAATTTGGGCTAATCTTCCAATTTGTTTCTTTGGTGCAAGAAATTTAGGCTGATCTTCCTCAGCTGGACAAATAACTTTCTTCCATGCATCTCTCTCTCTCTCTCTCTCTCTCTCTCTCTCTCTCTCTCTCTCTCTCATATGCAAGTGCATGAGGGGGATAGAAATTCCTCCCCCATCTATCAAGAGACTGTATGTGAGTACAAGGGGACTACTATTAAGTGACTATAAAGCACTTGTATGTGAATATAAGGGGAGCTACTATGAGTATAAGGGGCTACTATCAAGCGACTATATGTGAGTATAAGGGGACTACTATCAAGCGACTATATGTGAATATAAGGGGAGCTACTGTGAGTATAAGGGGACTACTATCAAGCGACTTCATGTGAGTATAAGGGGACTATTATCAAGTGGGTGCATGTGAGTATAAGGGGACTATTATCCAAGTGACTACATGTGAGCATAAGGGGAGCTACTATCGATAACGGATGGTGTGTGAGTGGGGAGCTACTATCAAGTGAGTATAAGGGGAGATACTATCAAGAGATTACATGTGAGTATAAGGGGAGCTACTATCAACGGATTGTATGTGAGTATAAGGGGAGCTACTATAATGAAAATATTTCTAATTTTCAAACATCCAATCTTGCACACCAAAGAAACAATTTGGAAGATAAGCCTATATATGATTTTACTTTTGTAGCAATTTGAATGTTCAACATCCAAATTGCTAAAAAAACACACACATACACCAAAAGTAAGACACCACACACACACACACACACACACACACACACCCACACCCACACCCCTCCCCCGCACACACACCTACCCCCCTACACACACCTACCCCCCTACACACACCTACCCTCCCCCGCACACACACCTACCCCCCTACACACACCTACCCCCCTACACAGAGAACTAAAATTAACTAGTGTCCCCCTCCCAAAAATCATTTACTCAAGGCCTAATAAGAGATTATGTGCTTCATGGAAGTTTAACTTAAGGAAAAATATAATAGGACAACCTAGTAAGCAACCCACTTGACTAATTCTTGGTGCATGCTTCAATATTATTGTTCATCCAAACATGAAGGTTTACACTATGCATGTATGGACATGCAATGGTGCATTAAACTTCCTCATAAATTTCTTGATTAACAAGGTGAGGATGCCTAGCCATGTATAACATGTTAGTTGCTATATGTGAAGCCACACTTACCATCAAAGGCATGTGTTCTAGCAGTTGTAAGAAGGTTTCCTTCTTGTATTCAAACTTTTTCATGCTAATTTTGGAGACAGGTGAACCTTTGTATCAATCCAAATGTTCAACATCCAAATTGCCACAAAATGTAAATACATTTGTATAGCAATTTGGATGCTCAACATCCAAAATGAAACAAAGCTCATCCTAGAGTGATATAAAAAGTCAGCAACCACTATAGGTGACATCAAAGAACAAGAGGTGAGGGTTACTACAAATTAGATAGCCCACATCCAAATGTTTGCAAACAGGTTGGTGTGATAGTTTACACTTTTTCTCCAAGTTAGATGTTGGAAGTTGGACATCCAAATTGAAACATAATTGTTGTTGGACATCCAAATGGAAACAAAATGGATGTTGGACATCCAAATTGAAGCATAAAGGATGTTCGACATCAAAGTTGAAACATAATGGATATTGGACATCCAAATTTTCCCAAATTGAATTATAATATGGAAACAAAATGGTTGTTGGACATCCAAATTAAAAGATAATGGTTGTTAGACATCCAAATTGAAACATAATGGATGTTGGATATCCAATGGAAACAAAATGGATGTCAAACATCCAAATTAAAACATAATGGTTGTTGGACATCTAAATGATGTAGTACTGGATGTTGGACATCCGAATGGAAACAAAATGGATGTTAGACATCCAAATTGAAACATAATGGTTGTTGGACATACAAATGATGTAGTAATGGATGTTGGACATCCAAATTGAAACAAATGGATGTTGGATATCCAAATGGAAACAAAATGGATGATGGACCTCCCAATTGAAACAAAATGGATGTTGGACATCCAAATTGAAACAAAATGGATTTTGGACATCCAAATGGAAACAAAATGGTTGTTGGACATCCAAATTAAAACATAATGGTTGTTAGACATCCAAATTGAAACATAATGGATGTTGGATATCCAATGGAAACAAAATGGATGTTGAACATCCAAGTTAAATCATAATGGTTGTTGGACATCTAAATGATGTAGTAATGGATGTTGGACATCCAAATGAAATCATAATAGATATTGGATATCCAAATTGAAACATAATAGATATTGGACATCCAAATTGAAACATAATGGATGTTGAAAGTCCAATGGAAACAAAATGGATGTTGGACATCCAAGTTGAAACATAATGGTTGTTGGACATCTAAATGATGTAGTAATGGATGTTGGACATCCATATTGAAACATAATGGATGTTGGACATATACTTGGAAACAAAATGGATGTTGGACATCCAAATTGAAACATAGTGGATGTTGGACATCCAAATTGAAACATAGTGGATGTTGAACATCCAAATGGAAAAAAATTGGATGTTGAACATCCAAATCGAAACATAATGGACATTCAAGTTAAAACATAATGGATGTTGGACATCCAAATTTGTTCAATTTGGAAGTTGGAAATCCATATTTACCCCAATTTGGATGTTTAACATCCAAACTGGGGTAATAGAGTAGTAATGTTTGGTTGTCAAAGATCCAACAAAAGGTCCAAGCCTTTTTTTCAAGTTCTAATTATGAAAGAATCAAGATATATTTTTAATAATTATTATGAATATTTATCTTAAACATTTTTATAACTATAAATGAATCAAGATGAATTTTTAATAATTATGAATATTTACCTTAAACATTTTGTTTGTCTAAAAGAAGCTCTCAAAAAAATTATTGTATACATAAAAGTTTTCAAATGGAATCTTTTTTAGGAGAGTTTTTTGAGCTACTTGACCATCTTCAAAAAAAATAGTGGTGGCTTGAATTATTGCAAGTTTTGGTTATGCTGATCCTCTTGCTAGTCTCCTATTCTCTCCTTCTTGTAGAATGGAAATGAGAAAATGAGAATCTACTACCTCTTAAAGGCCAACTCTTCTAAAAATAGTAGGTAACATTATCCACAAATAATAGTTTCTTTAAAATTTCTAGAATTTAATTACATAATATTGCCCTACTTCTTGTTTACTAGAAGTGCCCCCCTCTCATTTCTCAAGTCTAATTCCATGTGTTGAGGAGCACCATGAGTAGATATTTTCCATTGGTTGCCCCATTTGCTCACCAATTTGGTGGTTCCACAAATTCTTCACCATGGCCTATCGTTCTCCTCTTATTCTTTGTTAGATGGGGCAAAGAGAAATGGAAAAAGTTTGTCTAAAAATGCAGACACAAGCAGACTGCACTTTCTAGGTTTATCTTTCTCATCATTTGAAGTTGGAACTTCAAATAATCCTGTCACTCCACCTCATTTGAATGGCAATGATAGTACCATGGGTGACGATGTGAATTTGATGGAGTAGCTAACATCATCACCATTGTATCATGGCATGACTTACCATGGAAAGAAACGTAGAGATTACTTATGTGCAGACAAGCAATTGAGAGCAGTAATCAAAGAGGAGTGTTGTAAAAATAGTGTTTAGAAAAGATTGGATTGCAGAGGCTTAAGGAAATACGTATGTGCTACTTTGATATGAGAAATAAAGATCAAGATGTCCTCCTTTGCTAGTATAGTTTTGGCAGTGATTTGGTTCATAGGGCTGCTTTCAAACTTGCCTTAAGCTTGGGAAATATGCGGCTGGAAAGAGTGAAGTGCAGATTTGAAAAGTGGGGTAGGTCAACACCATTGGATCCATATTTATCAATCGATCCAATAGGTCAGAATGCTTTGACTTGGATGCAGTGTTATTTCATATACCATATAGAGTACATGCCAACTATAGGTAGATTTCATTTATCTTATAATTTCACACAAACAGAGGTCTTCACATTGTATAGAGATGAAATGATTCAAAAGAATGAGAGGTTCACAAGTTACTCTTATTTTGCAAGGCTTCAAAAAGGCTTCTTCTCTAATGTCACTATCCTATGCAAGGTCAGAATGGGCATATGTACTATATGTGTAAGGTTGAAGACAAGAAGAAAGGCAGCATCAAGTTTTGAAGAGGAGAATATGATAAAAGATGCTCTAAAATCTCATAGAAAAGGGCAAGCTAATGAATGAAAGAAAGTTATGGATCATAGGAGAAAGTGTTTCAAAAGTCCACAGAAATACCTAGGGTTAGTTATTGATGGAATGGATCAGAAAAAATCATGTTCTCCAAAAAATTGTCATGTCATAATGCTTTTAGTTTGCTTGCTATAATGGAACTTGTTGCACAAGCCTACACACCAAAGACTGTCATTCTTTATCTCAAAGAAATATTAGATTTCAAACATTTTGTCAATGTACGTAGAGTTGACAAAACAAGGTGCTTGAAAAATAGCTCAATGATTTAAGCTACCAACATCCCTTTTTGATAAAGAGATCAGAGAATAGTGAGCAAATTTTGCTTTATGGTAAGAAATTTTCAACAGATGCTGTAGAGTGGTTGCCTACAGGTGGTTTAGCATTCAAAAGTTTATTCCAAACACGACAATGAAGGCAGTTAAGATGACACCTTTAGAGAGCTCCAAATAAGTAAAGGAGGTAGCAAAGACTGGTCGTGGTGTGGATTTTAAGAAGTGTATTGAGGAAAGGAAGGAGTTGATTGAGAAGGCAAAGCAATATAAAGGTGATCAAGAAAAAGAATGGTGGGTTGACTTCTTCGTAGAACAAGAGTACATACTTGAGAGGTGTCTTCAAAACAATTGGGATTTAAACACTACATTTGTATGGCCATCGAGATAACAAAAATGGCCTCAGTTCAAGAGACACACATACCTATGGAGATTGAGCAACTGCTACATGGTGAATCACAAGAGATGTATTTAGGATCTCGACGTTCCACTGAAAGGCGGTTACGACTTCAAGAGATGTGGAATGGTGATACCCAAGACATAAAGGAAGGCACTTTAGTAGCTACTCTAGCACATGGGGATACTTTAGGCCATCCATTTTGGATTGCTAAAGTTATAAGTATCCATGCAGATGAAGAATCTCAGAAAAAAATTTCTCTAACTGTGCATTGGTTCAGGACATCACAAAAAATGGATTTGAAGGGAAGTACATCCTAGAGATGGTAAGCGAGGCTCATGGTGGCAGGGGAAAACGAAAGAGAAACAAAAACACTCCAAGCACTAGTCTATTAGTACTTGTAGATGTGGAAATTTTAGTTTATGACTTTACTCTTACAAAATTTGGTTACTTTTACGAGTGAACCTTCAAGGATCTGTACGGTAGGAACAAAAACTGGTCTTATAGTCTGTTTCACAGATGCTGCAGGGAGGATGGTGAAATGTGAGATGAGTAGTGATATGTGGACTCCGAACGCTTTGGCCTAAGGGATCTCAAGATTCTAGTTCTGTACAGGGCTTTGGTATAGATTCCAAGGTTGCAAGTGGATAAAATTTCATCTTATCTTTTTAACATTTTGCACATATGTTAGAATTTGTGTCATATTACGTAAAGGGCTTGAAATCTTTGGGTAAAGATCTTCTTTTTGGAGACTTTGTCAAGAATAATCATCAGGTGTTGTCATCAGGTGTTGTTTGGGCTATCCAAGAGCACTGTCTAGATGTTGGATCTCTTATAAAGCCATGATTTTTAATGAAATTTTGTTATTTTTTGTTGACTCACTTGTGTCTTGTAATGGGATGGTCCATGGGTCCTTGACTCCCTCTGTGATTTATTCCCATCCTTTGGGTAGACTTCTTGTAATGGATGCGCTTTATAAGGGTCAACATATGCAAGTAGTGAATGTTTATGCAGATAATATCTCCAAGTAGAAAGGAAATTTGTGGGAATGCTTATGTGGCATGGAATTTCCTAGTGTTTATTGTTTATTGGGTGACTTTAACATGGTGTATTATCAGAATGATAGGCATGGGTCTATGAATCTGGTGGTTGGGAGAGAAAAAATATGGTGGGTGAGAAAAATATGATGAATCCTCGAGGTTATTTTGCATGTATTTTTCACATGGTGCTCATTAGGTAGTACTACATTTTTCACATGGTGCTCATTAGGTAGTACTACATTTTTAAAAAATAAGAGTGATGGATAGCATGGTTTTATCTGACCATGTGCCACTGTTTGTGAGTTTTGCATGGGTTGAGGACAAGAGTTTACTTCCATCCGATAGTAAAAGGTTTTATCTGACCATGTGCCTCTGTTTGTGAGTTTTGCATGGGTTGAGGACAAGAGTTTACTTCCATCTGATAGTAAAAGGCCTTTAATTATTAATTTTACTCACTTAGGAGAGGATGTGTTTGATTCTGAGGTGATCCATGCTATTTGTCTCTTGAACTGATAGATGCATGGTAGTTGTTCTATGAAAAAGTTCAAGAAATTATACTCACTTAGTAGAGGACGTGTTTGATTCTCAAGTGATCAATGCTATTTGTCTCTTGAACTCTAGGTTAGTGAAAGGTTTAATAGATGCATGGTTGTTCTATGAAAAGTTTAAGACATTATGAGAGGGTAGGTAAGTGTAAGGCAAAGATGTATAGGTCTCATCTGTGAACTTTTCTCTATAGGTTTCTAAGGATCTCAAAGAGGTTGTCCTCTCTCCGGGCTCGATTGCTTTCTAGGAGGCTTTTCCTTAAAGCTGATGATGTCAACCGTAAAAATTCCCTTAAAGTCTTAAAAACTAAAAGGATCAAGGACCAGATCTCTTCATTAGAAGTGGAGCTAGGGGTGATAATCTTTGATGTCGATGTTATGGCTAAGTGACACTTTTTTGGAGCCATTAGTAGTAAGCTTAAAGATGTAACTGAAGAGAGGTGGGTGAAACAAGAGCAACTTTTAAATCTAGTTCCCTATGTGGTGGGTCTTGAGGAAGCAGCTTGGATTGAGAGGGCCTTTAGCATTATGGAGGAGTTATTTGAGGCTCGTAAGTGTTTAGAGGAAGAAAAATCTCCAGGATGGGATGGCTAATAGTGGATTCTTTTCTCCATTTTTGGAGGTTATTAGCTTTTCTTGTTTGCTAGATAGCTAATTACTCCTTGCAAGGGGGGGTTATAGACTTTGCTATCAGTAACATCTTGGTCAAACTCATCTCTAAGCAAGAAGCTTGCTCTTTGTCTAAGCACGAAGACCTATCACTATGCTTCTTGTGATACTTAAAATTGCTGCCAAGGCTATGTTTGCCAAGCTTATGCCCTTGTTACAAAGGTATGCATCTCCTCATTGGAGACGTCTATTTATGATAACATCCTGGTTGTAATGGTTGGAGTGGATTATGCTCACCTCTCTCAGCAGAAGTTTGTGTCATTACAACGTGATATGGATAAGGCCTATGGTAGAGTTCATTGGTCCTTTATCAATGCCACTATGCTCAAGATGGGGTTTGGTTGTTGGAAGGTGAGTAATTTTATTTACATGTTATGTTTTGCTACAAAATCTATCCTTCTATTTAATGGTATTGTAGTGGGATCCTTTCTAGTGAGAAGGTTAGTTAGGCAGGACTATCCTTTAAGTTGGTTGTGGGGCTTCATTTTGGAAAAGGATTGGAACATAATATTGCTTTGCAACTACGTATATGTCTTGCTCTTTAGTATATTTGGAAATTTAGGAATGGAAATATGCATGATGGTTCACTAGCTACATGCTCTTATTTATAAGGAGTTTCAAATAATGTTTTTGAATGAGTTTGTTAATATCTGGGAGTCCAAGACGTGGGGTTTTGTTGCTTGGAAATGTATGGAGGATACAGTGCACTCACTCGCAATTAGCTAGGAGCTTGTTTGTGTGTAGATTGGAAGGTTGTTGAATGTACATGTGTATGGGAAAGGGCGAATACAATGGTTATGTATTCGGATGCAAAAGCTGCACATAGTTTGGCTTATTTATGATGGGCATTTTTTGGTATTTGTTTCTCCTATTGGTAAGGCAGGATTATGGAATGATTTGTTTCTCCTATTGGTAAGGCGGGATTATGGAATGATTTGTGTTCCTTCTTCCATTTTTCTCTTAGTTCAAAAGACATGAGAAATGCAGTAGAGTTAATTCTAACATTTCATAGATTGTCATAACATTATTCTTGGTAGTTATGTGGGCTATCTTAGCACTTCTCACAAATGACAATGTTTTACAAGCATGCTACAAAGTCATTTTAGCCGATTCCAACATTTCATAGATTGTTGAAATATTATTCTTGGTGGTTATAAGAGATTTTTATTCCACTTCTCACCAAAGAAAACCATTTTTCTTCTAATTTTTTAAATGTTGCCACTAATTAGACATAAAATCAA
Organism: Cibotium barometz; assembly: GCF_041138505.1. Classification (NCBI taxonomy): domain Eukaryota; kingdom Viridiplantae; phylum Streptophyta; class Polypodiopsida; order Cyatheales; family Cibotiaceae; genus Cibotium; species Cibotium barometz. Next base: position 21,428,352 of record NC_141048.1, read on the forward strand.
AGTGCTCACAAGAACCTCTCACTCCATTAAGTAAGGGCAAGACATCATCGCGACGACGAGTAGCATAACACCAAGGATCTTAACTCAACGTCTCACATGCATCCACACTAATGACTAGGGTGCAAATGCTTGGATGATTAAACAAAAATCACATTGCAATGTGTACATCCCTAAGAGTTGTGTGAATTGAGTGTACATGTAATCAAGCACTCTATTGAAGCATATTAGAGCATAATTACTTTGATTTCTCAAACTTAAAGCACAATATTTACTCACTTTATTGATTCACTCATGTCGTGTCGTTATATGGTTCGATGATTATTACAACTAGAACAAAATGCCATTAACCTATCTCTTTTCTACTTTGATAAAGAAGTGATTGATTATGTTTCCATTCATAATATTTTCTTCAAACCCATAAAAAAGTGACTAAATTATATCCAAGTCTTGAATTTCTCATTGGTCATAAAAGCTAAAAGTTATTGCATCGACTATTTTGGTACATTGTATTGTTTTGATTTAGTTCAAGTATATAACATTTTAGGAAATCTTAACTAAAGAAAATTTTGGATTGCGCAAATTAAAGATACATATGATATGGCATAAAGACTTAATTAAAATCACCAACATTTTACTTACATAATTTATTAGTATTAATGGATGCAAACACTTTGATTCCATCACAAAATAATATCGGAGCTGGATGTAGTAGGCCTCGGCTTGGTGTAGAGGCAACATAACTCTCTTGGTGTAGGTGACGTAGCTCTCGGTACCTCTCCCCGTAGCTCTCAGTTTGGTTTAGGTGGCATCAACGAGAGCTCTTCTTGGTGTAGGCAGAATAGGTAGTGTAGAACGGGTTGTAGCAGACGGTAGCTCCTAGCTTGGTGTAGGGTGGTGTAGCCTATCTAGACGGTGTAGGCAACAACATCATACGTTGTAGACCCAAGCAGACAATAGATCACAACAACTATGATAGTGTAGTTGTCATCGATGGTAACTATGATGGTGTAGTCATAGACCTGAACATCGGTAATGACAACTACAATGGTATAGGCATAGACCCAAGCGTCAACACGAAAACAAAAAGAAAACGGTAGCATGACAATGGAGCTAAGGCACAAGACAGGGGCGGCCTTTATTTTTGGAAAAAGCACGTGGTATTTTTGGAAGGTGGGAAGATGTGTTTGTCTTTTTTGGAGAGAGATGAACTTTTGTAGAAATTTGGATGTTCAACATCCAAATTGCCACAAAACTTGTGAACTTTTGTAGCAACCAAGGCAAGAAGAAATCAAAACCTTGTCGACAAAGAGAAATTGAGTGTCCCTCTGTAGTAGAGAGAGGCAAAATCGAAGAGTATGAAGGGCATGGAAAGGCTAGAAGTAACAGAGCACCTCATGAATATGATATAACAATCATAGATTGTGCAAACTCAGGTGTCAGAGAAGGCAATGCTGATGAACCCCATGATGAAGTTAATTCACTTCATGCGCATGAAGATGAGGTGACACGAGATGCAGGAGCAGATTACGAAGAACCAAATTCACTACATGCACACAAAGATGAGGTGATAGGCGACGCAAGAGCAAAACATGTAGAAGTAGATGTCCTTACTGCACCATAGTCTTGCTACTTCAACTCCAAATCACAAAGAAGCAAAAATAGATCAAGAAGTAGGCCAAAATGATGTCAATGAGCCTGCTAATGCAAGCTGTAAGGTTTTTTTGGGTGCCAACATCGCAACAACAATAGAAGACACCCTAGGCAAAGGTCAAGAAGTGGACGATGCTACAAATCATGCCCAAGCTACCTCCAAATTTGTTGTAAAAGTACTCGTAGAGTAGAAAAAATAGCTAGTGTCCACAAAGATTGGGTAAATCAAGAAGCGGATGATGCTGCAACAATCCCAGAGCATGATGCCCACTTAGCACAAGAGACAGTTGGATGATAATGAACATGAAGGAGCTCTTGCTGATACTGTCAAAGAATCCCTACATATTAATGTAACAGATGCAAAATTTGCACAGAGAGGAGAAGCACAAGATGTTGATGCACATGAAAGCAAAGTAGCCCATGGTGTAGGTAAGTACGAAGAAGAGGAAGTTGTACATGCAGCTCATATAGATGCAAGTGACACAAAAGATGGTACCTATGCTAGAGAAGCCACGGTCCACAAAGCATTGAAGCACGAGATTCAAGAGACCCTTATGCAGCCCATGAGGTAATCATAAAGAAATTTCTTTCATTATACACAACTTTTGAAATACAGAAACCTAAAGCAAATGATATAAGAAGAGAGCATAAAAAAGCACTTCGCATATATGAAGTTGAGGGTCCAGATGAATCAGCCCATGAATATTCAAAAAAGAAGTTTCTTGTAGCCTTGGATAATTTAAAGGATGAGGATGCATACATTAAACAAGTTGTTGCTCTCAAAACTAAGAAGATCCAGCATGTTCCACATAACTTTGAAGACAACAGTCACGCCTAGAATTAGTTTTTGAAAATGGATCTTGCAGATGAGCCATTTCCTACACTGCCTACTTCCAATATTGCAGATGACCACCAATATTATGGGTTGCTCATACTTGATTCCGAATCTTGGCACACTCTGATGCCCTCCACTTGTGAGGATGATGCTGTACAATTTCAAAAAAATGATCATCCCAGAGCCTTGCATACTTTGATGCCCTCCATGCACAAGGATGATAATGGGATGATGCAAAAGAAGATAGATCCTTCCAGAGATGTGATTTTTTTGATGCCCACATGTATGGTGGATGTGTGCAATCACTTTGATGGCCAAGCTATGATCAGTACATGCAGCCCAATCATAGGTCAAAGACGGAGTGCCATCATTTCGCTAGGTCTTTACTTTATGCAGGTTGCTTTATGGATGATTGGTATGGTTCTCCCTCATGCTTATTTGCTGGTGGTTCATATTGACATGGATCTTCCCTTTCGCTTGAAGGGGGGAAGTATGGACAATCAAGCTCAAGTGATTATGGCATATATTATGCAAACTCATAAGATGGAAATGAACTCAGCCTCGATGATGTCAGTGAAGATAATGAGAACCCACTCATTTACTAATCTTCTATACATTCAAGACATTTGTATTGACTATGGATGCGATGTAATTGTCTATAAGCTACTATTATAAAACTATAGATTATATCTATGCACGGTTGATAGTTGAACCACAAAAAAAGAGTGCATGCACTTGTCATGTAGGCACATTAAAATAATTACATTTCCCTGATGACAGTTTTCGTCTTAAGGGGAGGTGTTGGTGTGAACACATCATGCTAAGTCTCAACCATCATGCATCATGTATAAAAATATACTTTCTTCATCAAGAATAGAATACAACTGTTTCATGAAAGTCTCTCTGTCTCTCTGATCTCTTTTCTTCTCTCTCAGCACTCATAACACTTACACCTTGACTGGCTGGAGCTCCTATGAGTTGGCTAGCTAGGGTTAAAAGGGTTTGGCCTAATTGATGAGTGTGCAAGGAGCTAGAGCTCCTCCACCAGCTGGGGGTGCAGAGGTGAGTTGAAAAATAACTAAAATTTTGATTATTTACTAATCCTAATTAATTAGATAATGGACTCATAAACCTGATGGATTCTAGGCATGGCTCTGATACCATGTTGAAATTAGAGAAATGTGATGAGCTATGGTGGATCAAATACTAGAATCAACATCATTAACAAAGTGATTAGCAAATAATTAAGATATGATTAGTGAGTAATTAACAAATAGCTTAATGTAGGTATGGATAATCAAAAACCAGCAAATTCTCATTAGGCCAATGCCTCAATTTATAGAGTTTACATCCAAGCATCAAATCCCACTGATTTCTCCTTGATTCACTCCACCTCTCCCAGAATATCTCCACCTCTTTTGCTTGATTCTCTCCACCTGTTCACTTTTCCTAGAATATCTCCCAGAATATCTCCACACTTCCTAAATCTTCTCATGCTACCCTTTATTCTCTCCCAGTAGATTCTTCTCACCTTTTCACAGGTTCTTTCACATTTACAGATTCTCTTTTACAGCCTCTAACCAAGGGCTTGTTCCCGCACACACCCTATTCACTTGTATATTTCAACACACCCATAGGAAATCTACACTTGTACTTTGAAGTTGGATTGTCCAGCCAATATTTGGTTGGTTCAAACTTGAGACCCATTCTTCCAAAAACTAGTGGCTTGACCCATCTTCAATGGGCTACACAAATTCTTAGCATGGGCACATGCTTACATTCCAGCCAATCCGGTCAATCAGTCATTCTTGGTTATAACCAGGTTCAATACATCTCTCTACTATGAGTGACCGAAACTGAAACAAAATGAACCCCACCTCTTTCATTCTATTCTAGTCAGATCCCCTCCCCTCCTCTCTCTCTCTCTCAAAACAAAGAACACTCATCTACGTGATGTGTTTCTGTAGTCTACACATACGCTATGCACATGAGATTGTTGGGGTCTATTTAACAATGCAAGAATTTTTTTTTAAATACTTCAATAATTTTTTAATCCACCGAAGTAGAACAAATTGACTATTTTTCCTTCATGAAAACACTCTTTCTCAGGTGAGCGAATGGAGATGGCTATACCACTAATCACTTGACATGTGGCTCTATGCTTGACACTATATTCATAGAAAGGTTTGCATGTACTATCTTGTGTGTGTGTGTGTGTGTGTGTGTGTGTGTGTGTGTGTGTGTGAGAGAGAGAGAGAGAGAGAGAGAGAGACATTGTGTACGTGGGAGAGAGATGCAGTGTGTGTGTGTGTGTGTGTGTGTGTGTGTGTGTGTGTGTGTGTGTGTGTGTGTGTGTGAGAGAGAGAGAGAGAGAGAGAGAGAGGCATTGCATATGTGTATGTGTATATATGTGTGTGTATGTATGTGTATATATGTGTGTGTGTGTGTGTGTGTGTGTGTGTGTGTGTGTGTGAGAGAGAGAGAGAGAGGCACTATTTGTGTGTGAAAGAAAGAGAGCATTGTGTGTGTGTGTGTGTGTGTGTGTGTGTGTGTGAAAGAAAGAGAGCATTGTGTGTGTGTGTGTGTGTGAGAGAGAGAGAGAGAGAGAGATGAAAAGATGCAGGGGAGAAGAGAGCTTGAGCTCTTGCAAGCACACACACACTCACAAAACCCTAAAAGAGAGCACACACCAGGTGACAAGACATCTCTGTTCTCCATCGAAACTCCGAATGAAAAATCCTCGAGTTGCATAAGCCTCGCGAGGTCTTCTCGAGTTCATGGGCCGATTCATCATTAAGATTCATCCCACTTTTTTCAATCCTTTATCTAATAGATTCCTAACATAAGGTCTCTAAGGGTCTTTATCAACAATTAAAGATTCCTAAGGGTATAAATCCCACTTTTTTCAATCCTTTATCTAATAGATTCCTAACATAAGGTCTCTAAGGGTCTTTATCAACACTCAACACACCATATACAAAGATAAGAGTACACACATATGAAAGGTATTCAACCAAATATATACTAGGGTTCTCTATAGTGTGAACCCAACTAAATGAGCTAGCGCTATAACTATGCCAGTCTCTAGAATGGCTGTCACACAGCCTGTCATCCCACTGGCCGCATATCACCCGTGATCTCACCAACCATGCCAGTGGTGTAAGTGTGGGGCCTATCCCCTAGGCGGCGGGTCATCAGGTATCCACCGCCTCACTAGATGAGCTCGATATATCAACACTCCCCCCCTCGATCTCAACTCCATCTCATGTACACCAAGCAAAGCTCTGAATCTACGGAGCTTCTCTGTACCCAATGCTTTGGTGAAGATGTCAGCTACCTGATCCTGTGTGTGTTGACATAAACAAGGTCAACGTCTCCTACCAAGACCTTCTCTTTGACAAAATGGTAGTGGACCTCTATATGCTTCATGCGAGCATGAAAAACTAGGTTCCTGGCCAACTGTATACTGCTAATGTTATCACAGAAAATGACTTGTCTATCCATTGATAGACTCAAATCTACAAGTAGCTTTCTCAACCAAGCTACCTCACATGCTACCATAGCAGCACCTCTGTACTCAGCCTCTATACTGGATAGAGCAACCGTAGGCTGCTTCTTGCTGCTCCAAGTCACAGCAGCACTCCCCAAAGAAAACATGAAGCCACTAGTAGATCTTCTATCTGAGAACATCACCAATGATTGAATTTGACGAAGGAATTAGGTTAGTCTGAATCAGAGTTTGGGTCTGGAAAGGTTCCTCCTAAGTTATCTTTCTCGAAAGGTACTATTTCAATTTCTCTTTTTCTAAATTTCGTTCGATAAATATTTACTTATAGATTTCTAAAACATGAATTTCTTATGAGGAATAAAATAATCATTTATCTCGATCTCCGACTTCGATAGTTTAATTGAACTTTCTCATTAACATCTTAGTGAATATGAACGGTAGCATTTCTTCTCACAAATTATCTAATTATTCATTTTTTTAATTTTTGTGGAAATTAAACAGAGGATTAAGGAGAACCCTTATTTTATTATAAAGATTCTATATGCATCTATTTATGCATATAATCTATTTCTGATGAAAGTCACACTTTTATCATCATAAAAATCATTTATGTTGAAAATCGCTCTTTTATCATGATAGAGTTTCTTTTATGCATATGTTTATGCATATAAATTATTTATGATGAAAATCACTCTTTTAATATAAAAGAATTTCTTTTATGCATATGTTTATGCATAAAAATCATTTATAATGAAATTCACACTTTTGAATTTCATTTATAATGAAATTCACACTTTTGATATAAAAAATGTCTTTTATGCATATGTTTATGCATAAAAATCATTTATGATGAAAATCACACTTTTAATATAAAAAATTTATTCTTTTATGCATAAAAATCAATTATGATAAAAGTAACACTTTTATGATAAAAAAATAATCTTTTATGCATACTTTTATGCATGAAAATCAATTATGATAAAAGTAACACTTTTATAATAAAAATAATAATCTTTTATGCATACTTTTATGCATGAAAATCAATTATGATAAAAGTAACACTTTTATAATAAAAAAATAATCTTTTATGCATACTTTTATGCATAGGATTCAATAATGATAAAAGTAACAGTTTTATAATAAAAAAATATTCGTTTATGCATAAAAATCCATTTTGATGAAAGTAACACGTTCATAATAAAGAAAATTATTCCTTTATGCATAAAAATCTATTTTGATGAAAGTAACACTTTCATAATAAAAGAAAATTATTCCTTTATGCATAAAAATCTATTTTGATGAAAGTAACACTTTCATAATAAAAAGAAAATTATTCCTTTATGCATAAAAATCTATTTTGATGAAAGTAACACTTTCATAATAAAAGAAAATTATTCCTTTATGCATTAAAAAAAATCAATATGTATCTTCTATGCATGAAAATGACACTTTTAGAGTATAGAATTGATAGGAATTACTCTTTTAGCATAATAAAATATAATTCTTATTTCCTAAAATTTCGCCATAACCTCCTCTGTATGGCTGACCATTTTTTAAATTTTTTTACTTAATTTTATCTTAAAAATTAACTCTAATTGATAATAATCAATATGCATCTTCTATGCATGAAAATGACACTTTTAGAGTATAGAAGTGATAGGGAATACTCTTTTAGCATAATAAAAGATAATACTTATTTCCGAAAAATTTTGCCATAACCTCCTTTGTATGGCTGACCATTTTTTAAATTTTTCTAAAAATTAACTCTAATTGATTTAAAGTAATCTAGACTAATCAAAATTCACTTATAAAAGAGAAAACACTATAAAAAGTTTAATTCCAACAATTATCACTTAACTAGGATAAAGAAGGGTTGATTCTAAGAAGAGAGAGGGAAAAAGCCTTGAATTGGGAGAGAGGAGGGATGAAATATCTCAATTTTTGAAGATTCAACACTCAATTGCACATGTGAAGTAGGCGCCTCATTCATGAGGGGGGAATTCCCATTGTGAGGTGTCAAAAATCTATTTTTTTAAGCTTTTCCTTTGGTCCTTAGTCCACTCTTCATCTTATGTGAGTATTTACTCATTTTTGGGGGTGATTTTCTTTATTTTCTTCTATTAATCTTCTCTACACATTTGGATGAATTTGATTGGCCTATCAAAACCTTAATTTGGAATTTTTTGAAAATCTGGATAAGGCCTCTTAAATAAATTATACTTAATTTCTAATGCACCTTCTGAAAATCTTTTTGAATTTTTGTTTTAGGGGAACTTATTTTAATAAGAAGAGATATTTTTCTATCTAAAAATATTCAAAATTTAAATATTCTCTCTCTAGAATATTTTCTCTCTCTAGGTCAAAACAGGTAGAAACAAGATCTTTTATATTTCTGAAGAGGGAATTGATTACAGGGGAAGATGCTGGACATCTTGAGAGGCAGGGGAAATGCTGGACATCTTGAGAGGCTGGGGAGGAATCTTACAAGAATGCTCATTCCTATGACCTATTCTCAATTCTAATGAAGCTTCTCATGAAGCATTTCTCTAATCTAAAAGTAATTTCTATGCTTGTCTAATTGGAGGCTAAAATAATGGGTTTTTAATACTTTTATGCTATTTAATTTATGATAAAATCAAGAATCAATCCACAATTGGATAATGATCTAATTAGTGGTTATTCTAATCACATGAATAATACTAAACTTTATTCTTTCAAATTTATTGAGAATTATCAGTAATAGCAGCAGAGCTATGGTAAAATTTTTAGAAAATAAACACATAAATCATTTTCATTTATATTATGAAAAGAGGACTTCCTACCATATTCTAGGATTAATCATCCTAGATTAATTGAATGATTCTCATTGTAATCATGAAAAAAAATGATTTTTATGTTTATGCATAAATAATTAATTACAAAAAAGAGGAATATCTAGTAATCTAATTTTTATGTTAAAGGAGTAATCCCCATGACAATGAAAAACCATGTATTCCAATGAATTAAGAGAAAAAATTAGAATGCTAAAATAATGTATATTTTATTTAAAAGTTAAGGAAGGATTTTAGCTAAATTTATCTTTTTTCATAGGAGCAAACCCTAATGTATATTGCAAACCCTAACCATAGAGGGAAGCCATCTCCCTTCTCACACAATGCATAAATACCATTAGGTGTGCGAATGACCTCAATTCCCAAAAAGTAACGTAAGTCTTCCAAATCCTTCATCTCAAACTTACTTTTGAGAAGACTTTTCACATGCTCAATCTCATCCAAGTTGTCACCCCCAACAATAAAATCATCTACATAGATGGTAATGATCACAATATCCTTATCACTCTTGCGCACATACAAAGAGTGATCTGCACCACCTGCCACCCATATGAAAACCAATAGTGACAATATACTTAGCAATCTTGTCATGCCATGCTCATGGAGCTTGCTTCAGCCCATATAAAGCCTTACGAAGCTTACGTACATACTCTGGTTGACTTGTATCCTCAAAACCAAGTGGCTAATCCATATACACTTCTTCTTGAAATCCACCATGCAAGAATACATTTTTTACATCCATCTGATGTAAAAACTAGCCTTTAACTATAGCCACTGCAATCACAACTCTCACAGTTGCCATCTTTGCAACCGGGGAAAATGTCTCCTCATAATCAATCCCATGTGTCTGTGCATATCCTTTGGCTACCAATATAGCCTTATACCTGCTTATACTACCATCACTATTATGTTTCACCTTATACACCCACTTACAACCAATAGATTTCTTGCCTTTAGGCAATGGCACCAAATCCCAAGTCTCATTTCCATACAATGCATCCATATCCTCATCCATAGCTTTCTCCCAACACACACTTCCAACAACCTCATCAAAACATGTGAGTTCTACAACATGCATAACTTTTTCCATATAAGCATAGTGATGTGAGTTCTACAACATGCGTAACTTTTTCCATATAAGCATAGTGATGTGCCATATAACCATCATAAGTCAACCTCTACACAGGGTTTCTGACTCTTCTAGATCTTCATAACTTTGCATTCATGGCATCCTCATTGTTGGAATCCCAAGCTCCTCCTCATCAAGCTCATCTCCGAGCCACTAGACTCTCCATTAACAAGAGAATGCCCTGCAAAAATATAAGGCATACCAAGGGGCTCAACCACTTTCTCTTTGCCTTTATGTGATGTACCAAGTACATTTTTAGGACTGGTATTATGACGCAGCCTACCACTCCATAGTCTATTAATAGAACCACTAGATGAGGACTCTCCTAGTCCACTCAATGGCTATGATTGCTAACTTGCATTCTGTGCAACCACATTTCCCTTTACATCAACCCCAACAACATCTTTTCCAGCAGCATATTAACTACTTATCTCATCAAATACAACATCCTTGCTTACCCTCAATTCATGTGTAGTAGGATTATAACATATATATCCCTTTTGCTCAAGGGAATACCCAATGAACACACATTTTTCTAAATTTGGATGAAGTTTAGTACGCAACTCATCTGGCACATGCATATATGCAATACATCCAAAAACTTTCAAGTGAGACGAATTAGGTTTCTTGCCAATAAACTTCTCCTTTGGCATTACATCATGTATGGCTCCACAATAGGAGTATTGTTCATGATATAAATTGTTGTAGACATAGCCTCATCCCAATAGCTATGTGGCATATTCTTCTCTAACATCAATGCTTGTGCTATCTCTGTAATGTGCTTATTTTTTCGCTCAACAACTCCATTTTGCTACGAAGTGTATCTACATGTAAATTATCTTTGAATGCCATTCTTTTGTAAGAATTCAGACAACTCATTAGAGAAGTATTCTCCCCCCTCCATCTGACTTGAGGCACTTCACATGCTTTCTTGTCTGTTTTTTAGCCATCACTCTGAAATTCTAAAAATGAGTGAACACTACACTCTTCTCCTTCATGAAATACACCCACACTTTCCTCGTGTGGTCATCAATGAATGTTATGTAGTACCTACAGCCACCCATAGACATAGTCTTCACAGGACCCCATACATCTAAATGCACAACATCTAGTACATTCCTGCACACATTTCTGTCATGTGGAAATACATGCTTTGTTTGCTTTCCAAATTAACATGCTTCACATACTTTCTACATATCTTCAACCTTAAACTTAGGCAGCCCTATCACAATTTCTTTAGTTTGCATAAACTTAATTCTTTGCACATTTACATGCCCAATTCTCTTATGCCAAATGTATGTATGTGCAGATAACTCACATGAACCATTTCTACCCACTCTGTTGCTTTTTGCAACCAACCTGTAGTTATCTTTAAAGTCTTCTACATATAAGAGCCCATCAGGTTAAACCGTGAAAGAAAATCAAAAGAATGATGTATCTATGGTTGATCAAAGCATATGTATGCCATTACTAGTGGATGATTAACAATATGATTATGCTAATTACACAAGCATGAAGAGGGTATGAATCAAAACACTTGAACTGATTTCTCATTCCCAAAGGTGCCTTTTTATAGGCTAAGAGTACATCCTTGAATATAGGAGAGGTGTAGAGGAATGTGGAGAGGTGGAGTGGTTGTAGGAGAGGAGGTGGAGTGAATGTAGGTGGGCACTGCCCTCATATTTCTCCTTGATTCTCTACAGAGGACGGAGCCTACTTTTTACCTCTTTGAGTGGATTCTTGTGCCTTTTACAGTGCTGAAGTTACATGGATAATGACCTTTGAACCTTAGGCTTTAATGTTGGGTTTATGTTTGGATTATTTCCAATACCCCCTTATAAGCTAAACATGAACATAATGACTTATGATTAACTTTGCCTAACAACAAATCCTCCTTGATACATTGAGATAGAGTCCCCCCTGAATCACAATATAGGGTGTGTGTACTCTTCCCTTACAAACTTCACGATAAAGATAAGCCAACAACACAATAAGACTTACTCAACAACTAGTGTTCCCACAAACATAAGGCATAGCCAAAACATGACTTAGATAATGCTTTAAAAGGCATAAGAGTCATCCACATCTTCACACACTTGAGCAAGGTTGGTTTCTTCTACAACAATGTTGACTTTCTCTTTTCCTTTCTTCTTGTCTCCTTGAGGTAGCACCTTTGAGATGAGTGGTTAGTCTTTCCACAATGCACACATGGATTTTTGGTGAAGCAGTCTTCAGTGAGATGATTTGTTCTTCCACAGCTTGCACACTTTTGCTTCATATTGTTGGAGGAGACAGCATAGGTACTTCCAAAGTCATCTTTGACCCACTTCTTCTCTTCTTCCTGCAGAGAGTTAATCACACTTTCCAAAGAAGGAATGTGTTCCTTCTCTTTAAAAGCACAGTGACTATTTGATTAAAATTTGAAGGCATAGCCTTTAACAGTATGGCAATGGCACCTTCCTCAATGACTGGAACCTTCACATACACAAGTTGAGTCATAAGACTCTTAAGTCTATGGATTGGTGAAGCCACACCTTCACTATCTTCCATTTTAAGCTCATACAATTGCATTTTAAGACTAATTTTGGAGTGTTTAGCCTTAGCACCAAAGATCTTTTCAAGTGTGTCCCATGCCTTTGCAGCACTATCATTATCATCAATGTAATGAATGTAACCATCATTAAGTGCAATGATTATGATGCCTAATGCTTGCTCATCTTTGTCTTGCAATTTAGCAGTGCTTGCTCTGGTAGTAACAACAAAGCTTCATCTCCATCAGGTTGTGGTTTAACAAGGCTCCATAGATTCTTCTTCATTAAATACCCCTTAATTTTCATTTTCTAAGTATGGAAACCTTGGCCATTAAACTTATCTAGAGTTTTAGATGAAGCCATGAGAAGGTATTACCACTGAGATGAACCTAGGGCAGTGTCTAATCTCTTATAATTTGTGATTAATTATCCCAAAATCCCAATTGCATTGAGATAAGCATCTTGTTTTGTATGCAAAAAACTTTGGTGGGTACAATTAGGGTAGGGAATGAGAGTAAGAGTCAAAAATATTTGCATAAACATAAATAGCAACTCTCTAATGTTGGTTTAAACCAAGAAATGGTCACCAAACACTTCAATTATAAGGATTAATTACTGGTTTTTCAGAGATAAGCTCACTGTTGGCATGTGCAGAGGGTACCCTGATTTGGAGTGCTTAAATGGAGTACCAAATAAGAGGGAAAACTTGATGTGAGGCTACATAAGGCTTTAGCAACACATGAATTGAATATTTGCAGCTTGAATGTCTCAAAAAACCAATTATGCAAAGATTAATTGAGCAAAGTGAAACTTTTATCTTATTGTGGTATTTTGCAGAAAACAAGCACCTGATAATCTCCCTTGTGTGTTGAGATATAGTGATTGCGGTTGTGTAATGCTACATTGATGGGTGATGGGTGAGTTGTGGAACACCTCAATTAAGAGGGGGCATTGAGAGATGTAATCGTGGTGTTGTGTATGTGGGAAAGCACCCTAGAGGTGTAAGATATTGTGGCAAGATACGAATGCCACATGTAATATTGGTGTGTGAGTGTTGACCAAAAGGAGTGGAAAAGGAGTTGCCACATGGATGATGACATGTAAAGTGGGATAAGGCTAGAAAGCCTATATCATTGTATGGTTCATTGTTGTGAATGCAATAGAGCAATAGATCAAGTGTTGAGTAGTGTGCAATCTCTCTCTCTCTCTCTCATGGAGTTTTTAGTGTGGTTTAATCCACCTTAATTATGTTGCTTAATCTATGTCCTTCACCATGATCAATCCCATTTTCGGATTGTTAACATGGTATCAGAGCAACAAAGGGGAAGGCATAGCAAAAAGGCGGCTGCAAGGCAAGAGAAGGCTCGGCATTGAAAGCACACATGGAGCGCTGGGCACAAGCAACACTGGCCATGGGTAGCACATAACAAAGGGGTGGAAATATGCTCGTCACTCATCAACAAACAGAGGTAGCATAGCCAGTAAAGAGGAAGTGATAGCTTCAGTGAAGAGCGCACAGAATGGCAATGTATAAGAAGAGCAACAAAGCAAGCAGCATGAGATGAAGGGCTTGAAGCGCAGCAAGGCGCAGAAGCAATACACGTAGAAGGTCGGCACCGCAGGTAGCTCACAAAGAAGAAGACCTTGGTGGGGTCAAGGTCTGCAAAAGAAAGCAAAAGCCTATAGACTCGGCGCATAGAGAAACGCCCAAATCGGTGTAGCGCATTGAAGGAATGTGAGGCGAAGCTCGATTCTTTAAAAAAAATTTAAAAAAAGGACTTTATTGAAGGTTTAACCCTTAATGTTGTAAGGGGTCTTTCACACCCATTTTTTTTAAAAAAAGGAGTTATCGTTCATAAAAAAATTTCAGAGTTTTTTAAGAATATGATCACACACACACAAGCTCACTGCCCGGCTTCGGCCAAAATAATTGTATTTTTCACCCATGATTATGAGATTGGTAACCGTACCTCGAGCTTGAAGCTCAAAATGAGATATGTATTTTTTTGTTCTCACCCATTGGTATGAGGGTTGCCCTACCTGAGCTCACCGAGAAGCTCAAAATGGTTATTGTGATGTGTGCATGAGCGATGCACGTGTGAGGTGCATGCGCATGGGTTGGTTCCCACCCGAACTTCTATGTTCAAATTGGACTCAGTGGTTCCGCTGTGAGCGAGTCGGCTCAAAATGGACTAGGTGTCTAAGATGTTAGACACGCGCACACATGTTCATTTGATGGACACTCCAATGTATCATTGAGGGGAAGTGTTGAGAGGTAGCGATTGCGGTTGTGCAATGCTACATTGATGGGTGATGATGGGTGAGTTGTGGAACACCTTGATTAAGAGGGGGTGTTGAGAGATGTAATCGTGGTGTTGTGTGTATGTGGGAAAGCACCCTAGAGGTGCAAGATATTGTGGCAAGATAATAATGCCACATGTAATATTGTATAGTGTGTGAGTGTTGACCAAAAAGAGTGGAAAAGGAGTTGCCACATGGATGATGACATGTAAAGTGGGATAAGGCTAGAAAGCCTATATCATTGTATGGTTCATTGTGAATGCAATAGAGCAATAGATCAAGTGTTGAGTGTGCAATCTCTCTCTCTCTCTCATGGAGTTTTTAGTGTGGTTGAATCCACCTTAATTATGTTGCTTAATCTATGTCCTTCACCATGATCAATCCCATTTTTGGATGCCACATGGATGATGACATGTAAAGTGGGATAAGGCTAGAAAGCCTATATCATTGTATGGTTCATTGTTGTGAATGCAATAGAGCCATAGATCAAGTGTTGAGTGTGCAATCTCTCTCTCTCTCTCTCATGGAGTTTTTAGTGTGGTTTAATCCACCTTAATTATGTTGCTTAATCTATGTCCTTCACCATGATAAATCCCATTTTTCAATTGTTAACATTGTGTAGCTTGTGTGGTTAATCTTTTGAGAACCCTTTTAGGGGTTTGAAGCTGACTTCTAAGGCCACAAAAGCCCTCAACAAACAATTTCTTGAATGGCTCACACTCCTGTGAGTTATGGACTCTGTAAAACTGGCGATGGCGTTTTTAAAAAAACGTAGAATTCTATAGTAGCACGCAAAGATTTATAGCAATTGACCAACCACAGCTGTGCGCCCTGATGTAATGAAGAGGCTTCAAGTTGTAGATCAGCAAATGATCAAGTATGCATGGAGATCTAAGGCCTCCAAGGAGTGTGTGTGTTGTGGGAAGAGGAGCTAGATTAAGTTTATGATAAAAAACCTTAATAATCTATTGATGATATTGTGAAAGTGTGATTAGATGAGTGTAATTAAGGTACCAAGGGATGGCCTAGCTCTGATACCATGAAAGAAAATTGAAAGAATGATGTATCTATGGTGGATCAAAGCATATGTATGCAATTACTAGTGGATGATTAACAATATGATTAGGCTAATTACACAAGCATGAAGAGGGTATGAATCAAGACACTTGAACTGATTTCTCATTCCCAAAAGGTTCCTTTTTATAGGCCAAGATTACATCCTTGAATATAGGAGAGGTGGCTTGATTTTAGGAGAGGTGGAGAGGAATGTGGAGAGGTGGAGTGAATGTAGGTGGGCACTGCCCTCATATTTGTCCTTGATTTTCTACAGAGGAGGGCGCCTACTTTTCACCTCCTTGAGTGGATTCTTGTGCCTTTTACAATGCTAAAGTTACATGGACAATGACCTTTGAACCTTAGGCTTTAATGTTGGGTTTATGTTTTGATTATTTCCAACAAACAGGACCTGCAAACCCTGCTCAATCATCTGGCGAACTGAAACTAGATTCTTTGTAATGTTTGGAACATGAAGTACATCTACAAGTTACTTCACCTTACCATCCTACATAGACAATGGCACATCTCCAACATGGGCAATCGGATGAGCAGTGTCATCCCCTATTTCAACAAAACCTGGTCTTTCAAGACTCTACATCATTTCTAGACACAACATCAACTACATGTTGCATAACAAACAACCTCTCATTATCCTCATTATTTTTACTAGAGGATGCCAAGTTGTTTTGCTGCACTTTTCCATTTCGCATGTCACTTTATTTCTTATAGCAATATGCCTACATATGTGGCTTACCACAGTAAAAATAGCCTTGTGTATCATTATGTTGCCTTTGCCAATTACCACGACCTCGTTGACCCCCTACCTCTAAACTGGCCTCTTCCACCTGTGTGTTATTGTTGTGAATCCTGGGACAGTTGCTGTTGCTGACCATAATTCTAATTACCTATTCGACCACCACCTTGGCCACGTCCACGACCTCTACGTCTTCCTCTACCTGAACTTGTGTAGTAGAAGGCCTGCTGCTCTGAACCTTTCAGCTGAGGGTTTGATTGAGGGTTGGGACTCAGTGGGGAGTACTTGGGCTTGCTTTTGTCATGTACCCTATAGGCTTGTGGTTGGTGAATTTGTTGCTGATGTGGGAGACGAGGAGCTTTGGGTGCCGGTGGACGAAGGGGATGGTTGGATATTTTGGGGTTCCATAATTTAGATTCTCCCTCATAATAACCTTGTGCTTTTTGAGAAGCTTTTTAGGTACCCAAAGGTGAGATGGTGAACCCTGTGGAGTTTTGTTAGTAGTGTTAGTTTGGTTTGGTGGGGCAGTAGTAGCTGCTGGTGAGGGGACCCTGTCAGAGTGGATTGCTACTATGCATGGTGGGGGGGAGGTGTGTGAGGCACTAATGTGGTTGGAATGAGAAACAACCTCTTTTTCGAGGGATGAATTTATAGGGGTGAGGTGATGGAATGATGGTGGGTGGTGAAACCAGAAGTGCTTGGCATGCGAAAGCTAAGGGTACGAGCTCTTTGTCCATCATGAGGATGGTAACTTGGCCAAAGGCCAGCTATAGGGTCGCCGTATGTGTTGAAAATACAAGTGAATAGGGTGTGTGTGTGGGAACAAGCCCTTGGTTAGAGACTGTAAAAGAGAATGAGTAAATGTGAAAGAACCTATGAAAAGGTGAGAAGAATCTACTGGGAGAGAATAAAGGGAAGCATGAGAAGATTTAGGAAGTGTGGAGATATTCTGGGAAAAGTGAAGAGCTGGAGAGAATCAAGGAAAAGAGGTGGAGTGAATCATGGAGAAATCAGTGGGATTTGATGCTTGATGTAAACTCTATAAATTGAGGCATTGCCCTAATGAGAATTTTTTGGTTTTTGAGTATCCATGCCTACATTAATCTATTTTCTAATTACCCACTAATTACATCTTAATTATTTACTAATCACTTTGTTAATGATGTTGATTCTAGTGTTTGATCCACCATAGCTCATCACATTGCTCAAATTTCAATATGGTATCAAAGCCATGCCTAGAATCCATCAAGTTTATGAGCCCATTATCTAATTAATTAGGATTAGTAGATAATTAAAAAATAATCAAAATTTTAGTTAGTTTTCAACTCATCTCTGTACCCCCAGCCAGTGGAGGAGTCCATTCTCCTTGCACACTTCAAATTAGGCCAAGCCCTTTTAGGAGCTTAAACTACACTCAAGGGGCTACAAGCCACTCCAAGGAATTGAAGGGAAACAGCGCGAATCGCCGGCAGAGCAGCACATTTTTTCGACGCGTTTTTTTCTGAGTAAAAGTGACATTGCAGCTTGCACAAATCAAATGTTTCTAATTCCTCCTAGCCCAAGGTGTTTTCAAGCATGCTCTACAAGCTGGTGAAGACAGAATTCAGTTTCATCAAGTCTACAGTGAGATCCAAGCTCTTCATCAAATCTGCAGGTGACTTTGGTGGTAAAAGAGAGATTAAGCTTTCAATATTTGGTCAAATCTTGTGTTTCCTGGCTTAATCCCCTACTAGACTCATTGCTATTGATGCCTTTGAAAGAATTTGAGCTCATTTGAAGTCTAAGGCACCAGATCTGGACTCCTCGCATACTCTGTTTTTTGCACACAAAACAGAGCATTAATTTACTAATCAGTGATTAATCAGTGCTAATCACTGTATTTTGGTGCAATTGAGGGTTCAAGTTAACCATTAGGTATCTGATACAGATCCTTATAACTTTAGATTACAATTCAGAGTTGGTTTGATACTCCAACCATTCCGTACAAATTAGTTACCCTTGATTTAATGTAATTTCTGGTAAAATTGTGTTGATAAAATTGTGATAATCATCATTTTGCATTTAACCCTTGACTAATGCCTATAAATCTCACTCAAAATCAAGATTATTCATAGCCTTGGACACATAGAGAGAGAGAGTGTCAAGGACTATGGAGTTTAGGGACTTGAGGCACTGGTCGCGGACTGTCAAGTAAGAAAGAAACTTGATACAAGGTCCAGGTGTGCTGAGATAACTTGAGGGGAGGAGTAGGCACTAGTCGCGGACTATCAAGTAAGGGGAGGCAAACTTGGTATAGGGTCTAGGTGTACTCGAAGTATTCACTTGAGTGGAGGTGTTGAAAATACAAGTGAATAGGGTGTGTGCGGGAACAAGCCCTTGGTTAGAGGCTGTAAAAGAGAATGAGTAAATGTGAAAGAACCTGTGAAAAGGTGAGAAGAATCTACTGGGAGAAAATAAAGGGTAGCATGAGAAGATTTAGGAAGTGTGGAGATATTCTGGGAAAAGTGAAGAGGTGGAGAGAATCAAGGAAAAGAGGTGGAGTGAATCATGGAGAAATCAGTGGGATTTGATGCTTGATGTAAACTCTATAAATTGAGGCATTGCCCTAATGAGAATTTGCTGGTTTTTGAGTATCCATGCCTACATTAATCTATTTGCTAATTACCCACAATCTTAATTATTTACTAATCACTTTGTTAATGATGTTGATTCTAGTGTTTGATCCACCATAGCTCATCACAATGCCCTAATTTCAACAGTATGTGCATCCCAATCAATGTTGCATCAGTTATGTCCCATCCAACCCCTTCCAAGGAGTATCTCTTTATGCATTGTTCCTGCAGGCATCACGTAGAGCTTCCCTTCCAAAGGATTATTTCCAATGTGGAACAAAAGTGTAACTATGCCTACGCAATGAACATGCTATGATGCCACAGTTGTAACGATGTTAGGGGTCTCTTTGAGTGAGGGTTCCTCATGGGAATGCCAAGTTTCATAGGACATTATATTGTAACTACTAGCCCCTATATCAACAAGAGATAATTTTTGGATAAAGCTTTTTGGGGTGGTCATTCCTAACCACAATCGAGTTGGCTTCACCTCCTGGTCTTCTTCTTCAAGGTTGACCACTTGGGCCATATTAACTATGATATGTCTCTGCCTAAGATTAGCTTGCCTTGCTTTGGCCTCTTTTTGTGCAGTTCATTTCATATCCTCATGGTCTTTCTTTTGCTATTTTTTTAATATCATGGATGGCTTTTAAGATGGCCTATGTGAGAGGGCCGTAATACCGTTTTAGTTTGCTATACCATTGAAGTAACCAGCCATTTCCACACCTTTAAGTGTTTTGATGCACATTACACCTTGTGATGTGGAATGGTCCTAGGCCTCTGAGCTTGAGCTTATTTTTATGTGTTTTGGTACTGAATAAGAGGACCATGTCACCCTTATTCATTTGTGTATCCTTAAGTTGGTCGTTAAACCATTATTTATGCATTAACTTCTCGATAGTCATGTTGTATACTGCAAAAAGGCGTGTTTCATCAAGCTTTTCAAGCTCGAATAGGCGACAGCCTAAGATGTTGCCAGTGAGCTTTTCTTGTATTGCGACATGTAAACTAGGGACTAAGAACTCCATGAGCATAACTACTTCAGTACCATAGGTTAAACTGAAAGGGGTGGCATTGGTTGTTGCCTTGTAAGAAGTTCTATAAGCCCAAAGTGCAGCCGACAACTTTTATTCCAAATCGTTGTGGCGGCTAGCCTGCACAGTTTTGGTCAGAATGGCACACAGGATTTTGTTCGTGCTTTCCACTTGGCCATTTGTTTGTGGGTAATAGGGGGAGGACTTCCTGTGAGTGACAAGGAACTCTTGCAAGAGGAACTGAATTACCTCGTTAATGAAGTGTGTCCCATTGTCATTGATGAGCTCAAGGGGGTAGCCAAAGTGGTTGATGACGGATTCATATAGATGAATTTAGCAGCAGCAGTCACTTTAGCATCGGCCTTGCATGAGTTGCACAAGCTTCTACCCACTTGGTGCAATAATCTATAGTAGCTATTATGTATTGGGCTTGAGTGTATTTGGCTACTGGACTGATGGATCCAATGAAATCTATGCCCCATTTCTCAAATGGTTGTAAAGACACTATAGGGTGCAGGGGCATGTGGTCTTTGAAATGGGGAATTGTTGTACGTTGACACTCATCACACTGTTTGACATATTCTGCAGCGTCAGCCATTAGAGTGGGCCACCATAACCCAGCCGCCGTGAGGACCTTACGAGCAGTGATATTTACTGCAAAGTGCCCCCCTAGAGGAGGAAGACATACTCATCTTCCCAGACACATCGTCGTAGGATTCTATCTTTCCCCTCTTTATAAAGTTGACCTGCAATGAGTTGGTAGGGGCCGTGCTTGTTTGATTAAGCGATGGGCACGGTCTTTGTTGAGAGGACGGGATCCATACGTAAGCCATTAGCTAAAAAGTGTGTTACATCCTTATAAGATTCCTCCCCAACCTCTCAAGATGTCCAGCATCTTCCCTTGTAATCAAATCCCTCTTCAGAAATATAAAAGATCTTGTTTCTACATGTTCTGGCTTAGAGAGAGAAAATGTTCTAGAGAGAGGTTATTCAGATTTTCAATATTTTTGGATGGAAAAATATCTCTTCTTATTAAAATAAGTTCCCCCAAAACAGAAGTTCAAAAAGATTTTCAGAAGGTGCTTGTAAGGTTCCCCCCTTCCACAAATAGGAGAAACACTTAAGATAGTCCGCTAAGTCTTATCTTAGAGAAAATTTCCTACTCATCGACACCTTGACCATACAGAGATTCAAGGATACGATTCATAGGTAAGACCTAGTTCTATCCTGCAGGGGGAGCGTGGTCTTCTAAAATCAAATCACCCATAGGGTAATTGATCACATAAATTGGGCAACTACAAGACTTGATTTCTAGAGGCAACGCTTTTTTCCTCATCCATGCAAGGCACAGCTGCTGGCCTAGTCTTCTAGAATAGAGTTGCCCGAGAACCTATTTATCTAGCGTAGGGCTTTCACTTAATCTATTGGAAAGCTACCCGACTAATCGGGTCCACCCGCCGTCCGTAGGATGGTGCCGTCAGGGCATTCCATCCTCCCACTTTCCACCCTACTCACGCGTCAATTTGTTTTCTAATTAATCCTACCACACTGTTTGACATAAATAAACATGTTCCTTAATTAAGGCCCTTTTTACAAGGTTTGTTAAAACAGCCTTTTTCTACAATACAATCATACCAAAGACAAGATTTATAAAAACAAAGTTTAATCATGAATCAATTTCATACAAGCCAAACTGGCTCTCTTATTCTTTTCCTTTATACCGCCGATGATCTAGAATTCGGCCTTCCAGCCTCCACATGCTGGGCAAAACCCTACGGGACCATACACCTCATCGTCGGCCGGCTGGCGAGGACTCAAGCCAGCCTGTCGCCCTCTCAGGCTCCATCGCTCGATCCTCCCGCCCCTCAGAGGGATGTCTGCGCACTAGGGTGGGCTAATTCACCGCACTAGCCTGGGCCCTCAGAACTAGGCAGCATCACAATCACTCGCCTCAATCGGCGAACCTCATTCTCCCAATGGTATGAGGGATACCATGGGCCAACTCCGGGCCTTACTAACGTCTCCGCCGTTCGGCTATACAAGCACAAGAATGGGGCAGCGTCAAGGCAGGGAGAAGTTATACCTGTACCTTAATTTAACCAAGATAACAATCCATTTACTCAACTAAACCATAGGACTAGAATCCATGTTACCTTCTTAAGAAAACAATCCTTTTCACAAAGATTTTAGTATTTTAACTTGAGATTGCCAGATAAGACATTCTTTATTAAGACATATGTTAAAGAATACAAACTTTAAATGGTAAATCAATCAAATAGATCACTGTAACAATCAATAGAGAAGCCGGGGCCATACCTCAACCCCTAAGAATGATATATAATTGAAAAACAAAATATGTATATACCTTATAAAAATTTGTCATTTATCTTTGTCCTTGCTCGTTGACAAGAGCTTTAGAACTTGACATATGAGAATAGAGTCTTCTAATACCTTGTCTTATGATTGAAATCATCCAATCATCCCCAAGATTTATCTCTTCTTACTCGTATTGTGACTCTTCTCTCTTTCTAAGGTCTATGCCAAAATAGCCTTCTCTACCCAGGACTACAGCATACTATTCTTTCTCTAAAAGAAAAGCTATGGAGTTTTGGTCTCTTTCTCCGAAAGACCATAGAAATCTAAGCTTATTTTTTGAGATATTAGATAAGAATGAAGGGATATATGCATCTCAAACTCTAGGATTACCTTGAGGCTACTTGCTGCCTTCTCACAGTTTTCTCTATGTAGAGATCCTGACAGAAACAGCAAACTGTTTCGACCATACCTCTCTAATAAAAACTCAGAATATAGTCATATAACCAGTCAAAAGAACGGGAAGGCATTTGGTCTACAAGCTTGCGCGGGCAGAATAGGTAAAAACGTCTGTATATAGCCACAAACGCGCCATCTTTGGAAACACGTTGTTTTTCTACATTTTTAGTATGCATGGACTCTAAATGTGTAAAAGTACTCTAAATATGACCTCTTATCACCTAAAATCGAAATTCTATTTTTGGGGATACTTATCTCTTAATAGAACTATTCTTATGTTCTTATTTCTTTTAGGATTTTTGGAGCTAATATTTTTATTCTAACACTTTTCTAATGTTTCTAGCCTTATTGTCTCACTCTTTCTAATTACACTCTCTTTTCTTATTGAAATCTATATTAAAAGAGACACATATAAAAGATTCGAGATGTCCTCATCTCGCGAGCTAGGATAGTATCTAAGTAAATCCTCCTGTCTCTTTCAAAGCGGTGTCCCCACTAGTTAAAAATCTTCTTTTATCTAAACATTGTTCCGAGTCCCTTATTTCATGTGTTTAGCTTGTTTTATTTTACCTCCAAAAGGTCTTTATTATTCTAGAGTTAATTGGCCTTATTATTCTAATTTCTTGCATCCATATACCTCTCATATGATATGAACCTTAGAATTCCTTATTCTATACCCCCATGTAATATGGTACTTAACAAATTATCATGGTGGAAAAATATAAGGGAATCAATTCTTTATGCAATCTAACCTATGATAGTAATTTCATAATCTTAGAATCATCTTGTAGAATACTTCTATTCATCATGCATATTACTTCACATGAATCTTGCACCAATCATCAATGTACTTATAGAAATACTTGTTGAATTCGATTATCTTTAACCCTGCTATCCCTATTTTTTGACCTAATTTTTGCTCTAGCTCATGATTCCTTGTAGCCAAGAGTGGACTTGACGTTCCTCTTGAATTAGGGGACCTCTTCTTGATTAACATGGAAGGACTCATGTCCTTCTCGACACTTTCTATATAAAAACTTTATCATAGTCTCTGGCTATAACTATGGCTTCTGAAATAGAGGATGGTTTTACATTCTTGATGAGGTTATTCAAAGGTATATTAAGCTTCCAAATGAATTGATGGAGAAGAGTTACCTCATCCATCTCTGGATCAAATCGGAGAAGTTTAACAAAAGTTTGGTGGTATTCTTTTAGGGTCTTCCTTTCTTGGGTTAGCTCTAAAAATTCGTTCATTTTATCCTCTCGAAATCCTAGAGAATAAAACCTTTCACGAAGGTGTACTTTCATGGCATCCTATAACTGATTCTAGCTCCAGTGGGTTAAATTGACAACAATGCTTCTAACTTTTTAGCTCCAATCGTTAGATTGACAACAATGCTTCCAACTAATTTGGCATTTCTTACGATTTTTAGATGCGAGCAAGGGTGAGCTTGCTTCTTTCATTGTATTCATTAAAAGTTCAAAACTATCAAATACTTATCATAGCACCACATTTGAAGGCAGTCAGGATTAATACATCTAAGATCTTCATTTTTTTGAGAATTACACATCTGGTATCTTGGGATTAACACATCTAAGAGCATGATCCTCTGGGAATTACACATCCAAGACCCATGTTTGTCTGAGATGGATTAAAGATCTTGGATGATCGTCCTAGTGTACAGTATCGAATGGATGGCATTCACACATCAACTATTCAAATCTTAATGGAGTTACAATCTTAATAATTTATAATATGCAAGTTAATGAGATATATCCTGAAAATTTCTCTAAACAAGTTTCAGTCTATCCTAGTTTCTTAATTTGATCACCCTATGTTTTTTTCTCACAAAAGGTTTTCTCCCCAATCTTATTTCTCAAATTTATTGTACAAATATCTTGCGTGTGTACCCCCAAGATATAAGCACAATTTCATAGGATGATTGTCTCAACATGTGAGGATATTCAAATCACTTCTATGGCCAGTAGAGATGATTGATTCGTCCTCATATGATAACCAATCACTTGTTTTAATCCCTTGATAGTTAACCTTTGAAAAACAAATCCTAGGAACTAAAATCGGCTCTGATACCACTTATAAGGTTCCCCCCTTCCACAAATAGGGGAAACACTTAAGATAGTCCGCTAAGTCTTATCTTAGAGAAAATTTCCTACTCATCGACACCTTGACCATACAGAGATTCAAGGATACGATTCATAGGTAAGACCTAGTTCTATCCTGCAGAGGGGGAGCGTGGTCTTCTAAAATCAAATCACCCATAGGGTAATTGATCACATAAATTGGGCAACTACAAGACTTGATTTCTAGAGGCAACGCTTTTTTCCTCATCCATGCAAGGCACAGCTGCTGGCCTAGTCTTCTAGAATAGAGTTGCACGAGAACCTATTTATCTAGCGTAGGGCTTTCACTTAATCTGTTGGAAAGCTACCCGACTAATCGGGTCCACCCGTCCGTAGGATGGTGCCATCAGGGCATTCCATCCTCCCACTTTCCACCCTACTCACGCGTCAATTCGTTTTCTAATTAATCCTACCACACTGTTTGACATAAATAAACATGTTCCTTAATTAAGGCCCTTTTCACAAGGTTTGTTAAAACAGCCTTTTTCTACAATACAATCATACCAAAGACAAGATTTATAAAAACAAAGTTTAATCATGAATCAATTTCATACAAGCCAAACTGGCTCTCTTATTCTTTTCCTTTATACCGCCGATGATCTAGAATTCGGCCTTCCAGCCTCCACATGCTGGGCAAAACCCTACGGGACCATACACCTCATCGTCGGCCGGCTGGCGAGGACTCAAGCCGGCCTGTCGCCCTCTCAGGCTCCATCGCTCGATCCTCCCGCCCCTCAGAGGGATGTCTGCGCACTAGGGTGGGCTAATTCACCGCACTAGCTTGGGCCCTCAGAACTAGGCAGCATCACAATCACTCGCCTCAATCGGCGAACCTCATTCTCCCAATGGTATGAGGGATACCATGGGCCAACTCCGGGCCTTACTAACGTCTCCACCGTCCGGCTATACAAGCACAAGAACGGGGCAGCGTCAAGGCAGGGAGAAGTTATACCTGTACCTTAATTTAACCAAGATAACAATCCATTTACTCAACTAAACCATAGGACTAGAATCCATGTTACCTTCTTAAGAAAACAATCCTTTTCACAAAGATTTTAGTATTTTAACTTGAGATTGCCAGATAAGACATTCTTTATTAAGACATATGTTAAAGAATACAAACTTTAAATGGTAAATCAATCAAATAGATCACTGTAACAATCAATAGAGAAGCTGAGGCCATACCTCAACCCCTAAGAATGATATATAATTGAAAAACAAAATATGTATATACCTTATAGAAATTTATCGTTTATCGTTGTCCTTGCTCGTTGACAAGAGCTTTAGAACTTGACATATGAGAATAGAGTCTTCTAATACCTTGTCTTACGATTGAAATCATCCAATCATCCCCAAGATTTATCTCTTCTTACTCGTATTGTGACTCTTCTCTCTTTCTAAGGTCTATGGCAAAATAGCCTTCTCTACCCAGGACTACAGCATACTATTCTTTCTCTAAAAGAAAAGCTATGGAGTTTTGGTCTCTTTCTCCGAAAGACCATAGAAATCTAAGCTTATTTTCTGAGATATTAGATAAGAATGAAGGGATATATGCATCTCAAACTCTAGGATTACCTTGAGGCTACTTGCTGCCTTCTCACAGTTTTCTCTATGTAGAGATCCTGACAGAAACAGCAACCTGTTTCGACCATAACTCTCTAATAAAAACTCAGAATATAGTCATATAACCAGTCAAAAGAACGGGAAGGCATCTGGTCTACAAGCTTACGCGGGCAGAATAGGTAAAAACGTCTGTATATAGCCACAAACGCGCCATCTTTGGAAACACGTTGTTTTTCTACATTTTTAGTATGCATAGACTCTAAATGTGTAAAAGTACTCTAAATATGACCTCTTATCATCTAAAATCGAAATTCTATTTTTGGGGATACTTATCTCTTAATAGAACTATTCTTATGTTCTTATTTCTTTTAGGATTTTTGGAGCTAATATTTTTATTCTAACACTTTTCTAATGTTTCTAGCCTTATTGTCTCACTCTTTCTAATTACACTCTCTTTTCTTATTGAAATCTATATTAAAAGAGACACATACATACATGGCTTGGGAGGGACCTTACAGTGCATTAGAAATCAAGTATAATCTGTTCAAGAGGCCTTATCCTAGGGGTCCAGATTTTTGAAAAAATTGAAATTAAGCTTTTAAGGGGCCAATCAAATTCATCCAAATGTGTGGAGAAGATAAATAGAAGAAATAAAGAAAATCCCCCCCAAAATAAGTAAATACTCACATAAGATGAAGAGTGGACTAAGGACCAAAGGAATTCTAAAAAATGGATTTTTGACACCTCAAAATGGGAATTCCCCCCCTCATGAATGAGGCGCCTACTTCACATGTGGGATGGAGTTTTAAATCATCAAAAATTGAGATATTTTATCTCTCCTCTCTCCTAATTCAAGTCTAGCTCTAAAAAGTAAGCTAAACTGACCTAAAAATGGTCAAAAATTGACCAAACTGATCTGGAAAATTCTAGAATCAGTTTGCTTGGTTAGGAGCTCACTTTTTCCTACAAATAAAAGCCTCTCCCTTTTGTTGAAGCTTAATAGTGTTTTATGCACTGTTACTCTACTCCACCCCAGAGTCAAGAACTATGAATTTCTTAATAATTCATTAAGTTTTGGCCATTCCCTCTTCTAAAGAATTGGTGGCCACTCTTGTTGCAAACAAGAGTAGATCCCTCAAACCATCAAGCCAAAGGAAAGCTCTCAGAATTCTTGTTAGTAATTTTGCCTTTTCTTTATTCTTTTAATGGTTTTTCTAATCTTGTTTTGTTTAAATTGAAAACTCTGATGCTATGCCTTGCTGGAAAGGCTTTCCCCCTCTCTCATTCTTAAATTCAGCCCTTCTTTATCCTCGTTAAGTAATCTAATTGTTGGAATTAAACTTTTCATATTTTTTCTCTTTTAAAAGTGAAATTTGATTAGTTTAGAGTGCTTAAAACCAATTGGGGATAATTTTTAAGTAATTTTAAGTTACAAAAAATTTAAAAATGGTCAGCCATATAAAGGAGGTTATGGCAAAATTTTCTAGTAATTGGTGAAATAAGTTTTATCTTTTATTATCCAAAAAGAGTAATCTCCACCAATTGTGTATTCTAAAAGTGTAATTTTTATTTTATGCATAGAAAGATGCATAAAAAAATTTATTTTTAATTCAAAAGAGTTATTCTCATCAATTTTCATTTTATGCATAGGAAGATGCATAAAGAAATTTATTTTTAATTCAAAAGAGTTATTCTCATCAATTTTTATTTTATGCATAGGAAGATGCATAAATAAATTTATTTTTATTTCAAAGGGGTTATTCTCATCAATTTTCATTTTATGCATAGAAAGATGCATAAAGAAATTCATTTTTATTTCAAAAGAGTTATTGTCATCAATTTTCATTTTATGCATAGAAAGATGCATAAAGAAATTTATTTTTTATTTCAAAAGAGTTATTCTCATCAATTTTCATTTTTTGCATGGAAAGATACATAAAGAAATTTATTTTTATTTCAAAAGAGTTATTCTCATCAAATTTGATTTTACGCATAAGATGGGAATGAATGGATGGATGGATGAGGATGTATGTGAAGAATAGAAGTGGATGTTAAGAATGGATGTTGATGAGTGTATGTGAAAGGATAGATGTGGATGTGTATGTGATAAATATGGATGTGGATGTATGTGAAAGGATAGATATGGATGTGTATGTGATAAGTATGGATGTGGATGTATGTGAAAGGATAGATGTGGATGTGTATGTGATAAGTATGGATGTGGATGTATGTGAAGAATAGAAGTGGATGTATGTTAAAGAATGGATGTAGATGAGTGTATGTGAAAGGATAGATGGGGATGTGTATGTGATAAGTATGGATGTGGATGTATGTGAGAGAATATATGTGAATGAATGTGATAGCATATGAATCGGGATGTAAATGAATGATATAGGATGTGAATGAATGATAAGGGATGTGAATGGATGTGATGTGATGTAAATCGGGATGTGAATGAATGATATAAGATACGAATGAATGTGATAGCATATGAATCAGGATGTGAATGAATGATATAGGATGTGAATGAATGATATAGGATGTGAATGAATGATAAGGATGTGAATGGATGTGATGTGATATGAATCGGGATGTGAATGAATGATATAGGACGTGAATGAATGTGATAGCATATGAATCAAGATGTGAATGAATGATATAGGATGTGAATGAATGATAAGGGATGTGAAAGGATATGATGTGATGTGAATAGAGATGTGAATAAATAATATAGGATGTGAATGAATGATAAGGGATGTGAATGGATGTGATGTGATGTGAATCGGGATGTGAATGAATGATAAGGGATGTGAATGGATGTGTTGTGATGTGAATCTGAATGTGAATGAACGATAAGGGACATTAATGAATGTGTTAGCATGTGAATCAGGATGTGAATGAATGAGATGTGATGTGAAATGAATGTGATAAGATGCGATGTAAACTGGATAGATGTTAATGTATGTGAAGTGATGAGATATATGGGTAGATGCAAATGGGTGAGATCTGATGAGGAGAAATGAGGAAATAAGTGATGAGATAGAAAAAGATGTGATTAGATGAGAATGGGAGTGCTTATGAAATGAGGTGGATTGATGTGCATGGATGTTTGAATGATGTGAATTGACGTGTGGATTGATGTGGATGGATGTATGGAAGATATGGATGGATGTGTGGATAATGTGGATTGATGTGGATTGGTGTGTGTATGATGAGTGAATGATGTGGATTGATGTGGATTGATGTGGATGATGTGGATGGATGTATGGATGAGGTGGATTGATGTGTGGATAATGTGGATTGATGTGCATGGATGTTTGAATGATGTGGATTGACGTGTGGATTGATGTGGATGGATGTATGGATGGATTGATGTGTGGATGATGCGATTGGATGTGAGTTGATGTAGGAATGATGTGATGTGATAGGGATCGATGATGAAAATAAAATTGTGGTAAGATGAAAAAAAGATGGGGTCTAATGTGAAAGGATGCGGAGTAATGAGAAAAGAAAATATCGTTGGCACTGTATTTATTTGTGAAATCTATTTTTAAATGACTGTTTTATGTCAAGAATACTAGGGAAGAATTTTGACCATCTTGTGAATGAGGTCGTGGAGACCTATCTGTTAAAGTTGCAACTGCTGCGGAGAGTCAACGTCGGAAGACATCTCGCGTAGCAAGGTCGGCCGAGGTCTTGACCAGCCTCGGTTTGATTAAATGGTAAGCTTCCGGTATAGTGGATGAGGGACCAAGGAAGCGGCCTATGAGTGAAGCGCTAGGTGACTTGCGAAGGATCCTAGAGGGTGCTGACCATACGGTGCTCGGGCGCTGGGTCGCCAAAGACACCCCCACGAGTACGTTGAGGAAGATATTGGAACAAGGAGTAAGAGTTGTTTTCTGAATTCGGGCATGGATATGGTTGATTGACCTTGCTGGTCCTCAACGGATGAGTCCATGGCTCTTTTATATGGATCTGTTGGTTGATCTTGCTGATCTTCAACGGAGATTCTATTTGGATATTTTTATGTGATTATATTGTCGGGTACTATGAGCTAGGAACTATTGAAAAGACCCCTGAGTGAACAGGTGGTGAGCATTCTGGTTTGCCAAAGATGTCATAGGTACACCGATGAAGGAAGGAATTGGAAATTACGATTCAACTGGATAATTAGAGGATTATGATCAGTAACACTATGGTTTCATTAAATGATTGTTTTAAAGATTGTTGAATCTGTGAAAAAGGCAAGTTCATATTGGGTGTGTAAGTGGTGTGACTAGTTTTATGTTGCATGAATATCTGGCTAGGGGCCTGGGAACTCTTTTTCCTGGTACCCGGGACAAAACCTAACCAAATTCCTAATTGGATCCCATCACTACAGTGGTTGGACGGTTGGCTAACCCATGGGACTGGATGGGGTTAGGCTAGACTGATGGATCCGTAAATCGAGACTCAATTTCTATATAGTACGATAGATGAGGTAAATCCTGGATAAAAATTGTTCTATGGAAAAGACTCAACGGTTGTGCCTCTCAATGAGGAAAAAAGCGTTGGTCTCTAATGATCCAAGTACAATCTTTTCCTTGATCTGATTATGGGACTTACGGGTTCGGTCAGATCAGTTCAGTTAGGCTTTTGACTACGTTAGAGAAAAGTTATCCTGGAGGAATCGCTCGTTCTTTCCAGGCAAGAGAAGTTTTTCTGAGTTCGGTTTTGGAAGAACCGATGGATTAGTCGCTTGTCTAGATATCCATGGTGGGCGAGGCCCCGAGTGTGGGACCCTGCCTCGTGCAAGAAGTGCTACTTCCGCTGCTAGCACCCCCAAATTCGTTGTGCAATGGGGTCAAGGATCTCACAGATAAAGTTGCAATAGCTGACGGAGAGTCAACAGAGGACGTCTCTCGTAGCAAGGTCTCGGACGAGGTCTTGACCAGCCTCGATTGGATTTAAATGGTGAGCTTTCGGTACGGTGGATGAGGGACCAAGGAAGCGGCCTATGAGTGAAGTGCTAGGTGACCTGCGAAGGATCCTAGAGGGTGCTGACCATATGGTGCTCGGGCTCTGGATCGTCGAAGATACCCACACGTGTGTCATGGAAGATATTGGAACAAGGAGTAAGAGTTGTTTTCTGAAACCGGGCATGGATCTGGTTAATTGACCTTGCTGGTCCTCAATGGATGAGTCCATGGCTCTTTTATATAGATCTGATGGTTGATCTTGCTGATCTTCAATGAAGATTCCATTTTGATTTTTATAAGTGAATATATTGCCTACTATGAGCTAGGAACTATCGAAAAGGCCCCTGAGTGGACAGGCGGTGAGCGTTCTAGTTACCAATGATGCCATAGGTACACCGATGAAGGAATGATTAGAAATGAGAATTCAACCGGATATTTTGGAGGATTATGATCAATGATACTATGGTTTCATTAAAAGATTTTTTTAAAGTCAGCTGAATCAGTGAAATAGGAAATTTTATATTGGGTGTGTAAGTGGTGTGACTATCTTGAAGTTTGCATGAAGCGCTGGCTAGGGGGCCTGGGAACTCTTTTCCCTGGTACTTGGGACAAAACCTAACCAAATTCCTAATTGGATCCCATCACTACAGTGGTTGGGCAGTTGGCTAACCCATAGGACTAGATGGGGTTAGGCTCGACTCATGGATCCGTAAATCCAGACTCAATTTCTGTATAGTACGATAGATGGTGAGCTTTCGGTACGGTGGATGAGGGACCAAGGAAGCGGCCTATGAGTGAAGTGCTAGGTGACCTGCGAACGATCCTAGAGGGTGCTGACCATATGGTGCTCGGGCTCTGGATCGTCGAAGATACCCACACGTGTGTCATGGAAGATATTGGAACAAGGAGTAAGAGTTGTTTTCTGAAACCGGGCATGGATCTAGTTGATTGACCTTGCTGGTCCTCAATGGATGAGTCCATGGCTCTTTTATATAGATCTGATGGTTGATCTTGTTGATCTTCAATGAAGATTCCATTTTGATTTTTATAAGTGAATATTGCCGGGTACTATGAGCTAGGAACTATCGAAAAGGCCCCTGAGTGGACAGGTGGTGAGCGTTCTAGTTACCAATGATGCCATAGGTACACCGATGAAGGAATGATTAGAAATGAGAATTCAACCGGATATTTTGGAGGATTATGATCAATGATACTATGGTTTCATTAAAAGATTGTTTTAAAGTCAGCTGAATCAGTGAAACAGGAAATTTTATATTGGGTGTGTAAGTGGTGTGACTATCTTGAAGTTTGCATGAAGCGCTGGCTAGGGGGCCTGGGAACTCTTTTCCCTGGTACTTGGGACAAAACCTAACCAAATTCCTAATTGGATCCCATCACTACAGTGGTTGGGAAGTTGGCTAACCCATAGGACTAGATGGGGTTAGGCTCGACTCATGGATCCGTAAATCCAGACTCAATTTCTGTATAGTACGATAGATGAGGTAAATCCTGGATAAAAATTATTCTATGGAAAAGAATCAACGGCTGTGCCTCTCAATGAGGAAAAACGCGTTGGTCTCTGTGATCTCAATAGTACGATAGATGAGGTAAATCCTGGATAAAAATTGTTCTATGGAAAAGAATCAACGGCTGTGCCTCTCAATGAGGAAAAACGCGTTGGTCTCTGTGATCTAAGTACAATCTTTTTCCTGATTTGATTATGGGACTTACGGGTTCGATTAGATCAGTTCAGTTAGTTTAGGCTTTTGACTACGCTAGAGAAAAGTTATCCTCCCTGGAGAAATCGCCCGTGCTTTCCGGGCAAGGAAAGTTTTTTCGAGTTCGGTTTTGGAAGAACCGATG
Organism: Cibotium barometz; assembly: GCF_041138505.1. NCBI lineage: Eukaryota > Viridiplantae > Streptophyta > Polypodiopsida > Cyatheales > Cibotiaceae > Cibotium > Cibotium barometz. Next base: position 21,461,888 of record NC_141048.1, read on the forward strand.
GATTAGTCTCTTGTCTGGATATCCGTGGGGGCGAGGCCCTGAGTGTGGGACCCTACCCCATGCAAGAAGTGCTACTTCCGTTGCTAGCACCCCCAAAGTCGTTGCGCAGTACGGTCAGGGATCTCACAGCTGGTATCAGAGTAATTTGGCTAATGAGGATCAATCGAGAAACCAAGAATGTCAAAAATTTATGAAGAAGCAGTAAAGGGTTGTAATTATGTGATAAAATTCATACAAATTGATATTCAAACTAAAATTTTTAAATTGGTAATTGGGTCTTCAGATGGAAGTACCGTAATTGTATGGAATCCCTAACTTGCTTGAGGCCTAGACATGATGGCTTATAGTTCCAAGGACCGTGACTACCCGTATATACTGAGGGTATAACTGCAACTCTTTTTACTGGCAGTATATACGAGTAAATCTAAGACTTGAAATTGTAAGCATTAGTACTATCTAGATGATGAATTCGAATGTGGTTGATATGATTTTAAATTCTGATTGAGAACTGATGAGTTGATTTGGATTCTGATTGAAACATGAAGATTTCTGAATTCTGGCTGAATTGTAATAACTAAGCAAAACCACAATAAGGATGAATGGGACGAGTCCCTGTGATAATGTTCGTAGCTAGAATGATGTTAATGACTTCAACAAATCACTATGAGATTACCGGATTGTGCTGGCAGATTGCTGCTGTTAACACTTGACCCAGTGGATCAAGTTAAGGGGTGTCAAATTAAAACTCTGTAAAATTGAAAATTTCCATGGCGAACTGTTCAGATAGAAATCTTGGTCTAATGGACCATTATTGTGATAAGGATTGAATGTTATAATCTGAGTGAATTACTATATGATGGATGAGTTTTATATAAGGGATCTTTATCCTAGGATTCTGTTGGGTTCTCTAGACTATAAGGAACCAAGAATCAGTTGGATCTTAAGGAAAAGAATTCTCCTCTAGCTTTGCGAGATGAGGACATCTCACGTTTTTTAAGTGGGGTAGAATGTAAGATTCCTCCCCAGCCTCTCAAGATGTCCAGCATCTTCCCCTGTAAAATCAAATCCCTCTTCAGAAATGTAAAAGATCTTGTTTCTACCTGTTCTGGCTTAGAGAGAGAAAATGTTCTAGAGAGAGGTTATTCAGATTTTGAATATTTTTGGATGGAAAAATATCTCTTCTTATTAAAATTGAATTTATGCATAGAAAGATGCATAAAAGATTTATTTTTATTTCAAAAATGTTATTCTCCTTAAAATTGAAATTATGCATCAATAGATGTGTAAAGAATCTTTATATAAAAAAATAAGGATTCTCTTGCATTCTAAGAATGGATGTGATGAGATGGGATGTGAATCAGATAGATGAGAATGAATAGAGAATAGATGTGATGAAAATTGAAGTAATGAGCAGTGAGAGGTAGATAGATGTGATGATATGTGATATAAATCAAATAGATGAGAATGAAAGGATGGATAGATGTGATGAGAATAGATGTGAGGAGAATGAGAGGTAAATAGATGGGATGCGAATCAGATAGATGGGAATGAATGGATGGATGGATGAAGATGTATGTGAAGAATAGAAGTGGATGTATGTTAAAGAATGGATGTGGATGAGTGTATGTGAAAGGATAGATGTGGATGTGTATGTGATAAATATGGATGTGGATGTATGTGAAAGGATAGATGTGGATGTGTATGTGATAAGTATGGATGTGGATGTATGTGAAAGGATAGATGTGGATGTGTATGTGATAAGTATTGATGTGGATGTATGTGAAGAATAAAAGTGGATGTATGTTAAAGAATGGATGTGGATGAGTGTATGTGAAAAGATAGATGGGGATGTGTATGTGATAAGTATGGATGTGGATGTATGTGGGAGAATATATGTGAATGAATGTGATAGCATATGAATCGGGATGTGAATGAATGATATAAGATGTGAATGAATGATAAGGGATGTGAATGTGATGTGATGTGAATCGGGATGTGAATGAATGATATAGGATGTGAATGAATGTGATAGCATATGAATCGGGATGTGAATGAATGATATAGGATGTGAATGATATAAGATATGAATAAATGATATAGGATGTGAATGAATGATAAGGGATGTGAAGGATGTGATGTGATGTGAATCGGGATATGAATGAATGATATAGGATGTGAATGAATGTGATAGCATATGAATTGGGATGTGAATGAATGATATAGGATGTGAATGAATGATAAGGGATGTGAATGGCTGTGATGTGATGTGAATCCGAATGTGAATGAACGATAAGGGACATTAATGAATGTGTTAGCATGTGAATCAGGATGTGAATGAATGAGATGTGATGTGAAATGAATGTGATAAGGTGCGATGTGGATAGATGTTAATGTATGTGAAGTGATGAGATATATTGGTAGATGCAAGTGGGTGAGATCTAATGAGGATAAATGAGGAAATAAGTGATGAGATAGAAAAAGATGTGATTAGATGAGAATGGGAATGCTTATGAAATGAGGTGGATTGATGTGCATGGATGTTTGAATGATGTGAATTGACGTGTGGATTGATGTGGAATATGGATGGATGTGTGGATAATGTGGATTGATGTGGATTGGTATGACACTATGGTTTCATTAAAAGATTGTTTTAAAGTCAGCTCAATCAGTGAAACAGGAAATTTTATATTGGGTGTGTAAGTGGTGTGACTATTTTGCATGAAGCGCCGGCTAGGAGGCATGGGAACTCTTTTCCCTGGTACCCAGGACAAAACCTAACCAAATTCCTAATTGGATCCCATCACTACAGTGGTTGGGCGGTTGGCTAACCTATGGGATTGGATAGGGTTAGGCTGGACTGATGGATCTGTAAATGGAGACTCAATTTTTGTATAGTACGATAGATGAGGTAAATCCTGGATAAAAATTGTTCTATGGAAAAGAATCAATGGCTATGCCTCTCAATGAGGAAAAAAGCATTGGTCTCTATGATCCAAGTACAATCTTTTCCTTGATCTGATTATGGGACTTACGGGTTCGATCAGATCAGTTCAATTAGTTCAGGCTTTTGACTATGTTAGAGAAAAGTTATCCTGGAGGAATCGCCCGTGCTTTGCGGGCAAGGAAAGTTTTTCCGAGTTAGGTTTTGGAAGAACCGATGGATTAGTCTCTTGTCTGGATGTCCGTGGGCGAGGCCCCGAGTGTGGGACCTTGCCCCGTGCAAGAAGTGCTACTTCCGCTGCTAGCACCCCCAAATTCATTGCGCAGTGGGGTCAGGGATCTCACAGTCCTCGCCCCATTCAAGAATCAAGCATAGTTGGAATAGGACAACATTTGGTAAATCATCATTGATTCCCATCGAGACTGTTCACCATTGGGGATCCTTCCCACGTGGTCTGTAAGGACATGTTGAGATCCCTTCCTCACCATAATGGTGAAGTAAAACTCAAGCAGTATAAGTAGCCACTGGGTGATTTTGCCTATCATACAAGGCTTATTTACCACGTGCATGAGGGCTTGATGGTCTACGAAGAAAACAAACTTAGTCACCCAAAAGATAGTGGACGGAACTGCTTGATAATCCCTGTCTCTTAGTCGTATTGTAGTTCCTCTCAAGTTCATTGAGTTGGTGGCTAGAAACACTGATGGGGAAATCCATCTTGTGTTCTCCTGGTTGGACTAGCACACATCCTATAGCAAAGGCTGAGGCATCGATGTGGACATGAAAGATGATGTCCCAATTTGAGGATCTGAGAATTGGTGCACTTGCCAAAGCTTTTTTGAGCATAGTGTAAGCCTGTTGGCATTCATCAGTCCACTCGAAGACGATGAGGAGTCTGTATACGGAGGTCGAGCAATATCAACGTACATAAAAATGAATCGCTGATAGTAGTCGAGTGTCCCATAAAGCGCTGGACTCCCTTGAAGTTTGTGGGTGACGGCAGCTCTAGGATGAGCCTCACTTTGCTATCATCAGTAGTAGAGATTCCCTGCCTAGAGACAATGTGTCCCAGGATCACCTCGTGCCAAACCCAAAATTGGCATTTGAGGGGGTTCAACGAGATACGGTATAGCTTGCACTTTTCTAGCACTTTGCGCAAACATGCAACGTGCTCCTTCTAGGAGGAATTGACACAAAGGTCATCCATGAAGACCTTAAGGAATTTCTAAAGATATTCTTGTAAGTTGTACACATAAGACATTGGAAGGTTCGAGGGGCATTGGTCAGCCCGAAGGGCATGACTCGTTATGCATATGTGCCCCATTCAGTGACAAAGGCTATTTTGTGCTGGTCCTTGGGATCAATCAGCACTTGATTGTATCTAGAGAATCTGTCAAGGAAGTTGTATGCTTCCTTTCTTGCTACTTGTTCTAGCACATGTTCCATGAAAGGTAAGGGATAGTGGTCCCTGATGGTAGCGGCATTGAAATTTTTGAGGTCTACACACACTCTGACTTTTCCCTTCTTCTTAGGCACTACCACAATAGGTGATACCCACTCTGTATGCTCAATTTCATAGATGAATCCAGCATCAATAAGTCTCTCGATCTCTTTGCGAACCATCTTAGAGTATTTAGGGTTCATCGGATACGTTCGGCCTTGCTCCATCAACCATTAGAATGGTATGTTGGACCACTTTAGGAGGTGCACCTTTCATGTCCATGTACTTCCAAGCAAAGTGGGCTCCACCTGGTACCTTGGGGAGAATATCCAACCTTGAAGGACTCTTTCAAAGCTTCAAAGGTGGCTTTGTCCTTAGTTTTTAAGGACCTGAACCATTGGCCTACTTTGCCATCAAGGGTGAGGTTGAAGTTGATTACCTTGACTTGATCTTCTACACGGCCGAAGGCATCACAGATTTGATTAAACATCTCTAAATGTGGGATCGGGTCTCCAATCCCATTAAATTTTGTGATAAGTTTCAAGATATTAGCAGGATTATTCCACTCTAATCTTGGTGCAGGTGCAGGTTGCATTGGTGTGCTGGAGGTGTGATACCTGTGCAGCCACGCCGCTCCCTATTTTCGTGGCCAATCTCAACATTTATGGTATTAGCCCTACCATGGCTAGAATAGTAGTAGTTTGTGGAAGGTTAGGTGGAGGAGCGAGGCTGAGAGGATAATAAACCATAGGAGGCCCCTGTATGATAGGTGGGTTTAAATGTACCCTTGTGGTCCTAGGTGGTACTGAGGATAGACTCCTTGTGGTGAGTATTGTTGATATACAAACAGATCGGATTGATGTGAAGGGCATGGGTAGTCCCTCTCCCTTTGGTGCGATGTTTCTAGTCCTTGAGATGACGGAACTAGCCCTAGGTGGTTTTGCACTGTGGTCCTTGGGCCGTCTACTGGTCAGCTATACTTGAAACAGGCACAAGTCTCCATACTGATGGTTCTGTTTAGGTCTGTTGGCTTCTACTTTACCCTACTTCCACTCTAGGATCTAGAGATAGAGTGGGCTCACTTGCTTGTGGTTGGTCCATGCCTCTTCCCCTAGATTATGGTTCTTCTAACTGTGTATTTCCCAGGATAAAATCACAGAGCCTCAAAGCAAGGCTTTTGTGTGAATGTGTGGGAGAGGTAGGAGCTTGCTTTTAGACATATGGTATGTTCATGCATTGAAGTTATGGCTCTCCTATTTTGAGGTCTGGAGTCCCTCGCCCCGTGCTTGGGTGGTCTTTTCTTTCACACGTACTATCAAAGATGTGTGAGAGGTAGGAGCTTACTTTTAGACATATGGTATGTTCATGCATTGAAGTTATGGCTTTGGGCCTATTTTGAGGTCTGGAGTCCCTCGCCCCGTGCTTGGGTGGTCTTTTCTTTCACACGTACTATCAAAGACAAGCACCATTTGACTCCACTCGGTATTGACCAACAGGTCCAACCTTACAAGAGAAGGAGCTTCCTAAGAGTTTGCTTCGTCGAAAAGAGTGTTATTTCGCACCAATCTACCAGATCATAGGTGCACGGGAATACGGATTGCTATGCAGAACCCCTCTATGGAAAAAGGTTTTTTTTTTGGTGAAATGGAACGGCCATATGCTTTGGAAAGAATGGGCATTCGCTTTTAAAATGTGAAACCAACAGGCATATGCTTCTCAAGGAGAGAAGGAATGGACGTTCGCTGTTGGAATGAAAAGGAAACATGCGTATCCTTCTCAGGGAGAGAAGGAACGTACATTCAATTGTGTAATGACCGACATACGCTTTAGAGATGAAAGGAGGAATGGATGTTTGCTCAGGAGAAGAAGGGAATGGGCATTCAAATTTAATCCTCCAGAGTGGAATGGGCATTCGCTTCAAACTTGAGAACTGAAATGGACATTTGCTTCCCGAAACCTAAATGGAATGAATGTACCAAGTAAATCACGGAGTGGAATGGGCGTTCGCTTCAAGATGAGAAGGGAATGGACGTTCGCTTCTAAAAAGAAAAATGGAACGGACGTTCGCTTCAAGATGAGAAGGGAATGGACGTTCGCTTCTAAAAAGAAAAATGGAACGGACGTTCGCTTCAAGATGAGAAGCGAATGGACGTTCGCTTCAAGATGAGAAGCGAACGGGCGTTCGTTTCCAAAATCTGAATAGAGAAGGAAAGGCATGGGTGTGCACTTGCAATTGAGCTTTTTTTTCCCTCATAGCATTTTTTTGTGATGCTATAATACCCGAACTCAACTCTGCTCTGGTGTGATAGTAACATTGTCTTCATCTTCATCCTCCGAGCTGGAAGATTTTGGAGTTGGTGATCAAGCTTTGAAATCTTTCTTAGAACATTTTTAACCCCTAGATGAAGCTCCAATATCTTGCTTACTTTAATAAGTTAGTGTGGAAACAATTTCTCGGGAGAGAGCTTGAGCTTTTGCTGGACCTTGTGTTGGTTGTGCTTGTAGATAAGGTGCCAAAGCAACAAGTAGATTACCAGAGTTTTGCAATGCAGTAAAGAGAGTTGGAGGCCCCACATTGATTGATCTAAAGGTTTCCTTGCTGCATAAGAAGATCAATTGCACAATACTTTGCAGTAACTATTAGAAGAACCTGTTCTCCTTCATCTTCTCATGTATAGTCAACAATTCAAGACTTTTCCACAAATCTTTTGACTGTCTTTAAGCTTCTGTCCACCACTAAGTTTTTCAATAACAAAAAACAATGAGTTATCTTGAAAAGTAAGATACCACTCATGATTTGGATATGAATGCCTTGACACATCAGAACCAGCACAACAAGGGAGGGTATTTGAGGTGCAACATTAATAAAACCCTAGTACCCTTGTGAGGTTGTTGTTGAAATGAGTGATGCTAGAGTGCCAAGTCACCTAGCCAAGTTATCCTACATGAGCTATCATAGCTTTGTTGTACTCTCCTCATATAAAAGAGGACCATTTCAAGTAATGCAAAGTGTAGCAAGTTCTCAAGCCTCTCTATGTGTACAAGTCTCAATCTTGTAACCTAATTGAGTTTGAGTCTAAGCTAAATTAGCTTAGTTCATTTATTATGTTTGTTATTAGGTATCACCCACCCTAGCTTAGCTTAGCACTAATCACATGTTAATTAGATTAGGATTATAGTTGATTGTTAGTAGGGAGCTTGATCCATGAATTTCAACATGGTATCAGAGCTTGGTTTAAGCTCCCTATAGCTTAGCATCCATCTTCCCTAACCCCACATTAGTCTAATCTCTTCACAAATCATCTCATTAGTCACTAATCACATCCTTATCTTCTTCTTTTGCTTGTGGTCACAAATTGACTAGCTTGCCATTGCCCATTCTATTAACCATTCACCTTCAAACCTTGTGGGCATCTTAAGCATATCAAGGTGTTTGCACACTGTGAGGTGAAAAAAAGAAAGAAAAGCCTGCCTCTATATCCCTTCCACCTCGCAAACTTGGAATACACACACACGAACGGGGGCACCACCAGCCACCGGCTGGAACAATTCTCACACTCACCACCCAACCCACGCCAGACAGACAGCATGAAACAGGGGCACCATAGACAAGATAAACACCCAGCAATATATTTTCAGATCAAAACATCATACAAGCTTCTCCCGACACAGAAGCTTTACTCACACAACCATTAACAAAACACTCAAGCCTGTCAGCCGAGGATACACCACATCCCCAATCACCACGAACCACTCACCTGCCTGCTGTACCAAAACACACCAGAAAGAACCCGGCCACTCACTCTTCAGAAGGCGCCCACACCAGCTAACCCTCAAGTCTCTGCGACCCATCACTTCTGCATGTGTTGTCAGCAGCAGCTACACCAACACTTATCTCTCTCACTCTCTCTGTGCTGATCCTCTGCCAGCCACTTCAAACCCAGGCAGCTTATCTGCCTTGCTACCGGCCCACCACCAAGCAGCAACACTTTATCTCTGCTTCACTCGGCACCCACTCTGTTGTCCACAGCCCTGTCTCCCAGGCGGCCCACACCAGCCAACCTGTCACTTGCAACTTATCTGCATCCCTTTTGTCCTTGCCAGCAGCTCCCTTTGATGCCAGCACCCGTCTCTTTCTTCCCACAGGCAGCGCCCCACCAGCCTCTGCCTTCTCCAACACGCATGTCTTCCACGCTTGCCTTCAGCACCTACCTTGCCCATAGGCGGCTTCCACTTGACCCATCTCTGTCAGCCCACTATCAACTTCTTCACCAATCTTGCTGCGGCTGCACAATCACCCAGTCGTTTCACCTACTAGGCGGCTCCACGTCTCATGCCCACTAGGCTCTCTCCTGCGCTGTCTTCTCTGCACCCCTTCAGCCTGACTGTGCCTTGCGCCAACCACAGCCCGTCACCTAGGCAGTCTCTAGGCGATGGCTACCTTGTCTTTACACGGGGAGGCTCCCACCACCTCTGCAGCCCATCTACTCTTGACCAGCTGCATTCCAAAGCCCACCAGCTTCTCTAGCCCGTCGCCGTCTTCTTTCATACGGGAGGTCTCCAGCTGCTACACGACGGCCACACCACAGCTGCGCCTGCTCTGCAAACCCACTGTTGCGCCCAAGAGAGCCTCTTTTGCTCTGTCTTCCAGCCCGTCCATGCACACGTCAGCGTCCACACTACTCTTCACCAGGGAGGCCCACCACTAGCCCTCGTTGCAGCATGGCGTAGCCCAGTCGCCAGCAACCTCTGCAATCAAATCAGAGCCCCCCTGTATACAACTCTACGGTCTCCTTTTCTCTCCAGCCACGCCGACTCGCCGTTTCGCCAAGGTTCCAGACCTTTGAGTTGGTAGTCACTGTAAGCTCCACGCATACCACCAGCTGGCTATGTTTTTCTTATTTTATTTATTTATTTTGAAGATAGCCATCATGTTCCTTTCACACTCATGCCCAAGACAACCTTGGCCCATTCCAATCTTTTATTGTCCATGCCTTCCACACTTTCAAATGCCATTTGTGCCCATTGTATTCCTTGGACGCCCACACAAATTCAGACGACCGAATGCTGAATATCAACTCAAGCTGACCATGTTCCAGACAGGCTTGCACAACAGCCCAAAACAAAAGCATCCACACTGTACACCTGGCAACTCCTTCAAAACCAACCTCTTCACAACTCCCACGCATCCATATGTACACGAGCCCGAAATACCACTCAGAAAAACGCCTGACATACTTTGCCACCCCCCCATCTGCTAGAGCATTCATGCTCAGCAGCATTAGACAATTCCAGTAGTCATCCACCAGGATCAAAAGGAAACAGCAATTCACCATCCCTTTTCCCAATGTCCGTGAAACACCATGGCTGCATCACCGCATACCAAACATCAACCACGTGCATCATAAAATCATCCACGTCCATCATCTGATCAGCATTCACCGACTCTGACCACACAGCATCATTTTCAAGCCTTTGCTTTTCATCCACAACCAACCTCCTCGTTTTCAAAACCTGTGGCATTCCAGCATCTAGCATCCCGTCCATCAACACCAATGAAGGCTAGGTTCCAGCATCTTGACCTTTCTGCACACAAAAATCCAGATCCTTTCCATCAGCATTGTCCACCAGCACTTCCAGCTCCACTGGTTCAGGCATCTCTTCACAACCATTCAGCTCAACTAGCTCAGAATCCTTGTCATTTAGGGACTTTGCTTTCAGCATTTCACCAATCCGCAAAGAAGCCTTTGCTACACTCTCAATCATATCTACATCCATCTTCACCTCTGGTTCCTGCTCATCCAGGCTAGCAACTTCCCAGATATCATCCTCAAGCACAATACTCATCTCACAACGCTCTTCATCAGCCAAATCTTCCTGCATACCTTCTTGAGTGTTGCCAACCCCCCTGGTATCATCGTCCAAAGACTCCAAAACACCTAATGCATCCAATGGAACAACATCCATCGCAGGTACCATACCATCATCAAGCTGTCCAAGAAAATCCATAATGATAGGATCTTCCTCCACACTCTCCACATCCGCATCACAAGCCATCTTCACTTCATCAGAAGTCTCTACCCCATCCTCCTCCCTTGTAGAATCTGACAAAGAATCTTCCTCAAAGCATCCTGTATCTAGCTCCTCTTCTTTCTTATCATCAGCCAATCCTAAGGCATCATCCCCTTTACTTCTATGTGCATGCATATCATCCAGATCCAAATGATCTTCAATAGAGCCTTCTAAATCACTGTCCTGCATAGCTATGACCTCCCTATCCAGAGAAGAATCCACTGGCAACTCCTTATCTTCACTTTGCTCCTTCACCTGCTTTTCATCCACCTGCACATGCTTTAAAGACTTTGGAAAAAAGTCAAAAGGCATATAAAACATCCCCCTTTGTACCTGTATCGGCCTTTGAGGCTCCTGTCTCATCAAACCTTGAATAGAACTCTTATCCACCTCAACCAAATTTACCTGCATATCCCTTGCAGACACAACACCTTCATACGGATAAATACCCATCTCCATCTACTTCAAAACCTTGCCTTCCTTTTCCCTAGCAACCCTAACAGCATCATCAAATGACCTGGGATTCTTCAACTCAACCCTGATCCTCAAATGGGGTAGCAAACCATCAATAAACAAGCTCTTCTTCAGAAACATAGGAGGAATTTCCTGCTTTAATGTCATACACCACTTACCCCACAAACATGTAAATACCTTCACAAAATCGTCCAGTGATTGCCCATGGACCTGCTTCAAGATGCTCAACTCCTGCGCCAAAGCATACTAGAATCCTCCACTTGCTAAAAACGCTCCAAAAGACCTTCCTTCAACCTGTCCAAGGTCAAAACACCATCATCCTGTGCTTCAAAACCCTTAAGCCAGCTTCGGGCATCTCCCTTCAAGAAAATCTTCATCAATCTCAAAACCTGCTCTTCATCTGTCACATGGTTGCTAATGCATGCCAGCTCCATCTGCTCCAACCCCACCAGCCTCTGCCTTCTCCAACACGCATGTCTTCCACGCTTGCCTTCAGCACCTACCTTGCCCATAGGCGGCTTCCACTGACCCATCTCTGTCAGCCCACTGTCGACTTCTTCACCAATCTTGCTGCGGCTGCACAATCACCCAGTCGTTTCACCTACTAGGCGGCTCCACATCTCACGCCCACTAGGCTCTCTCCTGCGCTGTCTTCTCTGCACCCCTTCAGCCTGACTGTGCCTTGCGCCACCACAGCCCGTCACCTAGGCAGTCTCTAGGCGATGGCTACCTTGTCTTTACACGGGGAGGCTCCCACCACCTCTGCAGCCCATCTACTCTTGACCAGCTGCGTTCCAAAGCCCACCAGCTTCTCTAGCCCGTCGCCGTCTTCTTTCATACGGGAGGTCTCCAGCTGCTACACGACGGCCACACCACAGCTGTGCCTGCTCTGCAAACCCACTGTTGCGCCCAAGCGAGCCTCTTTTGCTCTGCCTTCCAGCCCGTCCACGCACACCTCAGCGTCCACACTACTCTTCACCAGGGAGGCCCACCATCAGCCCTCGTTGCAGCATGGCGTAGCCCAGTCGCCAGCAACCTCTGCAATCAAATCAAAGCCCCCCTGTATACAACTCTACGGTCTCCTTTTCTCTCCAGCCACGCCGACTCGCCGTTTTGCCAAGGTTCCAGACCTTTGAGTTGGCAGTCACTGTAAGCTCCACGCATACCACCAGCTGGCTATGTTTTTCTTATTTTATTTATTTATTTTGAAGATAGCCATCATGTTCCTTTCACACTCATGCCCAAGACAACCTTGGCCCATTCCAATCTTTTATTGTCCATGCCTTCCACACTTTCAAATGCCATTTGTGCCCATTGTATTCCTTGGACGCCCACACAAATTCAGATGACCGAATGCTGAATATCAACTCAAGCTGACCATGTTCCAGACAGGCTTGCACAACAGCCCAAAACAAAAGCATCCACACTGTACACCTGGCAACTCCTTCAAAACCAACCTCTTCACAACTCCCACGCATCCATATGTACACGAGCCCGAAATACCACTCAGAAAAATGCCTGACACACACGTCAAAGGAACTGCTCTATTTCACTCTGAATCGGGTAAAATTGTCGCCGCCTTATTGCCTACAGAATCACATCATTTACCACGCACAAGCTAAATTGTTCAAATCCCTCATAGTCATTGGTAGAACATAGCATAAGGGTTGTACAGTCCAAATCTTAGCTCATACCATCCACTGTGTGACCCAAGAAAAAGGAAAAACCAGTCGACGTTTTGTAGCAGATACGTGCGTTTTGGTGGGTTTTTGAGCTAGCTTTTCTTTATGTTCCTTATCTTCTCATCAAGGGCAAGGAGCTAAAGCAAAAAGCCCCTTCAATGCTTGCTCCATCATGCTCAATTGAAGGCTCCATCTTTCAGCTTTGTTAATCACAGTGATTAACACAGTGATTAACACTTAATCACTATCATTAGTAGCCATTAAGTAGAAATTGAGCTCAATCAAAGTCAAAATTGAGAAATTAGAGTGCTATTCCACTGTGGGAAATTCTTTGTTGTATCAAAATTCATCTCAACCACTTGCATTGCTCAAACTTACGTGAATTTTCAGCACATTGGGTTTATCTCTAGCATATAGTTTGTAAATCACTTGTAAAAGGGTTAGACACTGCCTGAGCACTAAAATCAAGGCTCACGGTAAGACCCCCTTCTCATCATGGAGCATGTAGAAGTCGTCTCAAGATTTAAAGGTGATGGTTTTTTCACATGGCAAAGCAAGACCATGTACTTGCTATGCGTAAGGGGCTCTAGCACCTTATTGAGGATGAACAAGTGGAGGTTGAGCCACTTCAAAACAACAAAGCATTGGGACTTATCGCTCAAAATCTTGATGACAATGTGATTAGTCACATTGCTGGCGTTAAGGATGCCAAGCTGGCATGGCAGGAACACCGACTCAAAGAGCTCAAAGATCAACCTTCTCATGTAGTTCTACAAGCTCGACAAGAAGGAGAACGAGACCATGGCACAACACATTAGTAAATTCAAAGGTATCAAACAACAACTTAGTGCACGAATCTACTGCTCTATTGCTAAAAAGTGTTGACAAAGAACCTTATGAATCAATTATTGCTACACTTAAAAATGTTCCCAACACTAAACTTCAAGAATTAGAATCATCTCTACTTGAACAAGAATCCAAATTCAAAGATAAAGAATCATTCAAATCGCATTCAAGTGAGAAAGCACTCTATACAAAGGGTGAGAGATTTCAAAGGACAAATCAATCAACATCTCAACTTCCAAGATGCTATCACTGTGGAAAACTTGGTCATACTACCAAGAATGAATGTCGCAAATAAAGATAAACCAAATCTTGTTTGTGACTATTGTGGAAAGATTGGTCACAGAAGAAGATTGCTATCAAAAAAAGAAGCAGGCAAACTACATCAAGGCCAAAGCTGTCCCAGCTGAAGACATGCTCTTCTAGAGAAAGAACCATTGTACTTTTCACCCCTCTTGTCTCTACAAAAAGTTTGATGTAATCAGCCTCTAAGGCCATATGATGCACTCAAGCTGAAATTCATAGCCAAAGTAGCTATAATGCCAAAGTATCCTAGCACAAGGGGAGAGAGAGGACGAGTGAAAGCCTAAAAATTATACCCAATCTAGAATCAAGGGGGGGTGTTCAAATGAGTGATGCTAGAGTGCCAAGCCACCTAGCCAAGTTATCCTACATGAGCTATCATAGCTTTGTTGTACTCTCCTCATATAAAATAAAACCATTTCAAGTAATGCAAAATTTATCAAGCTCTCAAGCCTCTTTTGAATGTGAAGATTAAAAATCCTGCCATTCTCCACCAATTTTTCTCGCTTGATTTTTTCCCTCATAGCATTTTTTGTGATGCTATAATACCTGAACTCAAATCTGCTCCAGGTGTGATAGTAACATTATCTTCATCTTCATCCTCCGAGCTGGAAGATGTTGGAGTTGGCAATCAAGATTTGAAATCTTTCTTGAACATTTTTAACCCTTAGATGAAGCTCCAATATCTTGCTTACTTTAATAAGTTGGTGTGGAAACAATTTCTCGTTGTTTGGAGGAGAGATCTTGAGCTTTTGTTGGACCTTGTGTTGGTTGTTCTTATAGATAAGGTGCCAAAGCAACAAGTAGATTACCAAAGTTTTGCAATGCAATAAAGAGAGTTGGAGGCCCCACATTGACTGATCTGAAGGTTTCCTTGCTGCATAAGAAAATCAATTACACAATACTTTGCAGTAGGGAGCTTGATCCATGAATTTCAACAGGATCCACATAGTAGCTTGTTGTTCTGAAATTAATCCTTTGGGATGGTCTTAGATAGCAGCAATCACCCTTCTATCATTAGAGTCTGAATTCTCTTGAGAAGGAGATGTTTCTTCTCCACCACTAGAAAACATTGGAGAAACTGGAATTGGTTCTTTACTTGCCTTGTCATGGGAAGAACCCTTTGGAAAGTTGTATATAGTTCCAAAGATGGTAGTTGAACCTAGAGCATTATGTGGCTCTTCAGAATCTCGAACACTTGAGTCTTTCTTATCCCGAGGTAGAGATGATTTTGTGAGGTCCCTATCACCACCGCACAACGAATTCAGGGGTGCTAGCAGCGGAAGTAGCACTTCTTGCACGGGGCAGGGTCCCACACTCGGGGCCTCGCCCAACCACGGATATCCAGACAAGAGACTAATCCATCGGTTCTTCCAAAACCAAACTCGGAAAAACTTTCCTTGTCCGAAAAGGACGGGCGATTCCTCTAGGATAACTTTTCTTTAACGTAGTCAAAAGCATTAACTAACTGAATTGATCTGATCGAACCTGTAAGTCCCATAGTCAGATCAGGGAAAAGATTGTACTTGGATCATAGAGACCAATACTTTTTTCCTCATTGAGAGGCACAACCGTTGATTCTTTTCCATAGAATAATTGTCCGGGATTTACTTCATCTATTGAACCAGAACAAAATTAAGTCTCAATTTAGGGATCCATCAGTCTAGCCTACCCCATCCAGTACCATGGGTTAGCCAACCGCCCAACCACTGTAGTGATGGGATCCAATTAAGAATTTGGTTAGGTTGTCTCGGGTACCTGCAAACTTAAAACTAGTCACACCACTTACACACCCAATATGAAATTGTCTTTTTCACAGATTCAACAATCTTTAAAACAATCGTTTAATGAAACCATAGTGTCAATGATCATAATCCTCTAATTATCCAGTTGAATCCTTATTTCCAAACATTCCTTCATCAGTGTACCTATGGCATCATTGGCAACCAGAACGCTCACCCCCTGTCTACTCAGGGGCCTTTTCCATCCACATCTTCCATACATCCATCCACGTCAATCCACATCATCCATACATCCATCCACATCAATCCACATTCATTTCATAAGTATTCCCATTCTCATCTAATCACATCTTTTTCTATCTCATCACTTATTTCCTCATTTATCCTCATCAGATCTCATCCACTTGCATCTACCCATATATCTCATCACTTCACATACATTAACATCTAACCAGTTTACATCGCATCTTATCACATCCATTTCACGTCACATCTCATTCATTCACATCCCGATTCACATGCTAACACATTCATTCACGTCCCTTATCATTCATTCACATCCCGATTCACATCACATCACATCCATTCACATCCCTTATCATTCATTCACATCCTGATTCACATCCTATATCATTCATTCACATCTCGATTCACATGCTAACACATTCATTCACGTCCTATATCATTCATTTACATCCTGATTCACATGACATCATAGCCATTCACATCCCTTATCATTCATTCACATCCCGATTCACATGCTATCACATTCATTCACATACTATATCATTCATTCACATCCCGATTCACATGCTAACACATTCATTCACATCCTATATCATTCATTTACATCCTGATTCACATGACATCACATCTCATCTATTCATTCACATTTATCTGATTCACATCACATCTCATCATATCTATTTACCTCTCATCCTCATCACTTCTAATCTCATCACATTCATTCTCTATTCATTCTCATCTATCTGATTCATATCACATCTTATCACATCTATTTATAGAATGTAAGAGAATTCTTATTTTTGATATAAAGATTCTTTACGCATCTATTTATGCATAAGAACAACTTCAGTGGGAAATAACACTTTTATAAAAATCCGTTTATGCATCTATTTATGCATAAATTCAATTTTAAGGAGAACAACACTTTCAAAATAAAAATAAATCTTTTATGCATCTTTCTATGCATAAATTCAATTTTAATGAGAATAACTCTTTTGAAATAAAAATAAATTTCTTTATGCATCTTTCTATGCATAAAATCAAAATTAATGAGAATAACTCTTTTGAAATAAAAATAAATTTCTTTATGCATCTTTCTATGCATAAAATCAAAATTGATGAGAATAACTCTTTTGAAATAAAAACAAATTTCTTTATGCATCTTTCTATGCATAAAATCAAAATTTGATAAAAGTAACGCTTTTATAATTAAAAAAATTTTATGCATCTATTTATGCATAAATTCAATTTTAATGAAAGTAACACTTTTATGATAAAAAAATTTTATGCATCTATTTATACATAAAAATCAATTTTGATGAAAGTAACACTTTTATAATCAAAATATTTCCAATATGCATCTCTCTATGCATAGAAATTAATTCTAATGAAAATAACACTTTTATAATAAACATATTTCTAATATGCATTTTTCTATGCATAGAATAAAAATAACACTAGTATTTAATTATTCATTTATCAAATACTCATAGAATTTAAGCATAGAATTTAAGAGAATTCTAATTTTGATATAAAAATTCTTTATGCATCTATTTATGAATAAAAATCAACTTCAATGGGTATAACTCTTTTATAATAAAAATCAACTTCAGTGGGTATAACTCTTTTATAAAAAAAATCCTTTTATGCATAAATTCAAATTTAATAAGAAAAACACTTTTAAAATAAAAAGAATTTTGTTATATCTATTTATGCATAAAAATCTATTTTTATAAAAATAACACTTTTATAATAAAGAAATTCCTTTATGCATCTTTCTATGCATAAAAATCAAATTTAATAAGAATAACACTTTTGTAATAAAAAATTTCGTTTATGCATCTTTCTATGCATAAAAATCAAATTTAATGAGGATAATAATTTTGTAATAAAAAAATTTCTTTATGCATCTTTCTATGCATAAAAATCAAACTTAATGAGAATAACACTTTTGTAATTAAAAAAATTTCTTTATGCATCTTTCTATGCATAAAAAACAAATTTAATGAGAATAACACTTTTGTAAGAAAAAAAAATCCTTTATGCATCTTTCTATGCATAAAAATCAAATTTAATGAGAATAACACTTTTGTAATAAAAAAATTTCCTTTATGCATCTTTCTATGCATAAAAATCAAATTTAATGAGAATAACCCTTTGTAATAAAAAATTTCCTTTATGCATCTTTCTATGCATAAAAAATAAATTTAATGAGAATAACACTTTTGTAATAAAAAAATTCCTGTATGCATCTTTCTATGCATAAAAAGCAAATTTAATGAGAATAACACTTTTGTAATAAAACAAATTCCTTTATGCATCTTTCTATGCATAAAAATCAAATTTAAAGAGAATAACACTTTTGTAATTTTAAAAAAAATCCTTTATGCATCTTTCTATGCTCAAAAATTAAATTTAATGAGAATAACACTTTTGTTATTTAAAAAAAATTCCATTATGCATCTTTCTGTGCATAAAAATCAAATTTAATGAGATTAACACTTTTGTAATAATAAAATTTCATTTATGCATCTTTCTATGCATAAAAATCAAATTTAATGAGAATAACACTTTTGTAATTTTAAAAAAATCCTTTATGCATCTTTCTATGCATAAAAATCAAATTTAATGATAATAACACTTTTGTAATAAAAAAATTCCTTTATGCATCTTTCTATGCATAAAAATCAAATTTAATAATCCATGCATATTCATAGGTGAATATGTACATGGAGTAACTAGAATATTTCTTTTAGATGCAAAAATGGTGGGAATTACTCTTTTGGAATAACATAAAAACAAACTTTCTTTTTCACAAATTTCTAGAAAATTTTGCCATAACCTCCTTTGTATGGCTGACCATTTCTCATTTTTATCATTCTTTATTTAATCTAAATTAACCCAATTTAGATTTATAGAACTCTAATCTACATAATTTTCTAAATTCAAGAGAGTAAACAATAAAAAGAGTTTAATTAATCCTTTAGTTAATCTTTCTAGGATTGAGAAAGGTTGGAATGTAAAGAGGAGAAGGGGGTGGCCTTTTTATCAAAGGCGTAGCATTTGAATTTAATTCAACATCTGCAAAACATAAAAAAATTAAGAAAACCATAGATTCTTCATTAAACAAGTAAGAAAATTAGCTTACATGGAGCTTGTAAAGCTCTCCTTTGGCTTGAGGGATTGAGGGTTCTACTCTTGTTTGAAGCAAGAGTGGCCACCAATTCACTTTGGAGAGGATTAGGCCAAAAACAATTGAATTATTAAAAAATTCAATGTAGATGGCTCAGGACAAGAGCAGAGTAACAGTGCATAAACACCATTAAGCTTTTACAAAGGGAGAGGCTGCTAGTGCCTCATCATCTTCTACCTTTTTGCCAATGGGGCTGCCAGTTGTTGCTTAATGCTTTTATATTTGTTCAAGTGTGTGATTAAAGGTTCACTTTCCTTCATATCCAGTTTGTAGAATTGCATTAACCGATTTATCTTTGAATTTTTTGCTTGAGGACCAAATAATTTATTGAGTTCGTCCCATGCATCTTTTGCCCATTGTATCCCTGTGATGTGATGAATGATTTCATCATTTAAGCTGAGTACGATAAGTCCTAATGCTTTCTCATTCCTACTCTTCCACTTATTTTCCCCACTCACTTCTGGGCATTCATCTCTTCCTTCAACTAGCCCCCACAGATTTTTCCTCATGAGCAGATACATGGTTTTTGTTTGCCATGTATAAAACTGCTCCCCATTAAATTTGGTTATCTCTTATGTCGTGCTCATGATGATGTGAAGGGGGCCTTACCTCTTGATTCGATTTCAAGATTCAAGGGTAGTGTCTACCCTTTTACAACTCAATCTGGTGTTTAGGTGATGATTACAATAGATTTATCAGCATAAATTCACCAGAAATTACATTAAACCAAGGGTAGCAAATCTGTACTGAATGGTTGGAGAATCAAACCATCTTCGAATTGCAATCTGAAGTTATAGGGATTTGTATCAACCCTCAATTACACCAAAATATAGTGATTAGCATTGATTAATCATTGATTAGCAAAATAATCCTCTGTTTTGTGTGCAAAAAATAGAGTATGTGGGGAGTCCAGATATGGGGCCTTAGAGTTCAAATGAGCTCAACCCCTTTCAAGGCCATCAATAGCAGTTAGTCTAGTAGAGGATTAAGCCAAGAAACATAAGATTTGACCAAACATTGAATGCTTAATCTCCGTTTTACCAAAATCACCTGTAAATTTGATGGAGAGCTTGGATCTCACTGTAGACTTGATGAAATCAAAAACTGTCTTCATACCAGCTCGTAGAGCACCCTTGAAAACTCTTGGGGCCAAGAGGAATTAGACCCATTGTATTTGGTGCAGACAAGATCTCCATTTTCCTTCAGAAAAAAGGCGCCTGAGAAATCACGAAAAACTGTAGCATCATGCACCGGCGGTTTGTTGATGTGATTAGATGGGCTAAAGCACAAGGAGTATGGCTATGTTTGACTAGAAGGTTTTGGGCCAATTTTATGTGTAAAGGGAGAGAGAGCTCCTCCACCAGCTGGGGGTACAAAAGCTATTTGAAAAAAGAGGTAAAAACTTGATTATCTACTAATCCTAATTAACTAGGTGATTAGCAAGATAATGGGATCATAAATTTGATGGATTCTAAGCTAGGCTCTGATACCATGTTAAATTTGCAGCAATGTGATGAGCTATGGTGGATCAAATGCTAGAATCAACATCATTAGAAAAGAGGTTAGATGTTAATTAAGATGTGATTAGTGAGTAATTAACTGATAGCTTAATGTAGGCATGGATAATAAAAAACTAGCAAATTCTCATTAGGCCAATGCCTGAATTTATAGAGTTTACATCCAAGCATCTAATCCCACTGATCTCTCCTTGATTCACCCACCTCTTTTGCTTGATTCTCTCCACCTCTTCCCAGAATATCTCCACACCTCCTAAATCTTCTCATGTTACCCTTTATTCTCTCCCAGTAGATACTTCTCACCTTTCACAGCTTCTCTCATTTATAGATTCTCTTTTACAGGCTCTTGCTAAGGGCTTGTTCCCGCACACACCCTATTCACTTGTATATTTCAACATAGTGGATATGCCACATCATCAAGGTACTTGAGGAATCAATTGTGCCATTTGATTTGGCCCACAAATTTACTGAGCTCCTTCAGGTTCTGTGGTGCATTCAACTTGCTGATCATCTTGAACTTGGCTAGATCCACAACAATCCCATCTTTGGACACTATGTGTCCCAAGAGTGTTCCACCCCTCATCGACGAACACGCACTTGGCATTGGATTTAGCTTTAGCTTTGTCTCCCTGCACCTTTCCAAGTACAGGTGTGGCTGGTCAAGATGTTCTCCACACTTCCCAAAGATATTGAAGTCATCCACAAGCACACGCATGAATTCAGTTAGGTAATCATAGAAAATTTCTTGTACCATCCATTGGAATGTCCGAAGGTCATGACGTTTGATGCAAATGCTCCCCACTCCATGATAAGTGCGGTCTTCTCCATGTCTTCAAGTGCCATTTTGACCTGGTTGTATATCCACTGAATCCATCTAGGAAAGAATACATTTCGTGGCTAGCCCACTATATCTAGCATAGAATCTGTGAATGAAAAAGGAAACGGGTATGGTATTGTTGTTGCATTTATCTTCCTGTAATCCACGCAGACTCTAAGTTTGCCATTCTTTTTTGGCACACGATCACAGTGGGGCTTACACAAGTTACTTTTCTATTGGTTGGATGAATCCTACTGCTAGCAGTTTTTGTCAATTTCCTCCTTGACTTGCTTGGCGTAGTTGAGGTTCATCCTGTACCGTTGTTGTCTGATTGGCACTACATCCTCCTTCGGGTTTATTTTGTGTTGGTAGAAGCTTGGGTCGATGCCATGCATATCTATGTAGCTCTAGGCAAATACATCTATATAATGCACAACAATTCTTGGAGTTTTTTATGCATAGCTTCTTTCAATTTTGCATTGATTTTTATTATCTCTGGTTGCTCCTCTGTTCCATCATCTACCTCCATGAGCTCTTCTTCTTGTACACAGATGGATTGTTGCTGCTCCCTATCCTTGCAGTGCATTACTTCCATCCATTCCTTTTTCCCTTTGGCTAATGGGTCTTCTTTTGTGCTTCATGAGGCTTCAGCTTCTTTTGTTTACTCTTTTGACACTACTTCTATGTCAGTTACTTCTTTTTCTGAAGTTCATGCCTCTCTTATCTGCTCCTCTAACACTGCTTCTGTGTCAGTTGTTGTTGTTGTGCAGCTTCTTCCGCTGGCTAGAGGTTCAGTACTTCAGCTAAGTATTTGGACATAATTTTTTCTATGTCTAACTAGAATAGGGATATGAGATGTGGGTTTTCCCTGAGGATCCTTTCCTCCTCATCTTCTTCAATACCTTCTAGCATGTTCGTCCCTTCTGCATACAACGGTGTGGCAGCTGGATTGACTTCCCTCTTTGGATTTGTGGAGATTTTCACCTTCTTTTATCCTTTTTTTATTGTGATTTGTTCTTTGTGCCAATCGTGTTTGATCTTGCCTTGTCCGAGACATGGTTTTCCATGCAGAGAAAAAGAAAAATGATAGGGAAATCATATCCCGCGATTTGAATGTGTTCCCCTCAAACTAATCCTAGGATACTCCCGAGTCTCCATCCAGTATTGCTCCATGTATCTACTTCCCTTTTAACATTACTATTATTTGGGGTACATCATTGTCTATCATTGTGGCTTTTGTTCATTTGATTGGCTTGTAGTCTGCTTGTGACTCACTTTGTTGGTGGAGGAGCCAGACAAGTTGTTGTGTTCTTCCTTGGACCCAAGCAGATTGCTTAGCAATTTCTTCCTATAATTGGGCACTAAGGACAAAATTTGATCTTCGGATATGTCGAGTTTTAACCCCTTCATATCCTCCCATATATCATATTGTCTTGCTTCCTTCTTTGACCTGCTGTTTTGCAAAGGAAATTATTTTCCTTGCTGTTGTCTTCATTCTACAGCACCTGAGGTTTTCGCCTCCAAATTGCTTCTTAATGCTGCCTGAGTTCTTTCTATGGGCTTGCCCACTCCCACTCCATTCTATTGCTTTGTGTGGGCTATGCTTGTTTCATGAGCACACTGTCTTCTGCTAGACCGTTTGCTGCATGTGCTGTTCTTCTTCCTCTTTTAAAACTCAACCACATATGTGAAATAGGCACCTCCTTCATGAGGAAAATTCCCCACATTGAGGTGTCAAAAATGCATCATTTCTTCTAAATATCTCCTTTTTTAAAAAGTAAGAAAAGTATCTTTCTTGGATATAGTCAAGAGTCGAAGGCATATCGGCTCTATGATACAGAGGCAAAGAAGATTGTGGCCAGTCGAGAGGTGGTATTTGTAGAACAGCCACACTCAGTGGTGGGGAGGAAGGAGGTCCATTCACTCTATCATCAGCCGAAGAAATAGTCCACACCATGAGCCCAATCCACCAATCAGATTTTCTCTCAAGGAGGAGGAGTTTTCAAAGGATGAAGACTCTCACACATCACAACAGCCTACTGCTACACCATAAGGAAAGCCACTTCCAAAGTAGGCACAACAGCTCTTTGATGAGTGTAATTTGGTACCTGAGAAGCTAGAATCTTTAGCATACCACGCAAATCAAGGAGAATAGAGGAGCAGAGAAGAGCATCTGATCTCATTGTCAATATGGCCTTGATGCTGAGATAATGGGAACAGTGAAGGAGCCAGCCATCTTGTTCATCTTAGCAAATCCAAAGTGGAAAGCCATGATGCAGTCTGAGTATGACAACATCATAAAGAATAACACCTAGGAGAGCTAGTTGACCAATCACCAAACAGAAAGGTAATTGGTACCAAATGGGTTTGGAAATCTAAGTATAAGGCTGATGGCTCACTTGAAAAATACAAAGCTAGGTTGGTTGCACAGGGATTTGCACAGGTAGAGGGTTTTGACTTTGATGAAACCTTTGCTCCCACAGCTTTTGTATGACAACTATTAGGGTGGTACTTGCCTTGGCTGCTCACAAAAAGTGGCCAGTCTTTCACATGGATGTCAAATCAATATTTCTAAACGGCCATCTCAAGGAGGAGGTATATGTAGCTCAACCACCAGGTTTTGAGATGCCCAGATTAGAAAACAAAGTTTGCAGGCTAAAGAAAGCATTATACGGGCTGAAACACGGAGGACAAAGTTACTACTCGAAAAGTTCTTGAATCTGGGTATTGGTGGCCCACCCTATTTAAAGATGCAACACTTTTTGCTAAAGGTTGCGAAGAATGTCAAGATTGCGCCAAACCACAAAAGAAGGACATGATTACATTCTACGTCTTAGTAGCCACCGATTATGTCAAGAAATGGGCAAAAGCCAAGCTTTGCAAAATGAGTGGATGCTATTCTATTGCCAGAATTCTCTATGAGATCATAATCACTCATTTTGGGTGCCCCTTTTAAATTTTCAATGATCAAGGTGGACATTTTATCAACCATGTGATTCGACACCTTACCAACACATTTTAAATCTCTCATTGAAAATCAACGCCCTATTACCCCCAAGCTAATGGCCAAGATGAGAGCACTAACAAAGTACTTATTTATATTTTGACCAAGACTATTGAGGCTCGATATATTAATTGGGATCTTAAGCTTGTTCTGGCTCTTTTAGCATATCACACTGCTTATAGGGTTGCAATTGGTTGTACACTTTTTAAGTTGGTTTATGGACAAGAGGCTACCATTCCCTGGGATTTCATGATTTTGAGTCTTTAAATTGATGGTAATCCATTGGTCGAATGCTCAGCTATACTAGAAAATCTCGATGAAGCATGCTCAATTTCTCTTAAAAGTGCCTTAACCAAAAAGGATTGCTGAAAGAGATGGTTTGACAAAAAACCTCTAGGATAAGGGCATTAACAAGGGTGATCTTGTACTTATGTACAGGGTCCGTAATGAGAAGAAAAAGCTCAAGTATACAAGAAAAGGTCCGTTTTGAGTATGTGAAGTTACCCCCCCCCAATCGTGTCAAAACTCTAGAAGACGTTGAAACAATTGGCTTCCTAAATGGTAGTAAGGCTAAAAAGTACTATGGTCCTTTGACCCAAGAGGCTTTACGAGCTGCTCATAACAAATAGGCTACAAAAGAACAAGTAGAGAAAATCAAGGCTGACACTTGAGAGGAAGCCCACCAAAGATGTATAAAGATGAATCAACAAAGAGAGGCCACTCTCAAGCCATTTACTGTTTCCCCTGCAACCTCTGCACACTCGTATCCATATCTCTCTCCCCAAATTATGCTATTCCCCCCCAACCTTCAATTCCCATCCCCTCTTCTCTACCTTCTCTAGTGACCTATTCTTATGTTTCTCCACAACCCCCTCATAGGGACCCACGATGTGTCACTCCATCTCCCCAATATGTTACATGGGTGAGATCACTATGGAAATTGATAATCACATTGCCCCCCTCCACACACAAATTGAGCTACCCTCCCCCTGTGGTAGGGTGCTTATAATGCCTATCTCGACATGGGGGCTAGCCATAATTTATTATCCTTTGATGCATGGACATAGTTGGGAAAAACTCCTTTGGTTACCACTCCTTTGACCATCATGGGCATTGACAACTAGCATATTTGAGTGCTTGGAACCCTATATACTCATATCTATGGTGAAAATGGACCCTGGGAGAGCACCTTTTTGGTTATGCATGTTGGGATAATGAAGGAGCTAGGACTCCTTGGGGCTGAGCATGGATGAAAATTGCTCGGTGCACTATAGATTGGGCCACTAGAAGTGTACACAATGTATAAGCTTTGAAATGCAACCTTCCTTGCAAAACACAGGCTCACGTCCCACCTCCTTCTCTCTCCAAGACCTCTAAGGTCGCTTCTCCCTCTTCCTCTTCCTCTCCCTCTCCCCTTGCCCCTCCTCTACTTCCCAGCCCACCCCCACTGCTTCCTCTATTACTCCCAGCTCAGGAAGAGGGGAATCCTCCAAAACCTTTACCTCTCAATCCCTTTCTTATGATTTAGCTCCTCCCTCACCACCTCTTTATGTGACGAACCTATTGTCATGGCAACTTCTTGCTCCTCTAGTGCCATCAATCTCATGTCGAATCCTATTGATGAGCCCCTCCTTCCCATATGATCTTATGAGAGCCCATTGCCACTCTTCTAGCTTGAGCTTGATCTCCCACCTGTGGCTCACTTCTCTTCCACCCCTATCGCTACCCATAAGGGTAGACATTGGCCTAGTTGTCTCCAATGCACCTCTACCACAATTCTCAACAAACAGGCACAATCATGAATCAAAAGGGTGGGGGCATACCTTATTCCTATTCGTACCCCTTTCTTAACATATACCACATTCCAAACTCCAACCGTCCCAACAGATTCCATGCCCCTAGGCCTAAAGGAATAGCCAAAATGGTTCACCACTATATCCCCAAAGCCATTCACAACCTTTAAGGATCCTACTATATTTTCTAATCTTTGATGGGGTTATTTTTCTTTCTACAATGGACTCTTGCTCCTAACTACCCAATCAGGTTCACCACTCTATCACCAAAGCCATTCACATGAACCTCTTGAACCTCTCTATCACCAAAGCCATTCACAACCTTTGGAGAACTATATTTTCTAATCTTTGATGGAGCTATTTTTCTTTATACAATGGACTCTTACTCCTAGCTACCCAACCAATTTTAGTTGACTTATTTGGTTGGAAAAAGACTTAAAACCCCAATAGAGTCCCCTTCTGCTAAGGCAAAGCAGTGTGTAAGAGAAGTGTGTATCAATAACACTTGGGCCGTTAGAAATCCGAAATGGTCGGTTCAGATGAAAGGTGAAAGGGCCACTAATACTAGGAGAAGTGTGTCTCAATTGACACTTGAGCCGGTTAGAAATCTAAAATGACCAATTCAAAAAGGATCGGTCACAAATCCTTAAAAAAAGGATCGGTCTTAGGCCCATTACACATCGCCATACCCCTGCCCGCCCATGGTGATGTGGTGGGGGTATCCACCGCCCATAATTCATGGGCACGAAATCTCCCCGCCCATACATGGGCGGTGGGGTATGTGTAACGGGCCTTATATCATAAGAAGATAGTGTTAAAAACTTAAAATCCATAAAAAGTAAGGTTTGTGTCTGCATTTGAGATTGGAGAGTATTAAAAAAGAAATGCGTATGTTTTGTAATATTGTTTTCATGTGAGAGCTATATCCTGACATGTCCCGGCGCCGTAGTGTGACACAGAGTAACTCGCCTCCATTGACAATCTTATTTTTCCTCTAGCGCTGTCTAATTTCGTGTGTAATTCCTTTCATCAAATATCTGTCTGCAGATGATTTACAAACGTCTCGCTGCTAGATTTTTCACTCTTCAATCATCTGCAATTGATAATCTGGTCTACTGATGCGTTGCAGATTTTGTTAATGGACCGATCACTAGCTTACTACTGCGATGCCGGGGATTAATGTAGAATTTCAGGGGCCGGTAAATCCTTGCTTAATCTGGGATTGTTCTTCTAAGAATTGGCGCAACATTTGATCCGTAGATTAATCAATTCAAGGTGAAACAGGCTGTTTAAATTTCCACTTTGATGACAGAGATGAGAGTGAAGGTGTTAAATCTGTTTTCCTGCATTGCCTTGAATTGTATGCAGAAGATCTCGGCGTTGCTAAACACAAAGCAGAGTAGAGAGACGTTGTGCAGTAAATAATTAGCAAGAAAATACCGGCTTGGTCTGCCAAATTCATCATCGACTTTAGGTAAAGAAATGCTGCTGTAGGTATAATTACAAGAGCCGAAGTGTTTATGAAAGTAAAACTGGTTGTTTCATATTGACTTGCTTCACTTGAACACAACTCATGATGAAATGGATGTGCTAGAGCGTTCTTATTCGTAATTGATCGAATGTAATAATCAAGCTAGCACCCGGATAATGTCTTGTACAAATTTTGTTCCACGAGGTCCTCGAAATTTCAACTAGAGCAATACTTTGCAGCTGCCTCTTTCGGATTCTGGATTCTTTACTATCAGTGTTTCAGCGCAGCAGAAATCCGTATGAAAATGCAGAACAGAGCTACATCTTGTAAAGTCTGCTACTAGCTGGCTTTATCTAGGCTTTATGCAGATTTTCATAGCGGGATGATCAAAAGACTTATCAAAATGAGTAGTCAAGGATTGTTCTTGAAGGGAATTACAAAGGAATTCTTGCAAAATAATAAGTCACACTTGCAGCCTTGATTCCTTTCTACCCCTAATTCCTTGCAGAAAAACCAAAGCTAGTAATTTCTCGTGCAGAGTGTCTAACGTCACCAGCTCTCCTATGGCAGAATATAAATGTCAGCGTGTTTTAGCTCAATGGTTGTGGGGATTCTCTGCTTGACATGAGGAAAGCTTAGCATAATCTTTGAAAGTTGCTGCAACAGCTGTGCTGCAGAAATGGATGGACTTTTAATAAAGGAAGAGTTTCCTGTGCAGGATAATCTGCTGAAAAGCCAAAATGATGCAAAGAAGTTTAGCAAAGGTCTTCTCGCTTTTCATCATCCTGTTGCAGCTGAGTGTGAAAAGCATCGATTGCAATGGGGAGGGAAATATTTTGACCACACAGAAAGAACATGTCAATATGATTACCGGCACCGGCCCAACCATCTCTGCAATATCGAGCTTCTCACTCGATGAGGACGGCACTATCTCCTTGAACGTACTCATAATCGTTCCATGTGCTAGCAACACCAAGCGCAACCATGAAAAGCAGGTCGATGAAACCTCGACTATGATTTCTGATGTGCAAGAAACGGAAAACTGCTGGAGATTCTCAGACAATGCGAACACTCAGTATACTAGCGAGCCAAACAGATATTCAACTAAAGAGGATATTCGCCTTTGCGGGATCTTTCTCTGCTGGGATGAGGTAAAGGCTCCAGTCAACACCACTTATCACAAAGAACATGGAGGACATTTCAAAATTGGAGATGGTATTGACTCCCTGAGCGCCATAGCCACTTCCAGAGGCTCCTCGCCCTTTCATTGTGGTTTAGCAGAGAATAACATTTCCCATGAGCTGTTGTATTGCTGGGGAAATCAGTTTGAGGATGGTAAATTTCTCGCTCCAAGGTTTCTTGATGGCTCCGGCGCTGAATCAGCAGAAGCTGCAGATGGAAAAGGTAACACGCATACTGCAAGCTCTTTTCGCTTCCTTCATGCCAGTGT
Source organism: Cibotium barometz (assembly GCF_041138505.1). Taxonomy (NCBI): domain Eukaryota; kingdom Viridiplantae; phylum Streptophyta; class Polypodiopsida; order Cyatheales; family Cibotiaceae; genus Cibotium; species Cibotium barometz. The sequence goes on from NC_141048.1 coordinate 21,490,877, forward strand.
CTTGTACCATTTTCACCTGCACAACATTGTGATTGAGATTTCTTTCCAGCTTTCACTGTCACAGCAGCGGCATCCCCCCCGCGAGCCTCGACATATGGCGCTAAAGAGCTCCCCAGCATGACAGTATTCTCACTGACGGATACAATAGTTGTGATAGCCATCAGCATATTGCTTCTACTGCTAGTGATTGTCTTGATATACTGCCTTAAACGGCACAATATGTTGAGATCGTTTGTCGGTTCTAGACAGTTACTTCCATCTCGTGCAAATTCTAGCTCATCGGAGGAGAACCCTGAGTATTGGAACCTTTCGTTTTACAATCCACGCTCAAGGAAAAACCGGGCAGGTCGAGTTGCTGACAGGGAAGCAAGTGAAAAAGAGGATGCACTACTAGATCAGCCAGAAGAAGGCTCTGGAGAGCAAGCAGGAGGAGAACATCAAGCGGAGGGGGAAGCAATTTCTCGTGGACCAGAATCATCTGCTCCTGCTACAGCCTCATTGTCAGCAACACTAGCAAATTTTGTTCACAGTATGCGTCGCATGTGACAGATCATGTGCAGGAATCTGATTCAAAGCTTCAGGGGCTAGCTGCTAGTGCTGAATGTCCATTTCTGTTTGCATCTCATAATAATGGATGCGACTGGTGTACAGAGAAGACAACATTGGAGCTTTTTGAAGTATAGGAACTTTTACATATTAATGTAACCGTCATGTACATTTGACAGCTCACAAGGGGGAAAATCACAGTGAATGATTGTGAAGATGGAGTACTGTAGACATTGCAAATTGTTGCCTTCCTTAATCAGCTTCAAAATGCATCAAAGCTCTCAACAATCTGCATATGCATTTTACTGCAACGTTGTGCATTGGCTGAAGTGATGGAATGTGTAGGATCATTGTATGGGTCATGTGCAAATTAGACTCAAAAGTTCCAACTTTTGGCAGTGATTAAGCTTCAGCATTTTGCGTCTCCAATCTGCTAGGTGAACCCTTGTCAATATATATCCTGGCGTGGACACTTTGATTAGGATGTATAATGAATCGCATCAGGCATCTCAACAGTTAAGGAAAAAGTAATCGCCCCAAAGTTCTGAACACGAGCTGCTCTGGAACTTTTTATTGAGTAACGGTAAAACTGAGCATTGCCATTGCAATCTTACTTCTTCTTTCTCACAATGGAGTCATGGACTGACGTTCATGATAGTAATCATCGCAATGCAGATGATTTAGTATGATATCTTCAATGTGTTGGTGCATTCTTTCACATAATGATCTATACCTCTATTAGGAAAAATATGGACTCAAAAAGCGGCTGTAAGGATTCTCTCTCTCTTCCATGAATCAAGGAAATGTGCAAAAACAACTATAAAATATTAGTTGTTTTTTTTATTTGAACTTAAAACGTGCAGCTTGTTGATATGACTCTCTTTATTAGCTTCTTAGCTTTTTCTTTTCAAATTCCATCAAATTTGACTTGAATTAAGCTCTTTTTACATTTCAATTAAAAATTTTCATATATCTACATGTAGACTTCAGATTTTTGAATTATTTTTTATCCACACCTAGATTAGAGCCTAAAGAGCATGTCTGTATATTTTTCCCAATTTTTATTCAATTTACAAGTCTTTTTTTTACTTCGAGGCTTAGTCTATATGCTTTTAGTTAACCATTATGTTTTTAAGGTTCTTTTTTGTAGGGCTATGAGGGATTAGTGTATTGTTTTGAGTTTTCCTCCTTTGCAGAGGGGAAATTTGAATCTCTCTATAAGGCCTTCAAATTGTGTAGCTTGTCTCTATTTTTTTGAACATCTCTTCCTTTCCCTCCATTCTCATATTTAGGCACTGGTCTTCTAAAGCATGAGACCGATTAGAAAACATGATGTAGAGATAAAGATCAATGATGAAGGGTGTGTTGATTTTTTGGTTGGAGCCAAAAACTCAGCTTTCCCTTCATTAAGCTTTCTGTTCAGAGATATCCATTGTGCTACAAGTTCAAAGGAGAAGAAAGCTATGGAAGTTTGGTCTTTTTTATGTTTTGATATCTTCTTATGGTTTTCTAATATAGTTTTCTTTTTAATTAATGTTTAATGTAATGGTATAATATTTAAGTTTAATATTTAATGTTATGTAAATTATTATATTAAAATTTTTAAAATATTTTATAGTTAAGCTTGATATTATGCTTTAATTGGTGTGCTTAATATTATGATTTAATATGTTATTATTGCTACTGTTATAATTTACTATATTAAGTTAACTTTTAATATGTTATATTTATCTAGTTTGCTATTTAAGAATTAATGTCATGTTTTTTTATTAAGATTCAATGGTTAAATTTTTGTATTATAATTTTTGTGGTTGATTTTCTGTATATTTTCAATATAAGATGCAGGAAGGAACAGGAAAAGAGATATACACTTTCAATTAGATGTTAAGTATGCACATTTACATAAGAGGACAGAAGCAAACATAGTGCAACAAATAGTGATGCAATAACAAAGAGATGCAGGTAAAAAACATATTGATCTTTTGGGTAGAGAGATCAATATATCCACTTGCTCCTCTTACTCTTGAAACAGCCTCCTCAATTTTCAGGATTATGTGAGGGTCATGTTGGTTTGCTAGGATACACAAAAAGACTTGTCAACCAAGTATATAGTGTTTATACATCTACTCAACACCCACTAACGCACAAGGAAGCAAGGATTGTGCAGCTCCCAAATACGTTGATTAAGAAGGAAACTCTATGTAATAAATTGTAGGATGTGGTGCATGTTGTTCATATAGAAAATGCTCAATTATCTATTAATGTATAAAGTTTAGAACAAAGGAATAGAAAGATACAATCTATGCTATAGAAGTTGACTCCATTAGGGCCACGTGAGCATGTGAAACATCTAAAATCAATGGATAAATTGGTCATTGGAGGTGGTCAATGGAAGCATTGAATTAGAGCATGTAAGAACATTGGACAAATGTTCACCAATCCATATGATGAAGTTGATATGGCAATTTTTCAAAAGTACTCAAGACATGGTAAAGTCTGCACTCCAATCTTCTAAGTTTAAATCAGCCATAAATTGTTTGCAGGAGGTGAGCAAGTCTTTCACACCCAATGATGCTAAAGGTATTTGTGATAAAGTGGGGGTCTGATCTCAATCGTTTGCTATGATTTACAAGAAATTGGATAAAGGGTTTAAGACTATGTTAAAGAGAAAAAGAGTTTTACCTTTTCCAAAGCCCTATCATGTACTACATGCACAAAATTTGTTGAATGATAAAATCTTGGATCTCATTGGTGAGCCTGTACATCTCTGTCGCATACACACTTGTAAATTAAGCTCAAAGGCACGCTCACAGAAAAGTGCAGGGATAAACTCAAAGGCACCCTCTAGGGCACCCTCAAAGATAAGCTTAAAGGAGATCGGCTCAAAGAAGGTAGTCTCAAAGGAGGTAATATTCAAGCTACATGAAAAGAATAGCTTTGTGTTGGTTGGATGTATACAAAGTACAATCTACAATGGTTAAATTCTATAATATGATGGTTGAATGTGGTGGTGTGCTAAAATTTCTTATTAAGCTTGATGAAAGTGAAATTGTAAAGGGTCAGAAGCTAGAATGAGTAAGCTTGATCCTCATGAATAGAGCATTGAATCATAATATCTTGTCAGCTCATTCAGATTACTTTAGTGTGCAGAGCGAAAATGAAATATTGAGGTACCAAAAGAAGATCATGATATATTGAAGGTTTTCTTCAATTTAACAAAGATACCAGAAGTTGTGAGACATGAAAGTGGCGGGAAACTTTTAAAGGTTGATGATTTTGGTGAGTACTTAGTAGAATGGCATCTTGCAGGAGATCTAAAAACTTTGAAGTGCCTGTTTGGTGTGTCAAATGGTTCCAATGTAAAACTCCCTTGTTTGTATTGTATACAATCAAGAAAAAAAGATAATAATGGAAATAAACATTGGAGGAATCCTAGCTCTCTCATTGGCTAGCTCATTCTTTTTTTTAATATTTTCTTAGAGAGCCCTTTTGTGAGTCCAAATTTTACCCAATGACTATGGTGCATTTCAATCTAGAGGATACGGTTGTCATTAAGGACAACATCTATGATCTAGCTTCCAAAGTGACTTTAAGTAGAACTAGCCAGCCACCAAGATAGGCAATCCAAACCTCAATTCAAGTTATTCTATATCTATATATCTATATAATATTTAAAGGAGAGAAGTTTGTTGACTTTTCTCAATGCCATATGGAAGAAGATAATGAAAAAGTTATTGAGTTCACCCTTACTACACTCTTTGTTTACCTTTGAAGGTGGTCATTAAGTAATGTTTACAATGTTAGGAGGGCCTCTTTACTCTTGTACTTACCCATTTGAAATTTAAATTTTAGAATGTTAGGAGAGCCTCTTTCCTTCCACTTGCACTTGCCCACTTGAAATTTAACATTTAGAATGTTTCTCTTTTTTAATCCTTTTAGTATACCATTCACACCCCAAGGGTAGCCTTGAAGCTCTAAAGATGAATCTAGGGGTATTTGTATCTTTGAATAGGGGAGGAAGAGTGCTACCTATCTAGAGGATTCACAAGTCATTGATTAGCAATTTGGAATATGAAGTGCATGCAAGTGTAGAGGGTGGACTTCTAGGCTAGCTTGGCTTTCTCATATGTGTGTAAAATGAATATATGTGTGTATGTATGAACTTTGAAGGATGACAGTCCAATTGAAATGAAAGCAATGTGAGAGAGAGAGAGAGAGAGAGAGAGAGAGAGAGAGAGAGAGAGAGAGAGAGAGAGAGAGAGGAAAGGCCATTACTGGGAAAGGCTCCTCTTAAGGTTAACCACACTTTCTTGGAGCATATTGTTTTCCATCAGTTTTTTTTGCAGGTGTTACAAAAATATTGAGGGCATATAATCTCTGTTGGAGTGTCATCTTGGGAGTGTTATATGTTCAGTATTCAAAAGCTTGC